>NC_141152.1:16258702-16628077 GCF_053477565.2 Lygodium microphyllum
CAGTCACTGCTTCTAGCTATCACCCAAATTTTCTCTCTCCTCGAATATCTACGTTTTTACTCTCCTCACTACTTGTCCACATCAAATCCAGCTTTCCTAGCTAAGTTTGTTGTTTTTCGACACAGGGAGGCTGCCTTGCTGCGTTTCGCAATCCGTTTGGAGTACAACATACTCTCCAGCTCATAATCTCTACCTTGATACCAGAGATACGAGAGTTTGAGGTTCACTCTATGCTGCCTAGCTCTTGTAAGGCTCAGTTATTATCTTTACCAATAATTTAAAGCTTTCATTTCTTATTGTCTTAAACTTCCTTACACCTTAAGGTAGAAAACGAAATAAGGTTGTGCTCGCCTTTCTTGAAGTACTCTCGATTGTGGATTAGGGTTAGTGATAAACGATCCACTGAAAGATTGGTGAGAATGTCCCATGTCATCGAAGAGAGAGAACCAAGAAAGAAAGGGTCGAAGCGGAAGTCTACAACAACAACGTATGTTCATTTCTAATCTATTGTTTGAATTGATAATATGAATTACATTAGTCTAGAGGCATATACAAACACCTAACCATAAGGTCTAACCAATTAATCTCCAACGAAACAATCACTCCTTCATTCACTAAGCTTCTCTGTAAACATAAGTTAGTATATACATTCGGTCAAGAAGATCCATTAAACTATATTAGTCAAGAAATCCCTCCTAGTCCTAGCTAGATATCTAATAAGAGCCCAATTAGTGTTCCTAGTAGCGATAGTAAATTAGACTTAGATCAAGATTGGTCATAGATTTGGTAGGCAAAAAAGAGAAAAGAAAATTAAACATCATACTTTTATACTTCAGTATAGGAAACACAAGAAAGGTTATGTAGATAAGGTTAGAGCTAAACTAGTTAAGTTAGAAAATAAGATTAAGAGTTATAAGATAAAAATAGACAAACTCAAAAAAGGAGTTAGAGAAATAATCTGTTGTTATCCCGAAAAGAAAGGGATAAAACTAGATATCATCAATTTTGATATCAAAACCCAAAAGTCAATATCAAAGCTACTTAGAGTTTGCCGAGAGTAAATACTCTAAAACAAGATGTAAACATAAACAAACTCCCAAATTCCAATCATAATTTAGTCCCAAGTTATACCTATGCAAGATTTGTGCCATTTGTTGCACAAAATGAAGCTGGCTTGTGGGAACACAACCAATTAATTTGGACCAACCTCTACCTTATGACCAAGCTAGGTGTAAACACTAAAAGAGATGTATAAGTTTTAGAGATTATGAAAGAATTAAAAGATATTAAAACATTAAATATGACCAACAAAGAATGAATCAAAGAACTTGCTCTATCCTTGGATGGATTCGAAGAAGTTCAAGAAAAGCTAAAGAACTTAAACAATCTAGAAGACTTGAAAGAAGCCTTAAAAATGTTAAAGCTTGGCACTTGGGATCGTACCCTTGATGGAAAATTATCAAGGATATTAGAAAAATTACAAAGTAAAGATCAATATGAACATATAGAATATAAATTAGATATTATCATGAAGAAATTTGGCTTTATAGAAAGCCAAGATAAGATATAGACACAAATATGCAGGTAAATGTTAAGATGATTAGGAACATAGTTAGAAAGAATTTTGAGGAAATAATTAAAGACACTTATACTGAGATAGAATTAGAAATAGGTACTAGCTCAGAGTTAGCTGAGAATTTTAAAAGAAGAAAAAACGAAATAAAAATTGTAAATAAAAGTGTTAAGCAAGCAGTGTTAGCCTCTGTTATGGCCTTAGTACAGACAGGCGAAGAAAGAGCAGAGAATACTTTAGTTGAAGCTAAAGAAATTGTGAACTCTGATATTTCTGCCTTTGAAAAAACAAAACAGCTAAACTCAATATTAGAAGATATTGAAGGAGTAGCTGTTAGAGAAAAACCATATACCCAAATTAGATGAGAAAGCCCAGGGCCTCCTTATATAAAAGATAATATAAAGGTATTCAACTTAAGGAGCGCAAAGAAAAGAAGCTGCAGGTTTTGAAATAGATTTTGTCAAAGCACAGCAGAATTATCTAGATAGGAAATTAAAAGAATTAAACCAAGTAATAAATATAAAACCTAATAGGCGTTATGAGGAAATGACCTTAGAAGAGTTACAAGAAAAACACTTAACCAGTGAAAAAGAAGAATAGGAACATATAATGACAGAAATTTTTAATGAAACAAATATGAGAGAAGAAGAAGATATTTGGAACACTAAGATGAACCAAGCATAATCTAGTGGATCAAATATAACTGAACTACCTAAAGGAAAGCTACCTATGGTACTCTACCCACCATATACTAGTCTAACTAGTAGAGATAGCAGCAGAAGTCCTGGAACTGTACTGGCACATAGTGAATTTGACAATTCCGGTTACAGTGTAAACAAAGGTAGTAATATAATGTTCAAAGAAGGAAGGCTTATTCCAAAAACCACTCCAGAAAGAACCGTATCACCTCATGGTGTTTACCTTGATTTAAACTGCCCTTTGGAGGCAGATAAAACTGTAGAGTATTGGGCTAAGGCTTGTGACTTGCCATTCAAATACACAACTGGGATCCACGTAATACCTATAACTTCTTAAACATGCTTTTATAGGTATGTTTCTAAGTGGTTCCTTTCTGTTTTTATTATATTTTTTCCTGCTACTTAAGTTGATTTCTTCCTGTTTTTATCTGCATAATTCTGCTGGGCTTTGACAAAACCTATTTCAAAACCTACAACTTCTTTTTATTTTTGCTCCTTAAGTTGAATTACATTTTGCATAGTGTGTTTGTTGCATGAGCACTGTATATTCAGTAGTCATTCACTTTATTATTCATTGTGTTCACTGTCTCTGAGTTACCCTAGCCCTAACTGTGTTCTGTGTTTATCAGTTTGTGCTTTGTTGTACAATTGGTTTTGTGTTTTTTGCATTTAGAGCATTTCTTCACATAGTAACAATGTGTACTCTCTAAGAAACCTTGGCCTTTGATCGAAAAGCTCATCTACAAAAGCAAGTACAACAAAGGGGTCAAATGACTTCGAACACATTCACACCACTCCAACCTCCACATCCAAACATGGATAGAAGCGATCAAGAGTGGGCCTCCCAACTTGCTTCTGCCCTGATCTGACATGGGTGGAGAACCATTGGACTAACATGGAGACCATAGACCATATCAAATTTATACCGCCGATGAGTACGATCTCATCCTTATACATAGAGCTTGCCAGGAGGTTAAAAGTAAGCTTGAGTTTTCTCCTTTAGATTCGGTGCATAGAACTAATGATTTTGCAAGACCTTCAGGATCTCCACTACGGACTAGCCATCTGCAAGTGGAACCTAGCTCAAATTACACATCACTTCCACAGTACATCTATTCTCCAATGCCAAGTACAAACCTATTATTTCAGATTCTATGCCAACTGATTCTATATTTTTTGTTGAATCGAGGGATGCTCATCAAGAAGGGACTCTTCAAAACAACCTTTAGTTTCTAAATAATGAGAAAGACAAGTATTTTTTTATGAACCCAAAACTAGATAAGAAGATGAAAGAAGAACTTGTAAGTATTCCATTCCTTTTCCTTCAAATGATTTTATTTCTCTTAGTCAATTTGGAGTAGATGCCTCTTCATCTAATGCATTTAATGGACAAAAGAAATCAGTCATATTCCCACAGCAACATCCATCACAAATCCATTTGGGCTCCTACCCATCCCTCCCTCATCTTCCATTGCACCTTCCTTTCCGCTTCCATTAAGTGCACCCCATTATCCACCACACACCGCACCAAGGCCTTCTACACATTTAGGCACAATATTTACGATCTCTACACACTTGTTTCCGAGTGGTGTACCTGTGATGGAGGCTCGACCTCCCACACACACACTTTCGAGTTATCCCTCTCGGAGTGCATCCTAGACATACTCCAGTATGGATCATTTGATACCATAGTTTGCCTCTACAGCATTACCTAGTGGACCATCCGTCATTATGTTGTGCCCTAGTTGACATTTGGACAAGGCTGTCCCAGTGCCTCCACCTCCACCTACAAGATCGTATGGACCTATGTCTGTTTTAGTACCTCTGCAGTAATCGACACTCATTGAACATCAGCATTCTATTTCTGTCTATCCACCTTTACCCCCTCCTCCTTACCCACCAACAGCTTATCCTTCACCTTACCCCACTTATCCATCTTCACAAACACCTCATGGTTCTAGCTCCTCATCCGCCAAGCATGCTTATTAGTGACCAGTCTCATTTCAATGGGTCAAACTACACTACTTGGTCTAATTTGATCAGGCATGTCTTAGCCTCTCAAAACCTATGAGATTTAGTACAACCGTTGGAACCCCAAGCTAATCCCACTTGTTCCATATGAGGTCGTCCGTTCATGGAAGACTCGTAACGCCCCTGCTATTGTTGAGCTTATGCAAGGCTTATTGCCTAAGTTTTACTCTCAACTCCAACATTTCAACTTAGCATCCAAGCGTTGGGCACACTTGATTGACCACTATGCAGCTCAAGATAGGACCCATCACATCTATTTGGATTATAAGCTCCAAAACTTTAAAATCAAAGACAAGGATGACTTGAAAGTCAAATTGACTGAGTATCAATATCTCCTCGCTGAATTCTCAACCATAAGGACTCCTAAGTTCTTTGACAATCAGATTACCCTATTCCTTAACAAGCTGCCAAGAAAATATTTCCATTTCGTACAGCATGTAATTTCACAACCTTTGATGCCCACGTTATATGAGTTTTGAGTGTCAATTGTTGCATAACGCATAGTTGTTGAATCAATTTCATGAAACGTCCTCGATAGAGGGAGCTCTTGTTGCATCTTCTCAGAGCGAGCAACAGGACACGGCAAACAAAACTCGAATTAAAATCAAAATCAAAATCAAAATAAGGCTAGTGAATCCCAAGGAACCACTCAATCTCCTCTTAAACATGGATGGCAAAATGTACCTAAGAAGAATAGGTATTATCAACATTGTCAAAAGGTTGGCCATTATAACAACAAGTGTCGATCTAAGGCAAGAGGCACACAACCAAAACCCAAAAATCAAACCCCTGCACCCTAGTCGGGTAACCCCCAACAGGGGAAGCACGGTGGTGGCAACTCTCACCAGGGGCAGTGGCAAGGCCAAACCCACACTGCCACCAGTCTGCCATCACAATCGGCGAACTACTCAACTCCAAAGGGTTTGTCTAACTAGAGGCCACATCATCTCCTTAGAGACATCGGATGTGAGTCTCGTTCACATCTGCAAGTTGCCTCCTAATGAGATACATGCAAAGGCCCACTCGGCACAGTTGACTACCTTAGCACATATTTGACTTATGGACAGGGTAGCTATCCATCACATGACTCCTATAGCAAACATTTTGCTTTCCCAAGCCCTTGCAACCGAGATTGTTCACATAGGAAACACTCTTGGCAACTCCTCTATCAAGATTTAAGCTGAAGGTCATGTTAATTTTCCCACTAACCAATGTCCGAATCTCGCTTCGCTAGATGGTGTCTATCATGTCCCCCAACTTGGGGTTGTTGTCCGTTCAACAGCTTTGTCAATTGGGGTAAACAGTTTTCTTCACCGCGACTACAGCCAAGATTCTAGACTCTTAAATTGGTTTAGTGATTGCTTGAGGCAAGGCACAGCCTAATGGCCTTTACCACATTACACATTTTCTTACCTAGCCAACTACCGATGATTCAGAGTTTCATTGCTTCCAAGCCTTGATTACCACATGGAAGCCCAAGAACTCTAAGAGTCTTTGGCATTTTCGATTAGGACATCTTGGCTACAACTCTCTTAGGACCTGTTGCACCAAGGGATGGTTGAGGATCTATCACACCTAAAACTATCTCGAGAGGTCTATAAAGCATGTCAACTAGGTAAGCAGTATTGTACACCCTCTTCTCAGCAGTCCATCACTTGTGCTACGGAACCCCTTATGCTTATTCATGTAGATCTTTGTGGTCCCACATCCACTACCACCCTAAATGGCATGTTGTACTTCTTTTTTATAGTGGATGATTTCTGTAGATATATGTGGATGTACTTCCTCACATAGAAGTCAAATGCCCTCACTTATTTCAATGCTTGGGTGCTACTGGTCCATAACTAGACTAGTCATCATGTGGTAACTATGAGGAGTGATTTTGTGGCGAGTTTACCTCCCAACAGTTTTCTGAGTTTCTACAAGAGCAAGGCATTGTGCACCAACTCACCTCTATCAACTCCCCTGCACAAAATGGAGTCGTAGAGCATAGGAACCAAACAATCATGAGTATGGCACGCTCTATGTTGTTCACAACAAAGCTCCTTGAACGCCTTTGGATTGAGGTTCTTAACACTTCTATGTACATCCTTACGACTGACTGCAACGGTTCCTAAAAAGACTTCTTACAAGGCATTTTTTGGCTCTAAGCATGTTATTTCTCACTTTAGAGTTTTCGATAGTCATTCTTATACGCACATTCCTAATAACAATATAGAAAAGCTCACCCCTCGAGCAGATCTCTTGATCTTTGTGGGTTATTCTTCCGAAGCGGAAGTCTATCTTTTGTTTAATCCTCGAATGAACAAGGTGATCTTTAGGATGTTGTTTTTTATGAGAGAAACAAAGTGCCTCTCCTCCGTTCACATCATTTGAGATTATGCCTACTAAGGCAAATCTACTACCCACTTCTAGCCTTCCGCAAATACTTCAGCTCTCATGCCTCCTCCACGAGCCACGTTACCTCATTGGTACCAACAGTCCATGCGGGATTCGGAGATTCTTCCGTTGGATTCCACTCCAAGGGACCTTAGAAGGCCTACTCGGCTCGCCCTATAGACTCCATATGTATCACTATTTACAGCTGATTACATTGCACATTTTGAGTTGGACAGTTAGCAGGAGGCTCTCTAGGGCTCTCTATGGCATGCAGCCATGGAGAAGGGACTAGATAGTATTGATCGAAATGGGACTCGGGCATTGGTGGATCATCCTCATCACAAGCTGGTTATCAAAACAAAGTGGATTTTTAGGACCAATCTGACAATACTTTAGACAAATACAAGGTCCGCCTTATAATGCAAGGTTTCATGCAAAAGCACAACATTGACTATGAGGAAACCTTCGCATCTACGGCTCGGTTGACATCATTTTGTCTATTGGTTGCACTCCCCACTGATCACGGTTGGTCGATCTATCATATAAACATCAAAAGTGCCTTTCTGAACGATTATTTAGAGGAGGAAGTCCATGTGGAGCAACCTACAGTCTTTTCTTTCACTGACCGGACTAATAAGGTATTTCACTTGCAAAAAGCTCTTTATGGGTTGAAGCAAGCACCGAGGTCTTAATACCACAGGATGGACGAGTTCTTATGGACTCATGGATACCATTCTATCCCCTATGATCCAAATCTATATATATGCACTACTAGCATGGGGGTCAACTATGTCCTGCTATACATCGATGATATCTTACTCACTTGCTCAAATTCTGCAACTCATCGATACCATTCTACCCTGTATGATCCAAATCTATATATGTGTACTTCTAGCATGGGGGTCAACTATGTCTTGGTATACATTGATGATATCTTACTCACTGGCTCAAATTCTGCCCCTATGATTCAAATCTATATATGTGTACTACTAGCATGGGGGTCAACTATGTCCTACTATACATTGATGATATCTTACTCACTGACTCAAATTTGCTGATATCAAGGCAAAACTTTGCTCTACATTCGAGATGATAGACTTAGGTTTGTTGTCTTATTTCTTGGGTATGGAGATTGTTAGATCCAAGAGAAGTATCTTTTGATCATAGCAGAAGTACGCTCTACAACTGGTGAAACACTATTGCACTGATCAGACATGGCCAGTGGCCACATCTCTTGATCCCACTGTCCACCTACATAAGAATACCTTGGGCCAAACTTTTGATGCCCATACCTAGAATTCTTTTGTAGGAAAATTACTTTCATTGATTCATACTATACCAGATCTTGCCTACTCAGTTAGTTTGCTTAGTCAGTATTTTACTACACCCAGAATGTCTCATTGGATTGCTTATCTTTGTGTGTTAAGATATTTACAACGTACCTATAATTATGGACTAACTTATGGTCATGGCTTATGCTTCAGCTACACTAATTCTGACTGGGTAAGTGAAACCAGCCTTTCTTCCGTGGATGGGTGGTAATTCCCTAATTACAACTTGGTTAAAGCAACAACATTTATTGCAAAACTGAGAAATGTAAATTAACTCAGAATCTTGGACAATAGACACCCTGTTGGCCCCAAAATTAGCGCCCCTTTCGATATTCCATCTCCCCTTGCTATCCAAAATGACTAGCAACTCTTCAATCTGATTTACCCCTTAATTCAAGTAGTTAATTGGACTTCATCCGCTTTGATGGAGATGAAAAATGCCCCAAATTCATTGATTTACTAATCCCTCCACCTGAATTTGACTGAGAACAACTTCAGCCCTGTTGAATCCAAGTCTTTGAGCTTTCAATTTTTGACATGCTTTCCAGAGATTGTTGCTAAACCCTAATTTTTTATGCAAATTAGGATTTACAACAGACAAATCTAAAATTTCTCAACCTCTGGTGATCTCAATGTTGTAATCTTCGAAGCAAGGCTATAGAAAGGCCGGGAAATGAGAAAGAATGTTGAGGAGAGAGAAAATCCAAACTTTCTTCGCAAAGAACTAAAGAAAAAATCAATCATTTATTGCTATTGCCCTATCTCAACAGCCTGTAGATGTTGGTGCCTGCTGCAAACTAGTCTTCTCCTGCCTCTAGCTGCCTCAAAAGGTCCTCCAATAGCTGCAAATCAGACTTGCATCATCCTCTCTCTCTCTCTCTCTCTCTTGCAGGCTGAATGCACTAAAATGCCTCTCTACAACCTCTAAACATGTTTTTCAGTCTTGCATGGACATTTTTTATAGTGGTAACCTTCCCAAATGGTTTTTTAGTATTATCCATAATTAAATATTTTTTTTCTATATTTAAATACTGAAAATTAATCTAATAATTATTTCGATGCCCAAAAAAAGAATGACTCGCCAATGATTAAATTTGCTAGGCAAATTCCATTCTGAAGTGTCCACGTCGCCAAACAACTAACACTTATGGCCAAATGAATGACCTAGGCCAACAACTAGCACTAGATACCACCAAGTACCTGTGCAACATAACTTATAGCAACTTTTACCTTTGACATCCCATGATTTTCTCGGGTCTCAAGCTTGTAGATTTACTCTAACCACAGTTACACCTCACATATGCAACATTTACTTAATCATGTAATTAAAAATCAATCCAAATGTTAAGTGAGATTTCAAAAATACATGTCCTTGTGACAACCCTCCCCCTTAAAATCCTTGCAATTATCCTCAATTGCACTTCCAGATACATTAAAAGCAAAATAGTGGACTGGAATTTCCACAAGGCATCATAGTTAACACAACATTGCGCACTATTGCTCAACCATCCCATATACTCAACACATACTGAAAATTACCAGTCAATCATAGCATAACATAAGACTCACAAAGAATCTCAAAAAACATTGTCAAATTATCATGTGACATGTCTATTTCTCATGAGCTCAACTCATCTAGCAAAACCAACCATAGCATAGCATAACCCATGGCTAAAATATCAATGGCATCATAGCATATGTTGTTGTCTTCAAAACCAATTGAATACCACCGAATATTAATGATCATACATTGAAAACCAGCATTCGTTAATCAATCCCCAATGATCATTAATCAATGCAAATGTACAATTTCAAAGCTGCAATGAAAATCATACCCATCTACATACCAAACATAGACCAATACAATGAATAGTGATCTCTTGGCAAACATATTGTCAGCTATAATACCTTGAATGTATGTTAAATACATTCAAGATTCACCATATACGAGAGCTGTCCACAACTAGAGGAGTGGAAGTGCTATCTCCCCCTTGAGCATCAAGCAATGCTCTGAACCACTACTCTATTGAACTTGATTGAGTCCGAACCGAAGTCATCTCTAATTGAAAGGCATCTTGGTAAAGTTGCCATAACTAAGCATGGTTTGCTAAGTCATCCTCTTCCATCCACTTTGCATCTACTAGTGAAACAATGTTAAAACTCCACCAAGAAGCATATGGAAACTTTACCTCTAACTTTACTTGCCTCAAATCTCCACTAGGTTGTAGGCCTTTCTTCCCCTTAAGCATTACGATGCTTTATGCTTTCACATTGTTGCAATTCCAACTTAACTAATATGCAACATTGCATCCACTTGAGAAGCCCCTCATGTGTACCTAACATGCTAGGAGCACCAATTGTATTAGAAAACATTCTTATTTGCATACTTTGGACCATTGTGATGTGACTATGCATGGGAATTTGCATATTACTATCCATATCAAGAAACATTTTCCCATATGTTGTATGCATTACTAGCTACTATTCTCCTCATGACCAACACTATATGGAGTATTTGCATAACCAGCATTAATACCACGAGTCCCAAACACAATGAGTTGCATATATACATTGCCAACCTTGCCACTTTGTGCCCCAACATCATGCCAACATTGTTATACATGGGGTTATGCATATTACCATCCATATCCAAATACATTGGGCCTTATACACTACACATTGGTTGTTGCATACCATAAGGAGTTGTGTCATACATCTCCGTATGCGGTCCTTGACCCACTATAGCATGGAAACTAGTGCCACCACCAAAGTATCATGGTTGCCCCATCATTGCATGCATGCCCTACTGTCCAAAAAGCATTGGATTGGGACTTCCAAGTTGACCTTGCACGTGCATCAATTACCCAACTTGCATCATTTACTTATGCTCACTACCCACATTTGGAACATCAAGCTATTGTATTGGCTCTTCATTCCATGCATCTTGTTGTCCCGAAGCTCTCAATTATGATTTCCTCTTCTTGCCTTTGCTGCCCTGTTTTAAGGGTTTAAAAGCGCATAAACTGAGGATCATTTGTCAATTGCATAAAAATTTCAGCTGCTGACCTCAACTGATCTTTACACTAGTCATCAACTTTCTCTTCCTCTTGCTGGTCATCAGCTTCAAGAGACCTAGAAGGACCCACTTCTTATCCAATTCCCTTATTCTCAACTTGCTGTCCATACTCTATGCCTTGTCCAATATCAAGCATTGCATTTTCCACAATACTTTGTGAACTTCCAAATTGAGAGGCATCATCCTTGCTTCATCCCATCTCACAATCTGAAGACATTCTTGTTGTTATGCTCAATTGATTACAATTTCAGCACTAGAGCAAAGCTTCCGACCTTCAATCAAGTGCCTCAAGCCCACCAATTCAAGGAAATTGATGGTATCTGAAACCAGTCTTCCTTCCGTGGATGGCTAGTAATTCCCTAATTACAACCTAGTTAGAGCAACAACATTTATTACAAAATTGAGAAATACAAATAACTTACAATCTTGGACAATGGACACCCTATTGATCCCAAAACTAGCGCCCCTTTCAATATTTATTTAACTTAATTGAAGAAGAAGATGATGTACAATAGGATTTTCTCAATCCCTTTCGGTATTCCAACTCCCCTTGCAAGTCTTCAATCCAATTTGCCCCTTGATTCGGGCAGTCAATTGGCCTTCACCCACTTTGATGGAGATGGAAAATGCCCCAAATTCATTGATTTGTTGGTCCCTCCACTTGAATTTGACTGAAAACAACTTCAGCCCTATGGAATCCAAGTCCTAGAACTTTCAATTTTTGGTGCGCTTTTGAAGCTATTACTAAACCCTAATTTCTGCTGCAGATTAGAGTTTACAACGCCGACAAATCTGAAAGTTCTCAGCCTTTGGTGGTCTCAATAAAGGTTGTAGAAAGCCTACGAGATAAGAGAGAATGCTGAGGAGAGAGAAAACTCTGACTTTCTTCGCAAAGAACTGAAAAAAATCAATCATTTACTGTTGTTGCCTTGTCTCAACAGCCTGTAGATACTATCACCTACTATTGATTAGTCATCTCCTGTCCCTGACTGCCTCAAAAGGTACTCCAATGTTGACAAGTAACAACCTTTCCAAATGGTTTCTCCACCATTATCCATAATTAAATATTAATTTTTAATCTTTAAATACTGAAAATTAATCTAATAATTATTTCGATGCCCAAAAAAATAATCCGACTAGCCAAAATTGGCTATGCAACTTCCATTCACGAGTGTCTCTACGCCATCTTTGACCATCAAATTGACATTAGATACCATTAAACGCCACTTCTCTAATATCACTAACAACTAATACTTATGGCCAAATGAATGACCTAGGCCAACAACTAGCACCACATACCACCAACTACATGTGCAGCATAACTTATAGCAACTTTTGCCTTTCACATTCTATGATTTCATTGGGTCTCGAGCTCGTAAATTTACTCTAACCCTAGTTACACTTCACATGTGCAACATTTATTTAACCATGTGATTAAAAATTAATCCACATGTTCACGGTTTTCAAAATACATGTCCTCATTATAACCCTCCTTGATGGTGCTCTACCTTGCATGAAAAGAGTGGACCACCATTGTAATGCATTCCCTTTCAAGAAAGTGGCTGCCCTTCCAATCTTAGAGGACTCTGTGAACTTCCCCCCTGAATAGGCTACATCAAATTCCTAAATGAAAATCAAAGTTTTCAGCCTATCTCATGTACCACTGTTGTCATACACTGGCTACTACAAAAAGGATGCATTTGCCGAATTCACATCCAAACCAACACCAAACGGAGCATTTGCATCACCAGCATTCATTTCTTGAGCCCATAAGCATTCAAGGGTGCACATGTAGTACCAAACATGCTAGTTTATGCCCCAAGCATCAAATCAATGCTGCCATACATAAGGTTTTGCATATTTCTAGCCATAAATGAATACATTGGGCCTTGCACACTATGCATTGATTATTGTACACCATAGGGATTTGTTCTATACGTTCCCATGTGCGATCCCTATCCAACCATAGCATGAAAATTTGTGCTTCCACAAAAATATCATGGCTTCCCCCATCATAGCATGCTTGCTCGGCTATCCAAAATCCATTAAATTGGCACTTCCATGATGGTCTTGTGAAGAAAATGCCCTAACATAGAAACACAAATAACACCATACGACAAAGCACAGACTGATAGAAGAACACAATTAGGATTAGGATAACTCACAAACTATGAACACAGAGAATGAATGACATGATATGATTATTGAATATACAATGCTCATGCAGCAAACACACTATGCAGTGAATGAATATTATACCTCGACCTCTTGTATCTCAAGGATCAGGGTAGGGGAAATGAGCTGGAGAATGTGTCATACTCCGAACGGATCTCGAATCATAGCAAGGCAACCTTCGGATATTGAACACCAGCAAACACAGCCAAGAAAGGTTGAATCTGATATAGACAGCAATGCAAGGGAGAGAAAGACTAAAAACACAGATAAGAAGAGAGAAAACAACAAACGCAAGCTACAAGGGAGAAAACAACAACGACAAGTTGAGGAGATGATGGCGACAATTGGAGAAGAGAGAAAATATGCAGGGTGACAACTGCGGCCTGCAAATGCAGCAGTATGCTGACGTGGCAAGCTATACAGACAACAACAGTCGCCTGGCTAGAAATAGCAGCAAATTGATGATGGAGAGTTGGAAACAAGCGCCAAATAAGTAAAGACTACAATGGACACCTTGGAATGTAATGTCCTCCGCGAATGGGATGTAGGCAACAAGCTAAAAACACCTAATGTTGAGAAACCCTTCACCCGCAGTTTTGCGTTCTGCATTTTGCATTTAGGGTTCCATGTTTTGCGTTTAGGATTTCACAATGGACAACTCCAAAAAGGGTCTGGGCGTCCACAGTGTGGTGCCACCCTAGACAACCGGCGCCCTCCCTCCGAGCACCACCCTAGACAATCTCTTGCCTATTTATAGGCTGCCTCTGTCACTCATTCTTTACGGCTGATTCATTCAATCCGTCACCTCTTCTCTCCAGCCTCTCCACTACCCTCACACCCCTTCAAGAGGACATTGAGGATCGTGGTTCGTGGCTCTCTTCATCATCTTCCTTGTGCTACGGCACCCTTGTTTCCTTGTATCACAACCACTCCATGATTCAGATCTTCATCATTTCATTCACAGAGTTTCTTTCTTCTCTTCTCTTCTTAGCACAACAACCCCTCTCAAGCCCAACAACGGTGCCACAAGAAGGAAGCCAACCAAGCTCTTTTTTTTCTCTGTATCTTTTACTCCAAAACATCCCAACCCAAAGCAACCAAAGCATTGGACAAAGGGTGCACATCAGCTCCCTAGTGGCCTACTAAGACTACAGAGGCAATGGTTATCTTACCAAGAAAGCCTAAGTGATTATCCCAAAGAGGCGAGGGTATCGAATAAAGGCTGCATGTTGGCTACCCAGTGGTCTACCAAGTCCTGCAAAGGCAGATGGAATCAGCTATGAACTTTTTTTTCTTTTTTTTAGGCATTGTAGTTTTGATAGATTTAACATTAAGTGAGGGTTTCAAATCAATTTTCATCCTATTGAGTATCCATGCCCCAAACATGAGAGTAATAAGGGATGGTAGACCCAAGTCCATCACAAAACAACCATACTATCCCTACCATTACTGGGTATCGGTGAAGAAGAAAAATGGCTAAGGTCTCGGTGACACAAATATAGCAAAGATGTGAAGCAAGCAAAGCAAGCAAGCTAGGAAGAATTGCCTTGGAGATTGCTATGCAATGCCGCGAATATGGTGGATCTAGAGTTGACCATTCCAAAAGACCAAAAACGAATAAATGCACACAAATGCATATTTACATGAACAGAATGTCAATGCATGGGGTATTGCAAAGGGAAATGCAAGATGGTATGCTCAAGCAAAATGCAATGCAACGGTGCCATTTGAACAATGTCCTCGCAAGGGGATTATTCACTTGTCCAAGTGCCCTTTTACAATCATGTCATCTTGACAGTGCGGATGAAGTTACAAATATCCATAAGTACAAAAGAATAAATGTCTAAAAACTGTAAGCATCATCACCCTCACAATTGAGAGAAGTAGCCGCCCCCTCTCAAAGTGGAGGAAAAAGCAAGAGGGAAGCACCCTCTCCCTATCAATTTGAAGAAGTAGGGGAGAGAGAGTGTATCCAAGCCGATCCTGGGGAGAAGGCATCAAAGAACCGGATGGTTGATTGCTTTGATCAAAATGTCTACAAAATTGTTTGATGAAGACACAAACTCTAGGCGGATAGTGCCTAGCTCAATTTGCTCTCTAGAAAAGTGAAAGTGGCTTCCCACATGCCACGTCCATGGTGTGATGATCAGATTGCCCACAAGAGCAATGACACTCTGGTTGTCGCAGTAGACAACTATGGGAGAGACACAAGGAAAGTGAGACATCGCCAGTAAGCTCTTCATGTAGATGGACACGATTGTACTGTCGAAGAGAGCCCTATACTTAGCCTCAGCCTGGAAGCTGCCACTGTCTTTTGCTTATAACTGGATCAAGAAATGGAAGTCGTGCCCAAGATAAAGAGATAGCCACCATGGAAATGCCGGGTGTTGAGATCTCCTCCCCAATCAGAATCACTGTATCCTTGCAAACATAAACAAAAACCATAAGTGAGGCCATAAGAATAAATACACTGTAAATAACACAGCATAGAAAGACATACAATCCAATGTGACATCCTAGGTGCTGTGAAATACTGACTAAGAATGCTGACTGAGTAAGCTAAGTCTCGCTTACTATGAATTAAACAAAGAAGTTTCCCTAAAACAAACCTATAGGTATGCCCATCAAAGGGCTAGCCTAGGGTATCCTTCGAAAGTGGACAATAGGATCAAGAGGCATGGCCACTGGCCATACCTAATCCGTACTGAGCTATTCCACTGAAGTGCGTACTTCTGTTGTCACAAAAAAATACAACATCCAAATCGAACTACCTCCATCCCCAAGAAGTAAGATAACAAACCGAGGTTTGTCATCTCAAATGTAGCACTAAGCTTTGCCTTGATTTCCATTATACGTAGATCGAATATATAAGTTCGGATCATAAGGGGTAGAATGGTATCCGTGAGTCTATAAAAAATCGTCCACCCTATGGAACCAAGACCGCGGTACTTGCTTCAGCCGATAAGAATTTCTCCTCCAAAAAACCACTCAAGAAGACACACTTGACATCCATCTGATGTATCAGCCAATCGTAGTGAGCAGCTAGAATGAGTAATAACCAAAAAGATGTCAACCGCACAGTAGGTACAAAAGTCACTTCATAATCAATACCATGCTTCTATCGAAACCCTTGCACAACAAGGCAAGCCCTATACTTATCTAAAGTCATCTTGACAGTGCAGATAAAGTTACAAATATCCATAAGTACAAAAGAATAAATGTCTAAAAACTATAAGCATCATCACCCTCACAATTGAGAGAAGTAGCCGCCCCCTCTCAAAGTGGAGGAAAAAGCAAGAGGGAAGCACCCTCTCCCTATCAATTTGAAGAAGTAGGGGAGAGAGAGTGTATCCAAGCCGATCCTGGGGAGAAGGCATCAAAGAACCGGATGGTTGATTGCTTTGATCAAAATGTCTACAAAATTGTTTGATAAAGACACAAACTTTAGGCAGATAGTGCCTAGCTCAATTTGCTCTCTAGAAAAGTGAAAGTGGACTCCCACATGCCACGTCCATGGTGTGATGATCAGATTGCCCGCAAGAGCAATGACACTCTGGTTGTCGCAGTAGACAACTATGGGAGAGACACAAGGAAAGTGAAGCATCGCCAGTAAGCTCTTCATGTAGATGGACACGATCGTACTGTCGAAGAGAGCCCTATACTTAGCCTCAGCCTGGAAGCCGCCACTGTCTTTTGCTTATAACTGGACCAAGAAATGGAAGTCATGCCCAAGATAAAGAGATAGCCACCATGAAAATGCCAGGTGTTGAGATCACCTACCCAATCAAAATCACTGTATCCTTGCAAACATAAACAAAAACCATAAGTGAGGCCATAAGAATAAATACACTGTAAATAACGCAACACAAAAAGACATACAATCCAATGTGACATCCTAGGTGCTGTGAAATACTGACTAAGAATGTTGACTGAGTAAGCTAAGTCTCGCCTAGTATGAATTAAACAAAGAAGTTTCCCTACAACAAACCTATAGGTATGCCCATCAAAGGGCTAACCTAGGGTATCCGTCGAAAGTGGATAATAAGATCGAGAGGCATGGCCATTGGCCATGCCTAATCCGTACTGAGCTATTCCACGAGCTGAAGTGCGTACTTCTGTTGTCACAAAAAAATACAACATCCAAATCGAACTACCTCCATCCCCAAGAAGTAAGATAACAAACCAAGGTTTGTCATCTCAAATGTAGCACTAAGCTTTGCCTTGATTTCCACTATGGCAGCAAAAACTAAGCATGTTATGAGTAAGTCATCAACGTACAGCAGGATGATGTAGCTGACCCCCTCCATAGTAGATCGAATATATAAGTTCGGATCATAAGGGGTAGAATGATATTCGTGAGTCTATAAAAAATCGTTCACCCTATGGAACCAAGACCACGGTGCTTGCTTCAGCCGATAAGAATTCCTCCTCCAAAAAACCACTCAGGAAGGCACACTTGACATCCATCTGATGTATCGGCCAATCGTACTGAGCAGCTAGAACGAGTAATAACCAAAAAGATGTCAACCGCACAGTAGGTACGAAAGTCACTTTATAATCAATCCCATGCTTCTATCGAAACCCTTGCACAACAAGACAAGCCTTATACTTATCTAAAGTCCCATCAGCCTTTAGCTTGGTCCTAAAAATCCACTTCGTCTCGATGACTTTCTTATGGCTTGGATGATTTACCAATTTGTACATCTCATTTCGATCAATACTCTCTAGCTCCTTCCCTATGGCCTCTCACCATTGAGGGTGCTAAAGAGCCTCCTATCATGTATCCAACTCAAAATACACTCTATAATCAATTGTTAACAGCGACGCAAATGATACCTGAGATGCAAGCCAAACAGATCTTCTAGATCTCTCTGGAGTAGAATCCGGTGGTAAGATCCCCGAATCCCGCATTGTCTTCTGGTATCAACGAGGTAACGGGTCTCACGGAGGGGGCCTGGGAGCTGAAGAATCCACAGGTAGGTCAGGAGTAAGTAGTAGACCAGACACAGTAGGCACGATCTCCAATGATGTGAAAAGAGGAATCGGATCGGAATCCGATGCAAAGGATTGCACGATATCCCTCTTATCAAAGATGACGTTCCTCCTAACCATCACCTTCTTCGTCCATCAAATGAACGGTAGACTTTCGCTTCAGAGGAGGGAAAGAAGTACTCACAATTTCTCGTTTCAACTGTTTACCTAGTCTTAAGTTTATTTAAAAATATGTCTTCCTCATTACTCATAAACTAGAAATTGTTTCGTATACGTCCATCATGAAAATCATCCATACCAATAGAAGAAGAGGAATCATCATTAGCAAAATCTAAAATGGTAGACATACCTAGCACCGGAGAGAATAAATATGAAGGCAATGGAGTGTACTCTATACCAGTTTCCGCTTGAAGATGGCCAGTCCTGGAGATACCGCCCTTTCTGCATAGTCAATAGATCGGTGCACCAAATCTAAAGGGTGAAATTTAAAATTACCTTCTATCTATTGTTGGACTCTATGCATCAATTTGAGATCATACTCAGCTGCAGTGATCTCATAAGGTCGTGGAACTATATGGTAGTCCAATGTCTGTTCGGCCATGTCAGGAGCTTATAAAGTAAGTTGTCAGGCCCACTCCGACTCGTTCCTCCATGGATTTAGCTTAGATGTGAGAAGTGGTGCGGAAGTAGTGTTCGAAGTCATCTGTCCTTCTGTTGTTCCTACTTGTGAAGAGCTTTCAGATCAAGGCCTAGGTTTCTCTTATAGAACTCGGCTTTGATACCATGTGAAGAAAATACCCTAACACAAAAACACAAATAACAGCGTATGAAAAAGCACAGATTGATAAAAGAACACGGTTAGGATTAGGGTAACTTAGAGACAATGAACACAGAGAATGAATGAAGTGATATGACCATTGAATATACAATGCTCATGCAACAATCACACTATGCACTGAATGAATATTGTACCTTGAACTCTCGTATCTCAAGGATTAGGGCAAGGGTAATGAGCTAGAGAGTATGTCATACTCCGAATGGATCTCGAATCACAACAAGGCAACCTTTGAATGTCGAACACCATCAAACGCAGCCAAGGAAGGCCAAAATCTAATGCAGACGGCAATGCAAGAGAAAGACTAAAAACGTAGGTGGGGAGAGAGAAAACAGCAAACGCAGGCTACATGAGAGAGAAAACAACAGCTACAAACTGAGGAGATAATGGTGACACTTGGAGGAGAGAGAAAATTTGCATGGCGGTAGCTGGGGCCTGCAAACACAACTGTATACTGATGTGGCACATTGTACAACAACTGGATGACGGACAGCAGCAGTCGCCAACAGCAACAAACTGATGATGAAGAGTTAGAAACAGGCGCCAAATAAGTAAAGACTGCAATGGACAGCTTAGACTACGATGTCCTCTGCAAACGGAATGTAGGCAGCAAGCTAAAAACACTTGAAACCTGCAGAAACAAGATTAAGACTAAATGGAGAGCAACATACTTGTTTATAAAAAAATTGGGCCCCTCCAAGTGGGTTTGTGCTTATGGGATACAGACACTCTCTAAGAATGCATTTCTTTTTAAATAAACAAGGTTTCTTCCTTAATTAAGCATGTTTTGGAGTTGTTTAAGTGAAGCTAATGCATTTTTAGCTCAACAAGCCTTGCATTTATATTGCTTGCCCCATAGATACCAACTTTTTTGTTTCATTGGCGTCTTTGGGAGCTTCAAATGAAGGGTTTGGCATTATCTTCGGTGCACCTTGTTGTCTCGAAGGTATACAAGACATCTTCTTCATCTTGCCTTTGCTGTTCTTCTTCGGAGTATTCAAAAATCGAGTAAATTAAGGATCCTTTGCCAATTCAACAAAGAGATTTCTTACTATCCTTATCTGATTCTTGAACTAGTCATCAAACTTCTCTTCACTTTGCTGGTCATCAACTTCCTTATACCCTGAAGGCCCTACGTCTTGCCCAGCAGCAACATTTATTACAAAACTCAGAAATGCAAATTAACTTACAATCTTGGACAATGGACACCCTATTGGCCTCAAAACCGACACCCCTTTCGATATTTCTTTAACTTAATTGAAGAAGAAGTTGATGTACAATGGGATTTTCTCGGAAGCATAGAAGACTATTGTAATACACTGCACAACACGAGAAAAGAGAAAACGAAAGAACATTGCAAAAGGAGAACTCAAAGATATACTCAAGAAATGGAATCTATATACCAAACACAAGACAGACATGTACAACAATGAGTCACTGGATGTGTAATCACTAACACTAGCTCCCTCTCCAACAAAACCTACATTGGATGTCTATAAGTGAATGATGATAACTTAAGGAAAAGGAAGCCTGAATAAATAGGCAATAAATAATGCAAATAATGCATCAAGTTGGCCAGTAATAAAATAATGATAAAATGTTGGTCGGCCATAGAATAATGTGACAATCCTCAAAAATAATCATCAAAAAATGCCCAAAATACTCTAATGTGTCCAACTCACAAACACACCTGCATATACTCGCTCACAAGCTAACTAATCTGCTAACACTAACAACCCTTTAACTTCTTGCATGGGAAGGATAAAATGCTGGTCGGTCATAAAATAACGCAATAATCCTCAAAAATAATCACCAAAAAAATACCCAAAATACTTTAATGTGTCCAACCCACAAACACACCTGCATATACTCGCTCACAAGCTAACTAAACTACTAATACTAACACCCCTTTAACCTCTTGCATGGGAAGGTTTTGCCAAGTGGCAATCTTCTAATTGCATTTTTCAGCAATTTTCATTCTAACCAAAATTTATTTTCAGAATATTAATTCTGAAAACTTAATTTATTATTAATTCTTGCTCAAAAAAATAATTTTAGCAACCAACACTTAAACTAGCTAGACCAATTTGTTATCCAAATATTTTTGGGCATTTATTAGCCCCTAAGCTAGCATTAATTGATTAACTAATGCCTAGTTCCTAATGTCACAACTAAAATTAAGGGCTAATAAAATCTTCTAGACCAAAATCTATCACCAGGCACCACCTAGTACCTGACTAACATGATGTGTTACAACTTTTGCTTTGATACCCATTCACTTCTCAAGGTTCTTAGCTTGTCATTATGAAATATCTAATTGGCACATCACATGTGCATCTCATATTTGGACATTTAATAGATAACTCAATCAAGTGCTAAGCAAAGGATCAAAAATTGATATCCCATGACAGAAACAATTTCAGCAAAGTGGTATATGAACCTTCTCTAATACGAATACAATTCCAAAAAGCTCTGTAAATCATGCAAGCTTCTCAAATGTGGACAACTGTTGAGCTAAAAATGCATTAGCTTTACTTAAAAAGCCCCAAAACTTACTTAATTAATGAAGAAACCTTGTTTATTTAAAAGAAACACAATCCTAGAGAGTTTTTGTGTCCCATAAGCACAAACCCACTTGGGAGGGCCCAAACTTTCTATAAATATGAATGCTGCCCTCCATTCAGCCCTTGATCTTGTTTCTGCAAATTTCAAGTGTTTCAGCTTGCTGCCCACACCCCGTTTGTGGAGGACATCTCAGCCAAAGCTGTTCATTGCTGTCTATGTCAGTTGGTGCCTGATTTCCAGCCCTCTTCTCGCAGTTTGGAGCTGATCCCAGCCAGGCAATTGCTGTTCCTTCACAAACCTGCTGTCATATCTACCTGCCACATCATCTACAACCTACGTTTGCCAGTTTTCTCTCTCCTCCAGCTGTTGCCCAGCTTCTGCAAGCTTTCACCAAGCTGTCCAGCCTACGTTTGGCAGCTTTCTCTCTCCTACAGACTATCCTGCCTGTGCTTATAGTCTCTCTCTCCTGCAGTCTGCGTTTTTAGTCTTTCTCTCTCCTCACTGTCATCTGCATCAAATCCAACTTCTCACTGCTGCATTTGCTGGTGTTTGACATCCGGAGGCTGCCTTGCTACGATTCGAGATCCATTCAGAGTCCGACACACTCTCCAGCTCATTACCTCTGCGCTGATCCTTGAGATACAGGAGTTCAAAGTTCAATATTCATTCACTGCATAGTGTGTTTACTACATGAGCATTGTAAATTCAGCAGTTATATTACTTCAGTTATTTTCTGTGTTCATTGTCTCTAAGTTACCCTAACCCTAACTGAGTTCTTTTATCAATTTGTGCTTTGTCATACGATTGTTATTGTGTTTGTATCTAAGTATTTCTTTACATGGTATCAGAGCCTAGTACTCTCTGAGAAACCTAGGCCTTTGATTTGAAAGCTCTCTGCAAGAAGCAAGAACAACAGTAGGTTCAAATGACTTCGAACACATTACCAATTCAGTCTCCAGAACAACCTATGCCGAGAACCGAGTGAGAGTGGGCAGAACAGCTTGCTCCACAAAGTTCCGACATGGTGAAAGACACTTCTAAAAACATGGAAGAAAGGCTATATAAGCTTTCCACTAAAGAATATCATGTGATCATGGACTTTAGACGAAAGAAGATTGAGGAGCTCGATCGAAGGATTACCCTTCAGGAGAAGCTACTCAATGAAGGTATGCATGAATTTCTCTTCAAATGTTGCGCATAAATCTCATGATATTGCAGGGCCGTCGAGACCTCCCTCAAGGATGGGCCCCCCTATTGGAGAAAGAGATCCAAAGTATGTTCCATTCTTTCATCCTCTTATGTCCACTCCAGTGCAAGGTACTTTAGATTCGTCTTTTGTTCCTTCATCTTTTACCTCTTCTGTTTTGCAATATACTAGTAGAAAACATGAGGAAAATAGAGTACAATCACTTGACTATGGAAAAGGTTCTCTTGAGGATCAATTCTTGTATGTTAACACACATCGTAGGGATTATAAGAAAAAGCCAAGCACCTCTTCTTCTACCCTTTCTTCTTTTCAGCTTACTTCTCAAAATCAAAATGAATTTGGTATTCCTATTTCTACATTGCATGGTGCATCATCTTCATCGTCATCATTTCATTTTCAATCATTAAATGGTAAAAATGAGCAAAATGCATTTGCATCTTTCACACCACAAATTCAAAACCCACCCATCCCACCACATTCTTCCGCTACTTCTCCACTTCCTTTTACACCATTTATATTTCCCTATCAAACATCTCATGTTACACATCACACCGCACTGGGGCATTATGGAACATTAGGCACCACCTTTAGGACCTCATCCTTTCCTCCATCACGTGGTGTTCCACCTACTTCAAACACACTTTCGGGATCATTGTAGCCTAGGTAACCCCCCCCAGTCTCTCCCGAGTGTGGATCAATTGGTACCGTAGCTTGCCTCTATAGCATTACATAGTGGACATCCTGGTCATGCTGCTGTGCCCCAGCCGAGCTTTGGACAAGGCTTTCGTGTCCCAGTGCCTCCACTTCCATTGGCACCTTATGGAAACATTCATGTTCCGGTGCCTCCACATCAATCGGCACTCATTGGACACTCCCAGCCTATTTTTACCTACCCACCTTTTCCCCCTCATTCTTCCTATCAAACACACCCACCAACACCACCATCTTATCCTCCAACTCCATCTTATCCCACTTTCCTAATACCTCATGGTTCCAGCTCATCTTCTGCCAAGCATGCTTTCAATGATAAGACTCCTTTTAATAAGGAATGTACCTAAAAATAGTAGGTATTGTCAACATTGTCAAAAGGCTAGTCATTTTGACGATGAGTGTCACTCAAAGGCCAGGACACAGCACCCAAATCTAAATCTTAGACCCCCGCCCCTCAGTCGGACAACCCCCAACCGGGGAGGTAGAGTGATTGCAAGGGGCAGTTTAAAGGTCAAACTCATACTACCACCGCTCAGCCATCTCAGTCGACAACATTCTCAACTCCAGAGAGCTTGTCTGACTGGTCTGCAAAGGCCCACATCATCTCCACAGAGACAACAGATGCGAGTCTCATCCACATCTGTGAGTTGCCTCCTAACGAGGTTACCGCAGAGGCCCACTTGTCACAACCAAGCACTTCAGATCCTGTTTGGATTTTGGATAGTGGAGCTACACATCATATGACTCCTATAGAGGACATTTTCTATATCCAAGCCCCTACAGCCGGGCGGGTCTGTGTAAGAAACAACTCCTTGGTCAAGATTTGGGCTCAAGGTAGCATCAATTTTGCCACTGACAAGAGTTCGAATCTGGCTTCATTGGGCAATGTATACCATGTCCCCCAACTTGGGGTGAACTTGTATTCTGTTCAGTAGCTTTGCCAGTTGGGGCAAGCAGCTTTCTTTACAGCGACCACAGTCAAGATCCTGGACTCTCAAATTGGTTTAGTGATTGCTCGTGGTGAGGCACAGCCTAGTGGCCTTTACCACGTGACTCACTTTCTAACCGAGCTGATAGCTGAGGGCCCCGTGTTCCATAGCTTCCAAGCATTAGCCACATCTCGGGAGCCTACGAACAATAAGTGTCTTTGTCGCACTTTCGCTTAGGGCATATTGGTTATAACTCTCTTTATGAGTTATCCCGCCGTCAGCTAGTGGCCTTCCCCGTCTAAAACTAGCTCACGATGTCTGTAAAGCTTGTCAACTCAAAAAGCAGCACCATACCCCATTCCCTCAGCAGTCTATGCATCATGCTGAGGAGCCTCTTAGATTGATTCACGATGATCTTTGTGGGCCGACATTCACTACCGCCTTAACTAGTGCACTATACTTCTTTTTTATAGTGGATGATTATTCTAGATACACATGGGTATACTTCCTCAAGCATAAGTCAGATGCTTTCACATATTTTTCTGCTTGGGTGCTGTTGGTTCATAACCAGATGGGACGTTGTGTTGGTTGCATGAGGACTGATAGCGGTGGTGAGTTTTTCTCCCACGAGTTTTCCGAGTTTCTGTTGAAGCATGGCATCTCTCACCAACTCACCTCTACTAACTCCCCCTCTCAGAATGAAGTCATAGAGCGTAAAAACCAGACAGTCATGAAAATGGCACGCTCTATGCTATTCGCAGCAGAGCTTCTTGGGCGCCTTTGGGTCGAGGCTGTTAACACTTCAGTGTACATTCTCAACCAGTGTCTAACTACGGCAATTCCTAAGAAGATCCCGTATGATGCATTTTTTGGCTATTGACCTGTCATTTCCCACTTCAAAGTCTTGGATTGAAGTGCCTACACACACACACACACCTGATGATAAGATAGGAAAGCTCACTCCCCGAGCTGATCTCCTTATTTTTGTCGGATATTCCTCTAAAGCGAAAGCCTATCGTTTGTTCGATCCTCAAACAAACAAGGTGATCGTTAAGAGGGACATCGTTTTCAACGAGAGGAATCATGCAATCCTCTACACCGGATTCTGCTCCTATTTCTCCTTCCACATCATCAAAGATTGTGCCTACTGAGTTTGGTCTACTTCCCGCTCCTGACATAACTACACATTCTTCATCTCCCACGCCCCCTCCACGAGATCCGTTACCTCCCTGGTACCAGCAAACCATGCGGGATTCGAGGATCCTACCACCGAATTCCACTCCGGAGGGACCTAGAAGATCTACCCGGTTTGCTCCTCAAGCTTCATTTGCATCATTGTTTATAGCCGATTACATAGCACATTCTGAGCCAAACACATAGCAGGAGGCTCTTCGGCACCCTCAATGGTGAAAGGCCATGGAAAAGGAGTTCGAGACTATTGGCCGAAATGAAACTTGGACATTGGTGGATCGTCCAAGTCACAAGAAAGTCATCCGGACAAAGTGGATTTTTAGGACCAAGCTAAAAGCTAATGGGACTTTAAATAAGTACAAGGCTCACCTTGTCGTACAAGGGTTTCGAGAGAAGTATGGCATTGATTATGAAGAGACCTTTACTCCTACCGTGCGGTTGACATCTTTCCGGTTGCTTCTCACGCTAGCTACTCACCACAGTTGGCCAATATATCAGATGGATGTCAAGAGTACCTTCCTGAATGGTTATTTGGAGGAGAAAGTCTATGTGGAGTAGCCACCGGGCTTTCTTTTAGGGAACCCAAGGGATAAGGTATTCCACTTGCAGAAAGCTCTTTATGGGTTGAAGCAAGCACCGCGATCTTGGTTCCATAGGATAGATAAGTTCTTACGAACTCATGGATACCATTCTACCCCTTATGACCCAAACTTATATGTTCGATCTACTGCACAAGGGATCAACTATATCCTGCTATATGTTGACGACTTACTTATCACAAGCTCAGATTCTACTGCCATAGCAGACATCAAGGCAAAGCTTAGTGCTACTTTTGAGATGACAGACCTTGGATTGTTGTCGTATTTTTTGGGAATGGAGGTAGTTCGTTCTAGGGGATGCATTTTTGTGTCACAACAAAAGTACGCACTTCAGCTAGTCGAACAGCACACTTCGGATCAAACATCGCCAGTGGCCACAACTCTCGATCCTATTGTCTACTTGTCGAAGGATACCCTAGGACAACCCTTCGATGCACATACCTATCGCTCTGTTGTAGGAAAACTTCTTTAGTTAATTCACACTAGGCCAAATTTAGCTTACTCAATCAGTATTTCACAGCACCGAGGATATCACATTGGATTGCATGTCTTCGTGTATTGCGTTATTTACGATATACTTATTCTTATGGCCTAAACTATGGTTCTCATTTATGTTTACAAGGGCACACTAATTTTGATTGGACAGGAGATCCCAACACCCGACATTCTCATGGCAGCTACCTCTTTACCTTGGGCACGGCTCCCATTTCTTGGTCAAGCAATAAGTAGGAAACGGTTGCGCCTTCCACGGCCGAGGCTGATACCGGGCTCTCTTCAATGGCACCACCGAGGCCATCTACTTGAGGAGTTTACTCGTGGCACTTCATTTTCCATGCGACTCTCCCACCATTGTCTCCTGCGACAACTAGAGTGCCATTGCCCTTATGGGCAATCCGATCATTACACCACGGATGCGGCATATGGGAGTCCACTTCCATTTTTCCAAAGAGCAGGTTGAGCTAGACACTATCCGCCTAGAGTTTGTGCCTACATCCAACAATTTTGCAAATATTTTGACCAAAGCGATCAATTGACCGGTTCTTCAATACTTGTTACCCAATATCAATTTGGGTACACCCTCCCCTACTTCTTCAACTTGACAGGGAGAGAGTGCTTATCTCTTGCTTTCCCTTCCAATTTGAGAGGAGGCGGCTTTTACTCTTGATAGTGACAGTGATGTTGCTTACAGTTTTTCAACATTCATTCAATTATTCTTTTGTATTGTATTATGGACATTTGTAACTTCATCCACACTGTCAAGATGATATGATTGTAAAAGGACGCTTGGGCAAGTGAACAATTCCCCTACAAGGGCACTGTCCAAGTGGCACCATTGCATTGCATCTTGCGTGAGCATGACATCTTGCATCGCCCTTTGCATTACACCATGCATTGGCATTTTGTTCATGTACACATGCATCAGTGCGCATTTATCCTTTTTCGGTCTTTTGGAGTGGTCGACTCTTGATCCATCATATTTGTGGCATTTTCCATGGCAATCTCCAAGGCAGTTTTTCCTTAGCTTGCTTGCTTGCTTTGCGTGTCTTGCTTGCTTCACTTATTTTCTATATCCACACCTTAGCCTTATTCTTCTTCACCGACACCCAGTAATGGTAGGGATAGTATGCTTGTTTTGTGAAGGTCTTGGGTCTGACCATCCTTTATCATTCTCCTGTTTGAGACACGCATACTCAATAGGACAAAAACTTATTTGAACCCCTACTAACTGCTACATCTATCAAATTCAAAAAAAAAAAAAAAAACAAACAAACAAACAAGCAAACAAACACTGTCCATAGCTAATTCCATCCGCCTTTGTAGGGCTTGGTAGGCCACTAGGCAGCCAACGTACACCCTTTGTCCGATGCCCTGTCCTCTCTGGGGTGATCACTTGGGCTCCCTTGGTAAGATAACCATCGCCTCTATAGTCTTAGTAGGCCACTAGGTAGTCAACCACACCTTTTGTCCGATGCTCTGGTTGCTTTGGGGTGGGACACCTTGGGGTAAAAGATCTTTCTCGTGGCACCATTGTTGAGCCTCCCACTATATGTCAGCCTATCAACTGGTTTTCTAACCCTTTCAAACCTCCTCAATTGCAGTGCACTTTGGGCTTGTCAATCCTAGAGAGTTTCTGTGTCCCATAAACACAAACCCACTTGGGAGGACCCAAACTTTCTATAAATACGTATGCTGCCCTCCATTCAGCCCTTAATCTCGTTTTTGCAGATTTCACGTATTCAACTTGTTGCCCACACCCCGTTCACGGAGAACATCTTAGCCGAAGCTGTCCATTGCTGTCTACATCAGTTGGCACCTGATTTCCAGCCCTCTTCTCGCAATTTGGAGCTGATCCCACCCAAGCAACTGCTGTTCTTGCACAAATCTGCTGCCATACTACCTGCCACGTCATCTACAACCTGCATTTGGCAGTTTTCTCTCTCCTCCAACTGTCATCTAGCTTCTACAAGCTGTCGCCAGGCTGTCCAACATGCATTTGGCAGCTTTCTCTCTCCTACAAGCTGTCCTGTCTGCATTTTTTAGACTTTCTCTCTCCTGCACCCTCCATTTTTAGTCTTTCTCTCTCTTGCAAGATGTCCTACATGCGTTTTTACTCTCTTGCAGCTTGCGTTAGTAGTCTCTCTCTCCTCATTGCTACCTGCATCAAATCCAACTTCTCACTGCTGCGTTTGCTGGTTTGCTCACAATACGACACTCTCTCCAACTCATTACCCCGGACATGATCCTTGAAATACAAGAGTTCGAGGTTCAGTATTCATTCACTGCATAGTGTATTTGCTGCATAAGCATTGTATATTCAGCAATTATATCACTTCAGTTATTTTCTGTGTTCATTGTCTCTGAGTTGCCCTGACCCTAACTGAATTCTTTTATCAGTCTGTGCTTTGTTATACGATTGTTATTTGTATTTTTTTGTCAAAGTATTTCTTTACAACAACTACGTATGGCTTCCACTTTTGTAGGATCCATTCTAACACCATCTAGTGAGACAACAAAGCCTAAGAAACGAATCTTTGACATGAAAAATTCACTCTTTTTTACAATAATTATCAACTTGCATTTTTTAAGTTTCCCAATAGTGAAATGCATCTAATTTTACCTCATTCTTTGAATAAACTATGGCATTATCAAGCAATTTCTTGTGACCCAATCGATCCATCGGTGTACAATGACCTTGTCACTTTTAATATTTACATCCATCCAACTATAGAGTGTTCAAAAATGTAAATAAATACTTCAATCTATCAAACTCTAAAAATTACAACTAACATTTGAATCCAATTTTACTGAGCATTTGCCTAGACAACCAATAGATGACAGCTTCCATGGCTATTTAAGCAAGGCAGTAGTAGCTTTTCAATGTTTCTCATGATAAAACTCTAAAATCTCTCTCTACAGCATTCTCTCACATTCCCTACCCCTCTCTCAAGTTATCTCAGCATTTTCCAACAGTTCGAGCCATCAAAGGAAGAGATTTTAATCAATCTTTGTTGTAAACCCTAATTTACAACAAAAAATAGGGTTTTAACAATTGCCTCAGGATGCATGCTCAAAATTGAGAGCCTAGGACTTGAATTCTAGCAACTAAAATTAAGGAATTTCAAGGGGATTCAAGAGGCCAACCAACCAATATCAAAAGGGCTGAATTTGTCTTTCAAGGAGCAAGGTGAAGGCCAATCCCCAAGCAAACCAAGGGAAAAATTGGTATGGAGGCTTGTTGGTTAGTTTTGACAGCAAGAGGCACTTGTATTAGCAAAGGAGATCACAAGATCTCAGTTGTACTCATTTCTTTTGCAATATAAGATGAAGAAATACTGCAAGGGATGCCAACTTTGGGATCAACAAGATGTCCAATGCCCAAGATTAAAGTAATAAAGTGTGCATTTTCAGTTTATGTAAATTTTAGTTGTAATTAGTGCTAAATCGGGTTATTTATCACCCTATCCAAGGAGGAAGGCTGGTTTCAAATGAATTGAATATTACTTTCTTCACGACAAAGTTGCCCAAAAAGTACACTAGACTTGAGATCTCAAAGGAGAAGAAAGAATCTCACCCATATTGCTATACTAACCTATTTTTCTTATATTTAGTTCAACAACAACAATATAATTTGCTGAAAATGGAGTTACAAAGCTGTCCAATGGATTCCCCATGCCAAAAGGAGAAGATTAGTTGCTATCCACACTCTATACATGCTACTATCAACTCATTCTAATGACTCTTCTACGAGCTTTTATAACAAGTTTCCTCTCACTTTCTTCACTAGATCGTGCTACAAGCTTCCTTCTTCCTTCACAATACTAAGCTTCTTAAAAGACACACGAGTTTGAAGACAAAGGTGAAGAGAGTAAATATCCTCACCACTTATGTATCATACAACCCAACCCTAATCTTAGCTTTCCACGAGACAAAGATCCATCAAGCTTCCTTCTATGCAAAAAAATAAAGCCAAAACAAGCAAATAGCTAGAGATACTTGCTCAATGGCTCTCATATCTACGTTTTTGTATATGCAACTTCTACAGCATCCACTTTTAAGTTCCTTGTATAGCCAAAACGCATTTTCTTTATGATAAATAACGGCCCAAAAGCACCAAAGCAACTTTAAGCACAGTCATGACTCTAAACATGGCAGCATCGGCTTCAGAACAGTGGGCAAAAAAGTTCACTTCTGATGCAACCTGCCTTGACAAGCTTGTGACGTGTGACCACACTAAGCCAGCCTCATCCAGCCCCCACATTAATGCAATAATCCTTGCTCTAAGAGCAAAGCAGCAACATGCAGCAATTCTAGGATCTGGCACTTTCAAGACAGCTAGAATTCAAGGGCTCACATCCGCTTTTCAAATCACCACCAGTCTCAATCAGCTTCGTGCCAGTCTAATCCAGGTGCAGACAAGTGCAAGTAAGGCACCTCCAGCTAGTTAAAAAATCCAGCAATTGCAAATGAGACTTGAAAGTTTGTGAAAAGAATAACCACACGACCTTGTATGTACAGCAGCTGCTGACAGATGAACCCAAACGACTTGAAAGAGAATGGAAGGCAAACTTACACCCTCTAAGCAAAATAGACATACAAGCAGCTCCCAAGTCCCATGTTGGATCTACTGCATGGCCCACTCCTAATTTTGATGTAGACACACAAGAGCATGTCACTTTGTTCACATTGGTATGTAGACTTCATCACTTGAAGTTTGAATTGTTTCCCCGGTCATCTGGTTTCTATTTCAGTATGCTTGTGTTGAGAGCTTATGACCAAAACATTGTGATTATCTTCTAGTATCTTACACCCTTTAGGGCTTCAGCAGATGACCTCACAAACAGCATAAAGGTTTAACAAACCATCAATGAAAATCTGAGATTTCAATTTTGCATACTACAATAACAAGTCCTTAAATTACACAAGCACACAGAATTCTTCATGCAACTCGATCTACAAATAAGTTCAAGGTAAAGAAGCATACCCTTTACTCTTTGCAATCCCTATCACCTCTTCCTTATCCAGCACTTGGATTTTATTCCTCAAAACATCAACTGCTCTATCTATTTGCCCTTCAGTAGGTTTTGCAGAAGAAGCAGGGATGTCCACAAGTTCACATATGCAATACCAAAACTCCGTCAGCTCTGCTATATTCTTCTGATCGTGTGTGGCATGATCCGTCTTATCAAGATATTGTCTCAAATCCCTGAGCTTTTTTCTCAGCTTTCTTCCTGCCATCCAACGGACATGGCCAACAAACTTAGGCCCATACTCTATGGAAGTAACCTTAGTTGTTCCAGCACTGCCCATCCTACCATTCCTTAGAAGGAAAGGACTCTCATCATAGTTTGGAATGTGTTTGCTCATATACGACTGCCTATCTTCAGCACAGCATATTCCAAGTAGGCCTGCCACTGAACGTCGCTCAGAGGTGATCAGGTTGTCATTGACTACATGACCTGTACTAATGCCGTTGAAGGGAAGCCCATGCTCCTCCAAGACATCTTGCAAAGATTCCTCTTCTTCAACTGCCGCTTTGTTAATGCTCTGCCGTACAATCTCACCATGAATCCTGGCTGTATCTCTCAACACTGCTCGAGCAGAGTCAACATTGATACCATGTTCATATGTGTCTGATGTCACACATGTCATAGAGAGGAGGAGATTCTACAAGTCTTAAAACATTTTGTCAGTGAGATTGCATCGTATTACACCCCAATAAAGATGATTGCATTCATAAGACACTCACCAACAAAGTTGACTTGCCACAGCCGGTTCGGCCAAGGACTGCAATGAACTGTTTCTCACATGGCCACAACGTTGCCAGGTTTTGTTGCAAGGTATGGCAATTGAGCTGAACAACATCCAAGTTTGGCATACATGAGGGGCGTCCAGAGTGGCTGCTCATGTCTCTGATGCTCACTTCATAGAAGTCATTTAGAAGTGTGATTAGGCCCTGCAAGAGGAGCACGGTCTCGTCCGCAGCCTTCAAGAGGAAGGACGAAGAGGCCATGGCAGAAAAAGAAAAGCTGTCGGCGCAACAGCTATGCTCTGCAAGGAAGGCTGAGGGAATAAAGTCGGACCTGTACCACCCTGCCAAGAGGACAATGACAACAAGACATCTAAGCATGGCCTTAATAAATACACACCTAAGGCGGAAGACCAAGCAGATGATACGAGAATGGAAGAAATAGAAGAAGAATACAGCAATGAGGATCATTGCCTGATGTATGATCTTCTGTAAGAGATTTCGGCCTCTACTCTTCCTCCTTATTGCATCTCCTCAGCTTCCCTTTCCACTTGAAAAACGATGGGACGGTAGGGCATCAGATGATACATATAATCTCAGCGAGAAGGCAGAAGCCAGTCAACAAACTCGATGTCTGAGTCAAGGAGAAGGGAAGTAGGTGGGTAGAGCATGAGCTGCCTCTCTCCCACTCTCCCTCTCTCTCGGTGGGCACTGGGCTGCATGCAAACGACCGCCAGAAGCTTGCTTGTGCGCTGGGTTTTGTGTGCCACGCCGGAATATTCCCCATCCCTGGTAAAGGAGTCAATTTGGTCCGGCCGTAAGGGTAGGATACATGTACCCCACGAGTGCGTCCACCCAGCACATGTTCTCGCGTCGATACAAAACCCGTCAAACCCACCCCCTCGGGCCTTCTTGAAATTTTTCCAATTGCCTCTTACATCCCCACATGATCCACATGCATTACGATCGCTTAGATGCTCGATGCCACAACCAAGTCAATCGACTTGTGCAAGTGATTGACTCCCTCCATGTGTCCTGTCCTCTATGCTTGTGAACTTTTATCTCGGAAAAACCGACACTTGGATCGTACCTCTAAATTTGAGGGTACTTCACTAACTTGAAGAAGATACTCTAAAGCAGCAATGATTGATTGGTGGTGCGTGCAATGCCAAATATAGCAATAGACTTTTTCTCTCTCCAATGGACATCTAAGCTATCCTTCTCCACTTGAGACACGTGATACCCAATGTTCACCATTGTGTTGAACTTATGCGTGTCCATTTCACTAGCCAAGGGCGATAACTCCTTCGTGGAGGTCTATTGACCTATGCAGGGCACACCTGTTACATATTGGCTACATGGTACATGTTGTAGATTTTTGGGTCTTTTTTTGAGGGGGTTGTTTGGATGGTACAACATTGCTCTTAACCATTTAATAGGATGACTTCAACCATTACTACTCTATAGTGTTATAATGTCACTATTAGTTGGGCTAGCATTGCCCATCATCGAGCCCCAACCGCATGGTTGGTGTCATTATGAGCTTGTAGGGTTTTGCCTCGTTTATTTCACTAAATAGTGCACTTTGCACATTAAAAATGAAATAACCCAACAATCACAATGTGCAAAAGCTTTATTTAAAAATATGAACTTCATTTTCACAAATATGCTTGTTTCTCGAAAAGCTTTTAAAGAATTCATATACTACCACTACAAGAAAGAAGGGTGCACATGGCATGCATGAAATAATGCACAAAACCGAACAATCATATCAGCCAAATAACTTTACCATAAAAAGTTTAAATCCCTTTTTGCAAAGTATTTCTTATGTAATGCAAGTGATTTATATTATCGTGATAACATGTGCATTGCCTGAACAAGTAAAAAGTTGTAGATACATCAATCTTGAGCTAGCTTCAAAAGAAGCTTGCAAATCGGCTTTGATGCCCCTGACATTTTAGCTGACATTACTTGGACTACCCCAATAACTTACTAGCTATGGACTACAAGCTTTCCTTTAGCATGCTTCAATCTACCATTGACTATCTCGTTCCTGAATGAGCCATACAACATGAATTACAACGACTCTTTGCACTATCCACACCTTGAATGACACCTCATTTAGATTCCCTTTGTCATCCATGAGCATTTGCCTCCAACTCACTTCACAATGCAAGTTCATGTTCTTTTTTAATCTTGCCTATAATTATGTTCCAAAGGGCTTCCACTTTAATGCAATTCCAAAATAAGTGCTTTTATTTCCTTCTTGCTCTTTCCCACAAAGCCTTCTTTGTATGCAAATGCAATATGAACTAGTTCTTAGAGTGCAGAGAGATGAGGATGATGAGTTGGAAGGATAAGGATTTGAGGTGGCAAGTCAAACTTGACCCAATGCAAATGTATTGGATGTACTCATTTGCCTATATGAAGAGGCATAAGTAATGCAATTTCTTATCTAGCTTTTACTAAAAATGAATGGTTTATTCACTTTCCCTCCTTGATTGTGTCATGTGGTATCAAAGCCACTCACCCACTACACCTCTCCTCTTCATCTTCAAGTCTCCTCTGAACACGGAAGGTTGCCACCAATAATCACTCTTCAAGCTACTCTAAGGCTTTTCCATCAGATTCATTGAGCTACTATGGATTAAGGTGTTTTCCACATTGCAATTGCTTTGCCCTCAAGATGATGCTCTCATTATAAGCCAATCGTTCCAATACTTGCAAGCCTTCCAATCTATACTAATGCTTCAATGCTAGGCACTCCCCTAGAATTAGCCATGGCTTCAGGTAAGCCTCCATAGACTGCAGAATTCTCCCTCCGTATGGCTATTGATTATAGCTACTCCCATCAATAGTAAGGAGGGCCAGTTCTTCTTGACTATAGAACATTTCAAAGGGGGATGTGTTGGCAAGATCACTATAAAGAGTGTCATTGATCTTGGGCTCGTGGTTGTGAATGAGCTTGGCAAGGGTGTCCATCTGTTGGAGGTGCCAAGAGAGGGGCCGAGTTCTACCACTTCTAACTATGGCATTGTCATCATTGAGACAGGTGGTGTCATCAACATCCTCGTGTCCTACAAAAATGGCCACCCTATCTCCATGAATCTTCGTATCTTATCTCTTTTTTAAACCTTAAAACATTAAGGTTTGAAGAATACCCCTTTCACACTCATTGCCTCCAAACTAGTTTACTTTGAGTCGAGTTCACACTATCCTCTTAAAACTAGTTCCCACAAGGATTTTTTCACACCTTTGTTGCTTGAACTGGTTCATATCTAAACCATGTTCACATTGCATGCTATTTTGAACCAAGTTTGAATATAAAGGTCGTTCGCACTTAGAAGAAAGCATGAACCGAATATTATAAAACCATAAAAGGGTTGTGTGTATGAGGGTTTGGTTCTAAAGCTAAAAACCAAGGGATGTATCTGAAGATGGATTTCTATAGCTTGCATCATGAATATAAAGGCTCACTTGTTGAGCATGTCTCAAAATTCAGGAGTTTGATTAATTGATTGGAAGGCATACAAGTCAAATTTCCTGAAAAGGATGCAATAGCAATGCTTCTTGTTGGCTAACTAAAGAGTACACATCCTTAAAAGATTCTATTCTTACACAAGAAACACTTAATCTTGAGGGCTACATATCATCACTCCTATTGAAAGATGAACTCAAAGAGCAAGTTGATTCATCCACTATGCTCTTTACAAAGAAGGAACCTAAAGAATGCTACCACTGTAGAAGGAGAGAACACATCAACACTAAATACAGATTGAAGCATCTATCCAAATGCAATCACTGTAAAAAGATTGGGCACCATGAAGGAGCATGTAGGTTAAAAAGACAAACAATTTTCATGGAAGAAAATAACCAAGATAAAAAGACGGAATGACACCTTTTCTAAAGGCTGAAGACTAAAAACAAAGAACGAAAGAGCTTGACCAACCACTAGTAGTAGCCATAGAATACACCTAGTGAGGGGGGAAGGGGACAATCAATCTTTGTAAAATGAAGCATGTAACCACACCCGGCCACCTTGTAGTAGCTGAATAAGGCAATGAGTAGGAGTGTTAGAATATCTCTTTGAGCATATGTACTAGTGGTGCCTTCTTTGTATGCAAATGGAATATGAATTGGTCCTTAGAATGTGGAGAGATGAGGATGATGAGTTGGAAGGATAAGGATCTAAGAGACAGCAAGTCAAACTTGACCCAATGCAATGTATTGGATATACTCATTTGCCTATATGAAGAGGCACAAATAATGCAATTTATTATCTAGCTTTTACTAGTCACTTGTAATGATGACCAAGTTGCACAAGCAAGTTGTAGTTACATGATGCTCCAAAAGTTGTGAATTTGTGAAGAGTGTGATTTTTGAACCACTAAGACACCCAAATAGACCAAACTCGGAAGCACTAGATGTATGTCCCATATTGTGCCTCCACATAAGTAGGAGTTGAAGCATCCAAGTACAAGAGCAAATGGAGGCACTCAACAATTCCTGCAAGGCTCCTACTCATAATGGCATTTTGTAGAAGGAAAGTGAATGGCACTTGTAACTATAACCGAGTCGCACGAGGAATATAATTTTGATACATAGGAGTAGACATCCAAAAACTATTGAAGCAAATAGAGATTCATCATAAAGCAACAAAGATTATGCATGCTTTGTTTTCAGCTGCATGAGTATATGCAATATCAATTGCAAAAGTAAATGTATATTCTATACATACCCATTAGAAATACACTAAGTGCATGCACATGCATACATGAAATTTATATAATTTTAGTTTAGTAAATGAAAAATTCAATGTGCAAAAGTAGACATTCCTCATTGGATGTGATCTTTCACATGTGGTTCTTATGCAAAACAAAGATACAATACACATATATTTTTAAAAAATTGTTAATGGCAAGGATGATGATATCCCTAGAGAATGTTAGGTATATGCAAACCTTGATCTTTGTCGATTGATCTATTCTAGAAGTGCATGTGATCTAGGATGCTGGGAATCTATTGATTCAAGCCAATATCGTCACCCTTGCCAACACACACTGTCGCACTCGGCTTATCTAAGTCCCAAACTCGGACAGCCACTCTAGGCCGAGCCCCAGAATCGGGCCTTGGCCATTCGATCTAATCACATTCGGATGCTTCACTCGGCCAATCAGCCCAGTTGATTCAGCCTAACTACCATTCCGCCCACGACTCGGCCTTGCCCACTCAAACCACCATATTCGGCCCATCCAAATCGAACGATCAGGCACTTGGTCCACCTTGCCATGTGGCATTCAAACGGCCTTATGTTCGGCCCTCAGACACTCGGCCCTAGGCCACTTGAATGGGTTGAATTTGGCACTAAAACCCTATAATTCGGACCAATTGGGCCAAATCTAGAATTTGTCAGATTTGACATCTGTAGACCTTGACTGACCTAGACCACAGCCGTACGAACCCGCGAGAGTGATACAGACGAACAAAACACCTTTCTGGCACGCAAGAAATGAGAGAACCAACGAATCATAGACCTAGAAGCAATGCCAATCAACCTACTAGTTGTCCACCCCGCCAAGAGCGCCAAACTGAACCATAGAGCCTGAGTTAGACCTTGACTGAGTAGAAAGACATAGCACAGACCCTAGAGACTATTGAGAGTAGCCAACAATAGAGTCTAAAGCCCTATTAAGCCAAGAATGTAGATGAGAGTGCTGAAGCTGTATTTACCATTTTGCATTGCATCCCACATTGTTCTTTGACACTTGAAGTGTACCTAAAGAAAAGTTGAAAGCCTAACTTCGCACAGTGCACGGAAAAGAGCACGCGTGCGCGCGCACACACACACACACACAGTGACGATAAATTGAGGATTGTCTATAAATAACAAGGAACTCACTTAGACTTAAGAAACTAAACTAACCCACCAATAGGAGAAGACCTTGAGACTTAGACGGGCAATCGAGAAACCCAAGTTATAGGACCAAGAGGAAGACACGACACAAGAAGTCATACACATCAAGGACCAAAATCATTGTGAAAGTGAATCTACCTGACTTAATCAACCTCGTCGACACATGGTGGAACAAGAGACCGCAGATATGGTAGAGACCAATACGAATTGAAGATGCAATGAAGTGCTCGATTTGGGGGATTTCCCAAATGAAATCCAATAGATGGTGAGCAAGTATGACTTGCAAACCTAGATGGACCACCATAGTAGGCCATCTGAGGACATTATAACGGGTCTCAAAGAGGAGAGGAAACTAACGTGGAAAGCTTTGCAAGGCATAGTGGCATACAATCAGGAACAACAAGCTAGAAACTTGCAAGACAGAACGTAGAAATGCGGGAGATCTAAGCCTTAGTAAACAGAAATCGAACAAGACCTCATGCACAGAGAGAGAGAGAGAGAGAGAGAGAGAGAGAGAGAGAGAGAGAGAGAGAGAGAGAGAGAGAGAGAGAGAGAGAGAGAGAGAGAGAGAGAGAGAGAGAGAGTACTAGAAGGAGACCTTACACTGAGCGAGCTTCTCATGAAGCGACTATTAGATAATACAGCAGAGTAGAGTGCAACAACACTGGCAAACTCATTGCTCATAGGATTAGGAGTCAATCAGGGCTCTAAGAGCTAGTAAAAAATCCATGTTGTTGCTAAGTAGTTAGACAAATACCAACGACGATCCCTACAGCTTTGTAGAGCAGTTTGAGTAGGTCTATGAGGCCAAGGCCTTGCTGATCTCACCCAATGTTCGCAAGCCCTCGACCTATGCTTAGGCGATAAGGGAAGGACTTGGTACACCAGCTTACATGCCGCAGAAGAGCGCAATTATTTCAATAACCTCAAGAATCTCTTTATTAAGAGATTCTCGAAGGCTGGGTACTCAAACAATCTAATAGTGTGGTTGATGAACGTAAAGCAGAAAGACAAAGAGGACATACGAGACTATGTTACCCACATGCAGAGTCTCTTTAAGAGAATTTTGATAAACAAATGACTGACTGAGAGAGTGGTGTCCACTGTCTTTATCAATGGAATACAGAGTGAAGAGCTCAAAAAGGCCTTGGCAGGTAACTCAAGCTTGTAGCGAGACATGTTGAAGACTAGGGTCTTTGAAGAGGCTGTTCCAGTGGATGACTAGCTCAAGGAGAGGAGCTCCAAGAGCTCAAACCAAGATAAGGCTAGCTCTAGAACCTCCGAAAGGGTAACCACATCCAGTGAACGGTCAGTCCCAAGTAGCCAAGATAAGGAAAAGAGTGTTGACCAGAGCCAAGAGCTAGCAAAAATAAAGATGGAGCTAGTGAGACAACAAGAGATGATGAGGAGACATACACACCCACACGTCCAATGCGTGTTTTGTGGCAGAAACCACATGCCAGCTGAGTGTCAAGATCCTAGGTCCCGACCATGCGCCAATTGTGGTAGGTTCGGTCACGATGCCATACATTGTAGACTACCGAGGAGACTCCCATACTCGCAACCTTACAACCAGCCTTACCTAGGGAATAGACTACCAAATTTCTTTGTGAGGGGAGTCCCATTGGCTCTTCTAGCACCTAATGAAGCTAAACTAGCCATTCCTAGGATGGAGATAAATCCCACAGGCATACCCTAGTGTGGCCACCTGGACCTTTCATAACCCATCCACCGATGAGTGACACTCCAGTCCACTATGTGAAGGAACTGAATGATGATGAGCCCTATGTGAACCCTTATGTCTCGTACGACGAAGAGGGCAATCCAATCCTCATGGATTATCGACCAGTACCGGTGATGGCACTAGGTAGAGGTAGAGGCAAAGGTAGAAGATTAGGAAGGTAGAACCAAGAACCGATCTCAGGTTGGACTTGAGATCACCCAAGACACATCACCTCATGCTGCCCTGAAAGGGAACAAGCCAATCGAGACAAGGATGATCTTCGATGCATTGAGTGTGGAATCACACATCTCTTTGCCGATTGCCCTAGATGGAAGCCATCCTCTAGTTTGGCAATCATGCCACGAGTCCAATTGGGGTTATTCGGTCGAAACACTCGATGGTGAGGCCACGCCAATCCCGTTGCATGTCATGACCCAAGCGTAGACAAAACATGCAAGCATATAACTGCCAAGGCCGTTGCCTACTCGAAAGAAGGTCACAGATGCAGAGACGTCCACTCCAAATATTGCTAAGAAAGGGAGTGCTAAGGTAGGAGTGCATCCCAACCCAAAGCACAAACTAGAAGCCATAGAAAAAGTGAAGGAGTGGGTGAAAGAAGCCCAGGAATACCTAAAGGATACTGAGCCTATCATGGAGGACAAGATCGACGATCACTCAAGTGTAAGCACATCATTTTTGCCTCCACGACCAAAATCGAGAGACATGAATGCACCACAAGCGGTGCCGCTTAGACGGAGTTTAAATGCTATGGGCCAGCAAATCAACCAAGGCCATTGGCCAATAAACACAGAATCAAGAGAGAAGCAAGAAGTTAGCAATCTTCTCATAATGCTAGTAACCACTTCAATGACTCTAAACTTAGGAGACTTGCTTAGGCAACATCCGACGCTATGGCAAGAATTGAAGCAGTGGGTAGAGGGATCAATAAAGCAAGATGCTATTGACTTGCACAAGCATGATGCTGTGATTAGATACCAAGTTTAACACTGCACTCATCAGTGCCCAAGTCCTTGCACGTTAATGCTTTCTAGGAAGACACTGAAATGCATGTAGTCTTATCAGTCCTAGCTCTAGGCGATACCACGAGAAAGATAATTATGGCACGGGGGTAGGAGGTGGTGTGCTTAGCCACATAGTGCTCCATCAGGCTTGGGGTAACCCGCCTGTCGAGAACGCTAGATTTAATGTCACACTGGCTAACAAAATGAAATTAAAGCCATTCGGAGTACTAAAGAATTGGCCATTCAAGATCGCAGAAGTCCAATTCTCCATAGACTTCACAGTCATGAAAGGAGTGGACCACGACATCCTATTAGGCTGACCCTGGATACGCAATGTATGAGTCATAGAAGACTAGGGCAATGGTCTAATCTTCCTAAGAAATCGAACGGAAGCAGTAAGAGTAGACATGGATACTTGGAAGACTACACCAATCGACTTAGATGCCATCTCAGCCATGCTGAAGGGTGATGCACAAGTTAGAAAATCATATGGGTGCTCACCAAGTATATCCCTTGTCCTGAGGATGAGTGAGATTGGATGTATGTGCTAGCCATGATCGATCTGCCATTCTCGGATAATGAGGAGTCAGAGCAAGCCACTAAGGCAATTGGTAAGCCTAGTGACACGCCCTCAGTACCAGTTTGCACAATGGCTAGGAGCTTGCATCATAGACCACCCAACCTTGACATATTCCACGTACCGAACAACAAGCAAGAGCTCGCTGAGATCTTAGAGCATTTGACGAACAAGCTAGCTCTAGCAACCTAGCTGCTAATCTCAAACCGCTCAAGGATCTCTTGGAAGAACCCAAGTGGCGGTGGACCAAGGTTCACGATCTAAACTTGATGTACAATTGGACCTTAGTCGCCGATGAAAAGGAAACACAACGTCAAGACCTAGCTGATGATGAGCAGTCGGATGAGGAAGATTCAGACGACAAGTATGAAGATTGTTGTTCCTTCAGTGAGAGTGAAGGAGAGGTTGATACGATAGAGTACAACATGGAAGGACATGAGATTGAGAAAATACACGTAGAATCCAAACTTCAAAAGAAGAACACTTTCAGAATCGAGAGAGGGGTCATGCACATGGATTGCAATCACATGTGGTTGGAGCATATAGGGAAAATTAACTATGAGCAAGCAGGCCTAGTCTAAGCAAGTGTTGCACCATTATTCAGGACGGATTCACCCTTTGAGCTATGACCACCATGAGAGACCTCCTCTTCTAGTGAAGGTGGAGAGTTTGATTCTGAGTTAGAAGCAAGCTAAGATAGTGATCCTGGAATACCTCGACCGCCTAAGACTAGACACATGAAAGGAGACTTACTAAGGCACCAAAGGTTGAAGGAAGAACGAAAGAAATAGTCTAAAGAGCCGCTAAGGAGCAAAGAAAGATACAAGACTTGCCGAAATGATTCACAAAGTTTAACAAAGGTGATAGGGTAGTGATCTTGCTAAGAGCCAAACAACAAGGGCAAGTGAATGAACCAATAGAAGGGCTAGCCAAAGTCAAGGAGGTTACTCTAGCTAAGGAAAGGAAGATGCCTCGATCTGTCTTCATAGTCGATGACTTGACCGAGGGGGAGGAAGCCAGTCTCATTGCTCTCTTGTGGGGGTATATGGATGTATTTGCTTGGTCCCTCTATGAGCTAAAAGGGGTAGATCCGAGTGTAATGACTCACAATATACCCATGACGGCTAATGCAATACCAGTCAAGCAGCGACCATATCCTATGAATCCAAAGCACACTCATGTTGTCAAATAAAAAATGGATAAACTGTTGAGAGCAAGATTCATTTACGAGATTGAGCACATGGACTGGGTCTCTCACCCATAGTGATCATAGTGAAGAAAAATGGAAAGATCAAAGTGTGCATCAACTACAAGAAAGTCAAACGCTACTACCAAGAGAGACAATTATCCATTGCTATACACGGAGCACATGCTTGAGAGAGTTGCTAGTAAAGAGGCTTACAGTTTTCTAGATAGCTTCTCAGGATACAATCAAGTGCAAGTGCATCTTGACGATAGGCACAAGATTGCATTCGCCACTAAGTGGGGGGTCTTTGCCTACATAGTAATGCCCTTTGGGTTGACCAATGCACTAGCCACATTCCAAAGACTCATGTGTGCCATATTCAAGGATATGCATAGGAAAGAGTTAGAAGTATTCGTTGATGATCTGTGTGTTTACTCTAATTAGAGGGAACACCTAGACAAACTCTGAGCGGTTATTGAACAATATCAATTGTATTGTCTCTTGTTGAACCACTTGAAGTGCCAGTTCTAGGTAAAACATGGATGCATCCTAGGGCATGTGGTGTCAAAGAATGGCATTTCCACATACTTTTCGAAAGTCAAGGTTATTGTTGAGTTGCCACCACCATCTGATTATAAGGGAGTTTAGTGCTTCCTAGGCCATACAGGAAATTATCAAAGATTTGTATTGAAGTATGCATTGATTGCTAGACCTCTATACAAGTTGCTAATAATATTTGAATGGACTGTTGACGAATGCCAGTGCGCATATGAGGAATCGAAAAGGGCTCTAACCACATCACTAATCTTATGAGCCCCTAATTGGACCATAACCTTCCACATTCACATTGACGCTTTGAAGTTTGCTGTGGGAGCTGTGTTGTGCCTGCCTGGTGAACACAATCTAGACTATCCAATGAGCTTTTCTAGTAGGAAACTCACGAATATGGAAATGAACTACTCAACGACATAGAGAGAGGGCTTGGCCATGGTATTTGTTGTAAAGAAATTTCAGCATTATCTTTTGCCTATGCCTTTTACCTTCTTTGTTGACCATCAAGCCTTGCTTTATCTCATTAATAAACCTTGCACTACAAGATGAATTGCTCAATGATTACTTTTGCTTTTAGAATTTGACTTCTCGGTAGTTGTATGCAAAGGGAAGCAACATTACATGGTTGACCATATGTCTCGCATACCGCCATTGGAGAAGTCGTTAGACAAGGTATTACAAATGAATTGCTAGATGCACATCTCTTAACGTATCTAGCGAGAGAGATTTGTTTAGAGATGACTTGGTGTCATGTTGGGTAGACAACATATTCCAAGTGCTTGAGCATGGGCTGCGTGAAAGACCCATCGAAAAAGCCCGACTCAGAAAACTCATCCTTAAAATACAACCCTATCAGTTGATAGTAGGCCAACTCTATAGGCTAGGAGACAGGTTGCTACGAAGATGTGTGTGCGAGCATGAAATGCATGACGTACTTGCAGAGGCACATGGCGGGATTGCAAGATGACATTTCAGCGTGGAGACACAACAACCTGCAAGGTGCTGCAATCTCAATTGTGGTGGCCTACTCTTTTTTGAGACGCAGCACGGTTTGTTAAGCACTGTGACGAGTGCCAATGAACCAAGGTGTCTATTCGCAAGGACAAAATGGAGTTAAGTCCAGTCATTGCAAGACAACCATTTGAGAAGTGGGGGATTGACTTCATAGGGCCTATTAGTCCCACAACATAGTACTTGTAGACCAAGTATATCATTGTTGCCACCGATTATCTCACAAAATGGATGGAAGCACGAGCCATGAGGAAAAACGACGCTAGGACCACAACTAAGTTCCTATGGGAGTAAGTGATCTCACAATCCGGATACCTATTGAACTGATTAGTGATCAAGGCACACACTTCATCAATGAAGTGATCGCTCACCTCCTATCCACCTTCTTGATCATCCATAAAAAATCCTCACCTTACTACCCTTAAGTGAATGGCTAGGCTGAGTCTACTAATAAAATCTTAGTGAACCTCCTGACCAAAGTGGTCTCTGCCTCGCAAAGTGATTGGGATAACAAACTAATGGCAGCCTTATGGGTCTATCTGATAGCCTATAAAACAGCTGTAGGATAGACTCCCTTCAGATTGACCTATGGAGTTAAAGCAATTCTACCCATAGAGTTCTTAATTCCTAGCTTAAGAATATCTCTTTAAGAGAGATGGGACGAAAAGGAAGCATGGAAGGAGTGCCTAATGGAGCTAGGACGCTTATCAGAGACTCGACTTCTAGCTACCTATACGTTGATATGCAAGAAGGCATGACGCAAGAGTTGGTTTGACAAGCACGTCAAGCAATAAGATTTCGAACATGGCGACTTAGTACTATTATACTAAGTTAAAGATCATAAACAAAAGATGAATTTTAGAGGGCTAGGACCCTGAAGAGATAGCACCATCAGCCAACCAGTAATGTAGAACTCAAAATCCTAGAGAGTGCGAGCATAGGCTTTTTCAATGGCAGCCGCATAAAGAAGTACTACTCGCCCATGCACCCACTGCATGAGCCTCCAATGCTAGAGTCCCCTATTAATGTAAGAATGGCCATTATCATCAAAATTGAAGATGAAGATGAGGAATCCATAGCTCCAGCTTACCTGTGCATGACTATCATTGCCCAACAACCACATACATTTGATGCATTGATCGATGAGGGAGTTGGCTTTACTATCTTGACTCATAATCATTGGATTCAAATTGGCAAACCACAATTGTAGCCCACTAATGCCAAACTCGGCCCATTTGGGGTTTGATAATATATATATACTTTTGGGAAAGTGCGAGGTTGTAGCCTCTATTGAGTTTGAAAGCATACCAATGATCTTTTATGTGTTGCCAAATTCAAAGGATGTAGGTACGAAATCGTTGTTAGGATGTATGTTTAAAAAGTAGACACTTTGTCATGTCGACTACCAGTCATAGCACATTCATCTAGCCATCGGCAATGTGCATATAGTCACGGCCTTCAGTAAGGGCAGCACGGCTCCATCAAAGCCTGCAAAGCCATTGGTAGAGCAACCCACCACCAAGCCTAAGGCGGGGGGTCGTAACTCATCACAACCCGCCAAAACTTAAAGCCACCAAACTGCTAAAATCAAAGCTAAGGCCCATGCACCACAGTTCAAATGGATGCCTAAACATCGTGTCGCCACTTAAAAGCACGCGATTATGACCTCACAAGGCTAGGAACTCGTATTCAAAACCTAGGAGGCAGAGAAGAAACTATAGGCATCGATGAATGGTCAAGGAATCATGGGTCTCCAGGACCTTATTGCAAGCGCAAGGCTACTACTAGGGTAATGCCTAGATTAGGGTACTTAAAGCCAAGATGGCCAGGGGCACTACTCAAACACCACCCTCGGAGTGAGGGATCAAGAGGGTGAAGCTCTTCACCATCTCCTCTTCTCTCTTCTTCTTTCTTCTCTTCTCTTCTCTTTTCTCGCGTGCGTGGCTATGGTGGATGGAGTTTGGAAATGGGGGAGGCTTGAGGATGCTTGAGCTAGCATCTAGGATCGTGGAGCTACCGGCGTGTGCGAGAGAGGAGGCAACTCATTTTGTCATCAAGGTAAGCTCACTACACCCCAATAGGATTGACGGCACGTCGGCTAGGTGAGAGATAGCCATGAGAGCTCGCTTGAAATGCTTGAAACAATAAGCAGTCCGTGGGTCTTGGTGGTTGAGCGTGAGCTCCCACTACAAATAATAATGCAAATAGAAGACACAATTAATCTCATATTTGACTAAAAGGTAAATCTTGTTGCCTTAAAAAGAGGCGAAAAATATTGTTGTATAGAAGACACTAGATGAAGATGTGTTATATGCACATGTTGAATGTTCGCATGACATTTTTATCGTGTAACTTGAAGAGCAAAATTTCCCTTTTCAATAAAAGTCACATTTCTCTTTTCCATTTGTAAATCTTGTGAGGGCCTTTGCATGAGGGAAGCATTGCTATCCAATTATGGAGCTTGTAGATCATTGGAAACCATAATCATTATGTCTCATATTTTAACATGTGTATACATATATAGAGATGGATGGTTACCTAAAAGAAGCAGTGGAAGAAGTCCAAGGTATTGAAACGAAGGAGATTAAAATAGAGCAAAGGTAATTGAAAATTGTGATTGGCAAGCTTGAGTTCCAAAATAATGTGGCTATGAGACAAACATATCTCAAATTGAGGCAAATTTTTTAGTTTTTTTAATTTTGAAAATGACTAAATTTTTTAGCTTTAGCAAGGTCCCTTGAGTCGAAAGCTAAATCATTTGAACTCCTAGAAAACTCTAATGGATATGTTTTCAACATAATAAAGATTGCATTTTACTTGGTAGTGAAAGGTTGGCTAAATAATATCTATTTTCTCACATCCTTCCCATGTATTAGTGGAACATGAAACAATATGAGAATGCTTTTAGGCTCATCACTTGCCTAACTTTATAATTGCTTAACACAAGGAATGTGGTGTGCCAGTGTAAGGATTTTGCCTAGTATTGGTAGGCATTAATTCTAGTTGTCTTGTAAGGTGTTGAACTTGGATCCCTCATCAATGAAGCATCTTCCACAAATTCCCATTTCGCATATTAACCAAATCTTAGGTATGTTGGTGGTATGACAAGCTTGTCCTTAGAGTCAACTTCATGGCGATAACCTAGAAGTTGGACATTTATCTTTGAGGCACACGATTGAACTAGTTTGCAAGAGAGTGTCTCTTAATTCTTCTTGTTGTTCCAACTTTTGATACCAAGTCTACAACAACTCACTACTCTCGCATAGCTATTTAGATCAAGAACTCAATAGGCATGCAATGTAGTAATTTTAAGGCTTGCTAGGGTTAGATTAGGGTTACCTATAAATAGGGGAGTAGCCACTAAATTTGGGGGATCATGCTATTTTGGAACAAGAAGTTTGGTTTGTTTCTTCCCTTGTAACTATTTTTCATTTCATAGTTAATGAAAATTCTAGCTATGGTTTCTTGCCAATTTCTTGTCCATTTCTTGTCAATTTCATGTTCATAGGCTAGAATTAGGCTAAATCAGTTTAGGTTAAGAATCCTTCTTTACAATGGTATCAGAGCCTTGCTTTGATCCAAGGCAAGCATTAATTCCATCATTTTCATGATTATGATCTTGCTGGGGAGGTCTTAATCATGGCAGATCTGGTTACGTTCATCTTCTCTGTGTAACTAGAGTTGAAGGCATAGTTCCTAGACCTAGTTCTTCTTGGTAGTGACTAGGCAGGCTTCACTAGTTTAAACTGTGACTATCTGAGGGCTTCTTGACAAGGACATGGTGGCAAGATGGAGGTTCATGGTTACTTTGGCAGGTCGTCATCAAATTTTACCCCATTTTGAAGGCTTATGGACCAAAAGAGGGTCGGACATGGCCGGAGGACACTTTAATTGTGGTTACTTTTGAGGAGGAAGGGTTTCTTCTTCTCTTTCCTCTTTCTTTCAAGCTTCCCTACAAACTTCCATGGAGATTTCTTCTCAGATCTTCTTCCCATGACCTCCAATGCTCAAATGGCTTATGTAGGAATTTTGTATGGGTCTTGAGCTACCTATTGAATACCTATATGCTTCATATCCATCTCATTTTCATCACGTGCTATAAGAGGACATATTGTAGCAGTTTGCATTGTTTTTACAGCCCCCCCTCTTGATCAACAAAACGTGAGGCATTTGGAGATTATACTCTTCATAGGATGATCAAATGGAGTGCAACTATGGAGTATACATCATCTTCTACTTGATCTTTCACTCTTTTTGAAGATGGGAGCTTTCTCAAACCCTAGGTATGGAGCTTTATGACAGTTTTGGACAGCACTAAGATTTCTCAAATTTCTTCATCAAGATCAAAGGGTTTTTGCTCTATTATTCTCCTTGAGGCTTCTACATACATCCTAGTACCGACATTGATTGATCTTGAAGCTTGAAGCTTTGATGGAGCATGGATATGGAGATTGCAAACCCTATGTATAATAGTTTGGGACAACAAGCTTTTTCTTGACAAATTTTCACTAATCTTGAAGATTTCTTGGTCTTTGGAGGCTCAACTTATCGGTCTTCAACTCATATATCAACTATGGACACAAGATTGAAGCGATTTCTTGGATTCAAGCTCTTGGACAAGTGCATATGAAGGTATTATGGACAGTAAAAATTCTTTCACTCATCTTGGGCAAATTTTGGTGTAATCTTTTGGGGTTTTTGCTTATCTACATTACCGGAAGTGTCTACTTCATTTGTACAACCAAGATTGGTTGGTATTGAGCTTGAATCAAGCTTTGGAGCACTCTTCTTTCCAATTTGTTACTTGGACAACTGGGTATTTTTCCTTTGTATCAAATTCTTGGTCAATCTTGGATAATTTCAAGGGGATTTTGTCTAATGTCAGCCCGGGAATTATCATTGAAGCTTGTTGATCAAACTTCATTGAGAGATCAAGCTTATGTGTTACTCTTCTTCTTTTGATTCAACTAATGGCAGTAAGCATTGACCTTACCTATCAAACCTTGGTCTCTTCTTCAAATTGTGGATTCTTTGCATGTATTTGAGCTCTTCAAAGTCAGCACCAATAAGTACTTTGCAAGATTGGATGGTTCTTTGGCATCTCTCTACAAGATTGTTTTGGAGAATGTACTACAAGCAGGGTCAAGCAATTGGGTATCTTCTTACCTTTGAATCTACTTGATATGATTGAAAATCATTGGGTACTTTGAAGTTTACAACCAACTCAAGCTATATTGGAGCTTATTTCTTGGTTAGCTCAATCTTGAAGCAACCTATTAGAGTTCTCAATGCTTATGGTTTATGCTTGATCAAGTGGTTGAGAATATGCAGTGAGGGTCAATTGAGCTATTTGCAGAGCCTTGCAACTTAAGTGTATCAAGGATGTATTTGCAGGGTTTATGCATGTCTACTCATTTTTCTTGTTGATCTTAAGTGCCTTGAAACTTTCTTTGGGTGAAAGGTATTGATTATGAGGCAAAACAAAGCTAAAACAGGGCATAAAAAGGGTGCAGTCCAAATAGGGACAGATCTAGAAAAATTACTACAGAAATTAGTAGCATCATTCTAACGACAAACGGACAATTGGGCTTGATACTAGACATCACAAGCTTGGATTGGAGCTAACAAATGGTTCATTTGGATACATATTTCTCAAGTTAAAGCCTATTTTGTTCCAACAGTTCACTAGCTGTTCATTATGGACAAACCTAGAAAATCATTTCCAGAATGGGGTGTAGGTAAAAATTAATGCAAATCAGGATTCCTAATTGAAGTTAGACATTGTGGGCTTCAAGTGAAGCTATCAAACACCTCATTCCAATAAGAATTTCTCAAGTTATGGTCAAAACAATGCAACTAGGTACTTGGGACAGGGTGCTGTCTACTGTGCACAGTTCTGGAAATTCTTAAATAGAGAGAGGTATTGGCACTCTAAAATTCAAACCACGACCTCTATTTGATGCTAGACATCATAGGCTTTGGATAGAGCTATCAAATGCCTTATTTGGTTCTATATTCTTCAAGATATGGCCAAAATAGTGCATAGGGATAATTGGGACATGGTTACAATGGACAATTTGGTTATAGATGTAAGGGAAATGAAGTTAAAGGTTAAAGATCTCATATCCATCATTGATAGGATCATTGCACAAGTGTCAAATGTTCAACATGATTCTTATACATATGGTATATCTCATGAAAGAGAGAATGGCACTAATGCTTATGGATGTGTTTCCCATGATGCTCCAGTTCATGGATATAGTGACTATGGATCTTATGTCTCTTTTTCTTCAAATCGGCAAAGTCTTAGAAGTTACTTTGGGCAATATGGATGCCATACCTCATGCCAAGATGATCAAGGTGATCCTTATCCAAATGGTTTGGCCAGCAACAAGGTGGTTTTGTCTATGGCAGATTTGATCATGAGAGTAATCATACAAATGCTCATGGCCAGCAGCTTGATGCATTTGGGCAGCAGCAAGGATATTTTGGAGGGACGTATGCATATGTAGATCATGCTTCATCTTTGGAACCCACTCCAAAATACTTTGGACAGCATGCTAATGATCATACCTATGGGGATGCCTATGTTTATGGGCAGCATTGCAATGTTAAATGTAGCTGTCTTGAATGCTTCCAAGAGCAATCTTATAGGAATGCGTATCATGTATCTTGTTTCCAACAACATCTAGTTGACTATGGGCAGCATGAACCATGTAATGCAGGAACTCATTATGGTCAGCCTATGGTAACTAATGCAAGAATGTATACAATGCAAACCAAAGAGGTTAACATCATAGAGAAAAATGAAGAAGCTGATGAAGAAGACATCACTCAAGATGATGATGACAATGAAGAAGATATATAAGAGAATTATCAAAATAGAAGACCAAGAGCAGGAATTTCAGAATGAAGATAGTGAAGAAGATGAAGATCAAAATGAAGAAGAGAGTTTAATGGATAATGAAGAACATGAGGATGCAGAGATATGTGATGATGGTTCACAAGGAGAGTTAGTTGCAGAAATGGATGAGAATGCATATCCAAATGATGATGAGCTACCTTGGGATAATCATGTTTATGAGATACATAAACCCATCCTTGGTCATGATTCTTATGATTCCATGGTTGATCTACATCAGCCCATAGTTGATCAAGGACTGCAACTACCTAATGATGTTTCTTCGGATCCTCATGTATATGATTTTGAATATGGTGCTGATATGTCATATGATTTGAATGCATCATTTCTCTATGACCCAGGCATTCATGATGGCAATCATGAGTTCTTGGGTGGTTTCCCATTTGAACCGGGAGGTATAGATGATATGCATGATTCTTGGACAGTTTTAATGATTTTCCTATGGTTACTACATATGGAAAAGTGCATTCCAAAGGCATGGCAGCTTGCAGTCCAAAATTTCTGTCATAAAAGAAACTAACTTATCTCAGTCAATTTGCAAGCTTTATGATTGGGGAAGGTGCTATATGATGTCTACTTCATTATGACATCTCATATGCTGAAAACCGACATGTATTTCAAAAGTTATGTCCAATCTCCTACAACAGCCCTGTTTGGACAGTTCTTAGCAGTTTACAACCATCACCTTCATTGTCATTCTTTTTATATTCCCAAGCTTTGAGGACAAAGCTTTTTTGGGAAGGAATGGTTTGTAATGTAGGAATTTTAAGGCTTGCTAGGGTTAGATTAGGAATACCTATAAATAGGGGGAGCAGCCACTACATTTGGGGGATCATGCTATTTTGGAACAAGAAGTTTGGTTTGTTTCTTCCCTTGTAACCATTTTTCATTTCATAGTTAATGATAGTTCTAGCTATGGTTTCTTGCCAATTTCTTGTCCATTTCTTGTCAGTTTCATGTTCATAGGCTAGAATTAGGTTAAATTAGTTTAGGTTAAGAATCCTTCTTTACAAGGCCTCATTGTATCAATACCACATCAAAATGGTTGGCCTATTCCTATCTTGTAGACAATATGATATGCCCACAAAGTTGCTATGAGCTTCTTATCCCTAGAGGCTAAGACGTTCTTGATAAGAACAAGGGTTAAGATCTTGCTTATAGATTCTACTTGGTCATTTTCTTGACAAAATAAGGTGTTGATTTTTTACTAATGACCACAAATCTTGAAAGGAAGTGTTCAATTACTTTGTTAATGAAATACAGACCTTGGTTGCTCACGATCTTTATGGGGCAACATTCATACCAAAAATGTTGAAAGCAATGTTCAATCACCTAGTAAATGAAATGTGGTCCTTGGTTGATCACGATCTCTATGGGGCAATTGAATGGTTTGTATTGAAAGGATTCATCCACTAAGAACTTTGTTGTCATATAAGCATCTTTCTTTTGGGTGATCCTAGCTTCAACCCACTTTGTCAACCAGCCATGACTATGATAATTTTCTTGCTTTGTGACCCAAAGTACACAATTTCACAATAGGTTAATATACAATTGAGATGAAAAGTACATAATTGCATCATAAACGTGTACATGATTGGGATACAAAGTACATGCTTGTGAAACAAACTTGAGTATGATTGAGATACATAGTATACAATCAACTCATATATGATTGGAACTCAAAGCACACTATTGGAATGAAATTAGCTTGTAAGCATTTGAATGCAAAATACAAGACAACTCATATATGATTGGAATGTAAAGTACACAATTAACTCATCCATGATTGGAATACAAAGTACATGGCTGGAATGCAATTAATTTGTATATAATTTGAACATAATTAAACAGTACACAATTGGACTATATGATGCATTCCATATAATACTTTTAGATGCTTGAGGCAACTTTGAAGCAAATAAATTATACATATATCCATAATCCAATTGGTTGGGAGATTACAAAAATGTTTTGTTATGAAAACTATCCTATACTAAGTCTTTACTCATTGGTAATTGAAGGTCCAACCTTGGTGGTGTTTGGACAACCTACCTCATTCTGTACATGACAAGTATTGGGTAAGCTCACCAAAGAGCTACTTAGTAGACTCTTGCTCATCATTCAAGCTCCTTTCTATTAGTCCACCTTGAGTAGCCTTGAGTTCTTCTAGCAAATCAATAGCATTTTGATGTGCCTTGTCTCTTTCTCTATAAAGCATAACAACTTGCTCTATGAAGTTTTCCATAAGCTCTTCCAAGGATCTAGTTTCATTTTTGAATGCCTCATCTCGCTCTTGTGTCATTGTGATGGGCATTGTGCACTTTGGTACTCAATTTTAAGGAGAAAACTGAATTGGGAGGAGAAGTTTGCCTTGTATTAGCCCTTCCTAAGTTAGGCAAGCTTCTCCTCCCAATTCAGTTTAAGATATGAACGTAATTTCTTATCATGTGGCATTTGAGAAGGACTTTTGCAAAACCGACATGCTAATAATCCATAAACTTTAGTGACACCATGTCTTTGCATTGTCAAATTTGTGGAATATTTTTTTCTCTCAAACATCACTTTGAGCATATCTCTCTAACTTTCTTTAGAGTGTATGGAGGTAGATTCTTGAGTACGCTATTGCCAAAAGCTTCTAAAAAATGGAATTGACCAACTTATCCCTATGTTCAAAAATTATTGACCAACAATGAATATTAGAGGGGCTAATACATTATTTTCAATCATTATGGATCATAAATTGATTAAATTCACAATTAATATAACAAACACAAGTCATTATTAAATATTCAAAACATTGAGTTTTATGTCAAGACAACAAGAACTTAAAGGATAGACAGAGAAATATATAGCTTGCTCATAAGGGGTTTTAAACAAAAAGTCAAAACACCAATATTTTCAAGACTATTTATATTAATAGAATGTATCATTGTTGTTGTGAGTATTTGAGCATCGGCCACTATATTCATTAAGCCAAAATATATCAACATATTTTCCTATATGGACAATAAATATATTGATGCCTAGTTATATGTAAGTCTTATGTCTATACATAAGTAAGCTACAAATTCTCTTAGCTACTCTAGAAATTTTCTCATTGGGAGTTTCATATGATACACATAGTAATAATAGCTTTTGTACAATGTAGTCAATGGAGTAATTTTCTAATTTCACATTACATGGAGGAGAAGTATTCTAGGGCCACGTGCTTGTAAAGATTGTGCAAACATATTATTTCATTTCCTCATTGATTTGCTGGTTGACAAGGATATGTAGCTTGCATGTTAAAGTCTATTGCCATCAATTAAAGGTTGGCATGTGTGAGAGGTGTGATTGTTCCAATTGCATGATGATTGAAGTTTGTTAAGATAATACTAAAGCAAGTCAATAAAATAGAAAAGAAGGAGAAGACCCAAGAGCTAAAACCTAAGGTATTACAATAGGAATAAGATGTATGGGACAATGCATCAAGAGGGGAAAAGGTGACATAAGACAATCAAGCATGAAGAAAGTCAGTCAGTCTCAAGAATTATTTTAGACTTTGGCCAAATCCTCTTTCGGTTAACTCTAGAACATGTATTGGACCTAATTCCATGATTTAAGGTTGTGTCTTTAGGAGGATGGATAGTCATTTGCAACATTTAAGATTGTGTTTTGAGAGATGCAAGCAATGGCCATGTCGCTAAATCCCTTCAACTCTATGTTTGTTGCTAAAAGAGGAGTACTATTGGGACATGTATTCAGAAAATAAGAGATGTCAATAGATCTAGCAAATATCACAATTGTCCAAAAGTTAAGCTAGGTTATGGTGGCCGGTAGTGTTGAAGAATGCACACAAGTATGCCAAGCCATGTGTGAAATATTTACAAGAGGGTCAATCCCAATCAAGAGATAGGATGCAAGATTGTCCAATGTTACCATTTGAACCATTCCAAAAGTGGGGCATTAAACTTTTAGGACCAATTAAGCCAACTTTAAGCACACCTAGGATAATACATTTTGGTTTGTATTGACTACTGCACTAAAGGTACAATCTGAATCATTTTTGGATAATAAACTAGGAGTGTGGCTAGATTCTTATATTCAAATATCATGACCAAGTTTGAGTGCCCACAATAAATCTTGTAAATGGTCAGGCAAAAACTTTTTGACTCATTTGATAGAGGAGTTAACCAAAACACATAAGAATTTACATAAGAACTCAACTCATAAGCAAATGAGTAGGCTAAAAGCTCCAATAACATTTGGTTGAGAGTCTTGAAGAAGACTATGTAGGAAAATAGTGAGGATTAGTTGAAATGGGACTTAAAAGGCAACCGTAGGATTACCCCTTTTAGGTTAGTGTATGGGTTGTAAGTAGTAGTTCCAATGGAATATGTGGTTTTGAGTCTTTGGATGGCAATGAGGTATAAATTATCTTCAGAAGATTCTCTTCCATCTTGAATGGAGTAATTGATGCACTTGGAGAAGGATCGTATATTTTAGAATAGGAGGAATGCCTAGGTGCAAACCCAATCTATGAGAAGCAACATGACAACACTTTCACATCTAATACACCATCTCTCTATACTCACTAGAATAGCCACCTTTGACCTCTAGTCCCCTTGATGGTTATAGATGAAGCAACCTATGTTCGTTATCCTCTACCAAGCTCCAAACCTAGTCAATTTCCATGTCATGAGATTGAAATCATGTAGTAATTGACTCAATAGAGCCATCTTATTCAGGTTCTGGATAGATTTCAAACATCTAGCTTTGTACTCTAGCATGCGGGGCCATGCAATCTTGAAATCCACTTTAGACATGGATTTGTGACATCAAAGTGATTTATATTTGATGGAAAAGGAAATACTTTATGATGATAGATATCTCTTTTACTGAAGTAACATAGCAACCCCTTGAAAGGAGTGAGCCCTAAAGTGGAAGCATAGAGCGAAAGCAAGAGCCATGGTGGAAGGGGAGAGAGAGAGAGAGAGAGAGAGAGAGAGAGAGAGAGAGAGAGAGAGAGAAGATGTGGGAACTCCAACAATCACAATGTGTAACTAGCCTTTCCTTTATTCAACTGTCACTGAAAGAATAAAGAATGAAGTGACAATGATGGACGCTCGCCACTTGCAGTGTACGTGTGTGGGTATATGGGTATTGCTAGTGTAACTAATATACGGGTGACACATGCACCTTTACCCCCAAGAACCTCCCATTTAAAGGCAAATATATCCCTAGTGAGGAGAGAACAAGAAAAAAGTAATAAATGCTCCACTGAGAGATTTTTAGTGAGCAGATTTGCAAGAAGACATCGTCTCATCCAATGCCCATCAACTTCCTAAGGAAGGCAAAATGCTCCACTGAGAGATTTTTAGTGACTAGATTTGTAAGATTTTGGTTAGTTGAGATCTTAACAAGCTTTATGGACTTTCCTCAATGACCTCTCGAATAAAGCAGTAATGCACCTGAATGTGCTTTGCCTTCACGTAGAAGACTTGATTCTTGGCTAATTGAATAACACTCATAGAATCCAAAGGAAGTCTAGGGACCACATTAGTAATACAAAGGCTTGCCAACATACGACCTAACCAAAAATCCTTATTGCAATCCTTAATGGCTACAATATACTCTACCTCTGTAATAGATAGGGCTGTGCATTTCTACACCCTGAACATCCACGAAACAACACCTCTAGAAAAGGTAAAAAGATAGCTAGAGGTGGACTTCCTGTTATCTACATGTCTTGCATAATCAGAGTTAGTGTATACCACAACTCCTATATCCTAGCCACCATAACATTTGCACATAGCTATTGTGCCATTCAGGTACCTCATGGTATCCTTCCTTGATGGCATCCCAATGTCGTCTGCCAAGTGTAGCCATATAGTGTGCCACAAGTCCCACTGCAAATGCTATGTTAGGACGAGTGGCTATCATGGCATACATCAAACTACCCATACCTAATGCATAAGGGATCTTGGCCATCTCGGCCTTCTGCTCATTAGATTGTGGACAATTAGCAATTAGCCTAGCTAACCTTCACATGAGAAGGTAAAGGATAGCCAATAGACTTAACATCCTGCAGATGAAACCACTTAAGGACCTTCTAGATGTACTCCTTCTATGAGAAGTAGAGGAGCCCCTTAGAGCAATCATGTATAATGCACATTCCAAGATTATGTGAGGCATGTACAATGCCCTTCATCTCAAAGCTCTTCTTGAGCTGACCTTTCAAGGCATCTAGCTCATCATAAGCACTCCCAGTAATCAACATATCATCCACATAGAGGATCAAAATCACAAGGCTCCCATCACAAGCCTTCTTCATGTATAAACACGGGTCCATATCACTACACGAGAATATCCTTGTGAATGCATAGAAGCATCAAACTTGTGACACCATTCTCTAGGTGCCTGCTTAAGGCCATAAAGACTCTTTCACAATTTGCACATTAGGCATTCCCTGCTTAGAAGCATCAAACTTGTGATACCATTCTCTAGGTGCCTGCTTAAGGCCATAAAGACTACTTAAAGCCCTTAGCAACCAATTTGGCCTTGTATCTCAGCTTGGAGCATCCAGGGGTACTTTTCAACTTGTACATCCACTTGCATATGGCAAAGCACACTTGCCACTAGGAAAAGGAACCAAATTCCACATATGATTTTTCTGCAATGAGTCATACTCTAACTGCATGGCCCTCTCCCAAGAGTGACTATCACCTCTACACACAACCTCATCATAAGTAAGAGACTCGCACAGTATCTGTCACCATAACATAATCCATAAAGGGCCCAAACTATGCAAGCTATCATCTATCTCTAGTAGACTACCTCAAAGTGGGTTATGGGGCTTGTACATCCTATGGAGCATTGTGAGAAATGCGGGATCTAGAGCATGGCAAAAACCGGAAGCTATGGAGGATGAAATGAGAAGTGTGGACTCATGATGGAGAAGACAAAGACACTGTTTGTTACACAAGTGAATTAGGTTCCAAGATTGAGACTTGGACTCATAAACACAATATTGTGTATGTGGACAATGACATTGACACTTCACTGAAAAGAAAAGAGTACTATCATTGCATTAAGAAAGGAAGCAAGTACAATGCTTTATAGGAAAGTAGGAAATTGCAGTAGGCACCATTGTGCATATGGGATAAGTTAGCATGCATATCCTTGACCCTGAAGCTCCATACAAAGAGGCTGTTTTAGTGAGTGTGATTGCTGATTCTCAACACCCCTCCTCAATCACAACTAGAAAGGCACAAAGTGTGTAGAGGCTGTAATGAAAACCACCTACAAAGTGTGGGCATACCACAAACATGGCAAAACACCAGAGGCTGTCGCAGAAAAGGCTAAGTGTGGGTACCATAAACATGGTGAACATCCAGAGGCTGTAACAGGGGCCTCACAAAGTGTACAGGGACTGTAATGCCAAGTTACATAAGGAGTTTACAAAGCTTATGGCAGGAAGCATTAGGGCAAGGAAAATACAAGGCTATTAAAATAGTCTATCGGAATTATGAGAGTACAAGGACTGATGAGTCTTGTCCTTCCGATCCTGGTGGTCTTCATCTTCATCTTCTTCTTCCTTTGCTCCATTTTCTTCTTCTTCTTTGACTACGACTAGATAGGCCTTTTGGGATCTCTTTCTTGCGTGGCAGAACTTCTCGGTGTGTCCGGTCCTTTTGCAGAAGTCACAGAAGAGCTGATCCTTCTTGCCTTTGTACCTGTTGCCAACATATAATGCATGCTCATCTCTAGAGGTACTTGGTTCTTCCTTAGTTTTTAGCTTATTTTCTTCTTCTAACAGTGATGCCTAGATATCAACAAGTTCAGGATTTGGCATGTTGATTAAAGTTGTTGATACATTATTATATTCAGGAGGCAAGCTCTTAAGTAGAACACCGATGCAAACATCTTCATCCACTTTAATGTTGATTCCTGCAAGTTGGGTTAGGAGTCCTTCCATGTAATTAAGATGTGTGGCAAGTGATGTACTGGACTTCATTTCAAGCTTGAAGAACTCAATCAAGAGACCATACTTTGATGATTTAGATTGTGCACCGAACATGGTGTCAAGTCTTTTCCATGTATCCTGTGAGGTCTCACAGTTATCCACATGATGGATATAACTGTTGTCTAGCTCCAGTTTGATAATGGCCTGGGCTCTATCATCATTCTTTTGCCAAGTAGTTGCAATGTCCGCATCCCGAGGTTTCTTCTCTTTGCCATTTGTGATGGCCCAGAGACCCTTTTCCATCAAGATGAGCTTGATGCGGGTTTGCCAGGTGTGGAACCCGACTCCTTTGAATCGAGTATTTGGAGAGTCTTTGCCCATGTTAGACTTACGAGAACCGTAGCAAATCAACTTCAGACTTATTAGATTTGAGCAGCAGAAGAGTTGGTTGAGAGACACAAGTGCTAAAAAACACTAACTGAGTGTCAATGAATACCAAATTTGCAAAGTCCTTTACTCTTTAAAATCCAAGTGATCTTCCCCTTCTTGATTTGATGCTGATACCTTCAAATCTGAGTGACAGTACTTTAATGAACTTCAGAGAGTATTGCTCAGTGATTAAAATCACTGTTGATAACTTCAGTGAGAGAAACAGTGAGAAATGTCAGAATTTTGAAGCTTTGGCTATGGCTTTTGCATTAGGGTTTCTGGGGGCAGCCTGGTTTTCTGCTGATTGCAGGAGCTACAATGGATCATTTTCAAAAAATTTTATATGCCTAGGAAGCTGACTTCATGGGCTATCAAAGCCCTATGATAATCGTCAACATCGTGGACTGTATGCAGCACACAGGTAGCTCGAACGTAAGCAGGCGCAATTCTGACAGATTTTCGCGATTTTCGCAATGCTGGAGTCAGGGCGCAGTAATGCAGTCGATTTTTGTGCCAGGATGAATCGCCTTGAGTAGAGGAACAACTCCCTAGAAGAAATCGTGGACTGAAATGGCCTGATTGAGGAGTTATTGAAGCGCCAAGTAAGGTAGGTTCTGTCTGGCTATGGCAGACACAGAGCAGAGATTGAGGATTTTCACAATGCTGAGCTCCAGATGGTCCAATGTCCTGGATTGATGTGATACAGGGAAGCTTCGTGAGTTGGGGAATACTTTTCCAGAAGGAAGCTCCAAGAGATTTGACCTGTGGAGTGAGATATAAGCAGCTCAATTTGACAGGGTGCTGCTGGCTATGGCTGCCATGGAAGCTTCAGTGAGAGTAGAGATGGGAGATGAAGTCATGAGTTGACATTGAGCTAGACTGAGGTTGAGAGGAATCAAGAGAGGTTAGAGAAGCAATGCCATGCCCAACTGGGCTCTGATACCATGTGAGAAATACGGGATCTAGAGCATGGCAAAACCGGAAGCTATGGAGGATGAAATGAGAAGTGTGGACTCATGATGGAGAAGACAAAGGCACTGTTTGTTACATAAGTGAATTAGGTTCCAAGATTGAGACTTGGACTCATAAACACAATCTTGTGTATGTGGACAATGACATTGACACTTCACTGAAAAGAAAAGAGTACTATCATTGCATTAAGAAAGGAAGCAAGTACAATGCTTTATAGGAAAGTAGGAAACTGCAGTAGGCACCGTTGTGCATATGGGATAAGTTAGCATGCATATCCTTGACCCTGAAGCTCCATACAAAGAGGCTGTTTTAGTGAGTGTGATTGGTTGCTGATTCTCAACAAGCATCAGAGACCGAGGCCACCAGGGCATCAAGTGCAACTACAAACTATCTAGCTAGCTGCACAGTAACAAGATTTTCCTCCTGAAAAATCACCATGCGTACCTTAATAGCATGATTGGGCTGCTTATGCATTTTCTTCTCGTGGAAAACAGCATCATGCCTATGTAGATAACCTTCCAAGCCTATGGATTGCATAGGCGATAGCCTATCTCACCTACATCCCCATAACCAAGAAAGATGAATTCCGTAGACTTAGGATCCAACTTATTGCACTTGTTCTTGGATACATGGCAAAAAGCCTCACAACCAAAGATATGCAAATGAGCATATAAGGGAGGTTTTCTAGACCATACCTCCTCTACAACCTGATAGTCAAGAGCAGTACACAGGGACCAATTTATCAAGTGTATGGTAGTAGTAATTGTCCATGCCCAAAAATATTGTAGTAAGCCTACCTAGCTAAGCATACTGTGAACTCTCTCCTGAATTGTCCTATTCATGTGCTCAGCCATATCATTTTGAGGTGGGGTGTACAAGGTGGTCAACTTATGCTTAATACCCCTCTCGTCACAAAACTCCTCAAAGGCTTTAGAGACATACTCACCACTATTATTTGACCTTAGGCATTTCAACCTATACCTAGACTAGTTCTCAACCAAAGCATGCCAATGCTGAAATGTAGCCAAGACTAGGAGATAGGGTACAGTCTTGTTTTGATCATAAAATTGTTTAGTATGATGACAACTCAATGAAAGGTGAGAAAGAAGTAACTTAGGAGGATCAATGTTGTTGTGTCATGGATATCCTTATCCTTCTTGAGGAAGATGGAACCCTCTAAGGATATGTTCATGTATTGTGGTTGTCATTCAATCCAAGATCAACACCACCTAACTTAGAATTTACATTAACCTTGCCCATTCTCCTTCTCCAAGTCCATGAGTTGGTTGAATATCTCCTCCTTTGTTAACCTTTCATCCTCCATCATATGGATCTCTCTTATATCTATGTGCACGCACACATGCACACACATACACAGACATGAGTGCATGTGCAAACATATCCTCCTTTTGTTGTTTTTTATCATTATCTTCTTCGTCTACATTGGTGTCCTACAAAGTTTTATCTTCCACCTAAACTATGCTCTCTTTTTGGACTTTTTAGAAGAGTAAATTTAAAATGGCATAGGCATTCTTGTCTATTGTGTGTGTTGGAACAAGAAGCTTATCAAACATATGCCTACTAAGTTTTGCATGTCCTTGTCCATCAATCTTACCATGTGAGCATGGGCAACAACATCAAGTGTTATGGTCTCCTCACAAGGCTTCATGGCTTTGCCAAGATCAAGCTTGGGAAGGTTTTTCTAATGGTGCTACAAGAGGTCTAAGAAGTTGTTTCCCAAGATCTCAAGGTACTCCTATCTCAAGTACAAAGAGAGGGAATTTCCACAAGGTTAATGAGTTTTTTCCAAACAAACAATTAGTAGAAAGATGAGGTGTCAAGGCAAGGGGTAAGGAGGTCCAATTGGGTTAAATGTAGTTCCAAGCATGAATTTAGCATATTTTAAATAATAGAGGGTTTTTCCATTGGTACTGTTAACCCCAAATCGAGATGGCCCAGGTCGAGATGGCGAAAAAAGGAAGAAAAAACAAAAAAAGCAGATAAACATGGAAAAAGAGCAAAGACACGCAGGCGACCTCCAAAACCAAGCCAGGGCAAAAAAGCGCAATTTTAAATGAAAGGCGTCTAAAAAAAATCAGAAAACTCTTGTAAAAGAGCACCAAGCTCCCTCCTATGCCAATTGTAAAATACTAGACGGGCGTAGGCTAGAGGCATAAGGCTAGAAGAGGGACATGGAAAAAAAGACCTTGCCATAAGGGCCGGTCATGTAAAAAAGGGATGGGTGCCCATGGGATTTTAGGGTTTGTATACATAAAGTTCAAAAAGTGAATGAGAGCTCATTCTTTTGGTGTGTGGCAACAAGAGTCTTCTTCTTCTTCCCTCCTTCTCTTCTTCTTGCTTGTGTGTGCTCTTGAGAGAGGGAGTGTGAGAGTGTGAAGGAGTGAGTGTGTGAGAGTGAGGGATTAAGAGGGTGAAGCTCTTCACCATCTCCTCTTCTCTTCTTCTCTTCTCTTCTCTCTTCTTGCGCGCCCGGCTATGGAGGATGGAGCTTGGAGGTGGAGGAGGCTTGAGGATGCTTGAGCTTGCATCTAGGATCGTGGAGCTACCGGAGTGTGTGAGAGAGGAGGCAACTCATATCGGCATCAAGGTAAGCTCACTACACTCATAAGATCGACGGCGCGTCAGCTAGGTGAGAGATAGCCATTAGAGCTCGCTTGGAACGCTTGAAACAATAAGCGGTTCGTGGGTCTTGGCAGTAGAGTGAAAGCTCCCACATTTTGGTTCCATTTGTTGGGACCAACGGATTCAAGCTTGAGCACTTGCGCGTCTCATATCGAGCATCGAAGTAAGGGATTCATCCCCAAAACGGAGCTTGAGATAGGTAGGAAGTTTGGGTGTTTTTGATCTTCGAAACAAGTAAGTATTTTGGTATATTTTGTTTGTTTGATGATTGGAAAACATGGAGAAATTAGTTTAGTTCTTTGCTTTCGATTCTTGTTGCATTTAGAGTAGGCTAGGATTAGGAAATCGCATCGGAGAAGGGTAGGGTTTACTGTTGCAAAGCAAGGCAAAACATGGCAAAAATTGTGCAAAACTTGGCAAAAAGATCGCTTTGATGCCTAAGATCGGCAAGTGAGTGATTGGGGGCATTAACACCATACCCGGGAAGGGGCATAAGAGCCAAGAGGCCAAGGTAGAGCTCATTTGTCATCGAAATCTGGAAATGGCTTTCTGACATATATGGAAGTTACAAAAGACTTCCAAGCCTTTTCATTGTTAAGTCCACCCAAGGTAGACGACACCAAATCATCATCATTGGGCCTTGCATCAATCGTTGCCAAGGCATCTGCAATGCTCCTTACCTTTAATGCGCATACTCAATGATAAACATCTTCCCTTTCTTCAATGTTGTAACATGTCCACTTGTATTTACAGGACACGTCTTAGCAGTCCATCGGAAAGGATGTCTAGAAAGCTCCGCCCGGCACTCCCATGGAATGTTACGGGGTTTGCGATCTAGCGCTTTCCGTGTCTGCCACGTAGGGAAAGTATTCCAGTCCTCCATATCACGGTCATTGCCAACCAAACATGCGCTTTTAATGCCCTAATCGACGAGGGAGCAGACTACAATGTCTTAACTCATGATCATTGGACCGAACTTGGCAAACCACGACTTCAACCCACCATTGCCAAATTAAGCCCATATGGAACCCACTCATACTCACTTCTGGGCAAGTGCAGAGCCGCCGTCTCTATCGAGTCTGCGACTGTACCACTAATTTTTTACGTGTTGCCAGACACTAAAGATGCAGGCACGGAGTCGCTGCTGATGCGAACTTTCAAAAAATAGGCTCACTGCAATGTTGATTACGAGTCGCATCGCATCCACCTCGCAATAGGCAACGTTCGCATTGTTACAGCTTTCAGCAAGGGCTGCGCGACCTCGTCCCGGGCCACAAAGCCACCGATAGAAACATATGTAGTCAAGTCTAAGGAGGGGGTAGTGCACGGCCTTCACTCCCTGAAAGATTTCATAAACCACAACCCATAGCAGCCAAAGCTAAGGCCCAATAGCCTCGCCTCGAATGGATGCCTAAACAGCCGCAACAGCCACCTAGGAGTCCACGCTCCTACCCTCATAAAACCAGAAACTCTAAACCTAGGAGGCCCAGACGCAGTTACAGGAATAGACGCGTAATCAGTCAAAGATGGGTCCCCAAAGCCCTCTTGCACGCATAAGGCTACTATGAGGGCAATGCATGGATATGGATATCTAAGGCCCACATGGCCAAAGGCACCACTCGTATGCCAGCCTCAAGCTTGATCATCCCAATAATTGTAAAACCTCAAAACCACAAGCCGCAGAGCTTCCCTGACCCGCAACCATCAAATTCATCCACGCGTGAACCCAAGAGAGTCGCCCAAGCCTATCGACTCAAGCGATAGCCACCGTCACAAGAGTCATCACCTACCAAAGTAGATTCGACTTTCCAAATCCATCCTGAAAGCAGCAGATCATAACACGAAAAACTATCATGTTGAAGAATCCCAATGAATTCAAAAATCATCACTAATTTTAACTTATGATTATCTAATAATTGTCTATTGCTCACAATCACACTAACATCTGATGGGCACAAATTCACTACATGAGACTATGTTCTGTGGAAATCTGTGGCTACCTAATTATTTTCATAGGGTAAAGCTTTTCCACATGAGGTAGTATATAGATATTTTAATTTTCATCATTTCTAGAGTGCAAATTCGTTGCATAAGGCAACACTAGCACATGGCTAATCATGCATGCAATTTTGTTATCAAAGCTAGGAACATTTGCTTTTTAATCCCAAGGCAAGGTTGTGGAGATCACTATGAAAATAAAATGATTTTACATTTATTTATTTGTGAATTTTCATTTCTATTTGTCACATAAGTGTGACTTAATAAACATGAGCAATGTATATAATATTAGTCATCTTGTGCTTGGTAGATAGATGGCAAGGAATAAATGTGTTTTGTATTGTAATGAGCAAATTATTAGGCGACATTTTCACTTTCACTCATTATGATACATATTTTAAACATGGTACCCAATAAACATGGTATGATTTGAAGACAATATGTTCATCTACATATCAAAGCTTGTTCTCAAATTTTAAGGATATTGTTCAATAAGTTATCTTTTGTTAATGCCATATAACTAAGTGTTTGATCTTTGCTCATTTTCTCCTTTGTTTTTAACACATTGATGGATAGTATTAAAAGGAATAGAATTTCATGTAATCTTTTAAATTAGCTCTAAGTATTCCATTTTTTTGGCTAATTCCATTGTTGTTGGTTCAAGAGAACATGTATTAGCAAAAAAAAGTCAATGCAAATGTGATCTTGAATTGAACACGAGGAAATTCTTCTTTGAACATGTATTTGTTGATTTTTATGTAGCAATTGTGTTTGAAACAAGGCAATAATAATCGATCAATATCAATGGCAATATTGTTGTGGTTTGACAATGGATTTATTTTGATACTTTTTCTAGTTCAAGATAACATCATTGAAAAAGTTAATGTGAATGTAATCCTAAACTTCAAACATGTAAACAACTTTGCATTAAAAAACCTAGACTTGTTCCTTACAATTTCAAATTAATGATGTATTTTGTGTTACTAACTAAGTTTATGGATAGATATTATTACGTGCATTATTTTCTAGAGATATATGTTATTGCATGCATTATTCTTGAAATACATATTTTCACTTTCATACACTCAATGTATGCTTAAAACATAGTATCCATTAAACATAGTATGACTTGAACACAACATGTTGGTCTCGATATTGAAGGTTATTCTCAAACTTTTAGAATTTTATACACACATGGTGTGTGTGTGTGTGTGTGTGTGTGTGTGTGTGTGTGTGTGTGTGTGTGTGTGTGTGTGTGTGTGTGTGTGTGTGTGTGTGTGTGTGTGTGTGTGTGTGTGTGTGTGTGTGTGTGTGTGTGTGTGTGTGTGTGTGTGTGTGTGTGTGTGTGTGTGTGTGTGTGTGTGTGTGTGTGTGTGTGTGTGTGTGTGTGTGTGTGTGTGCACGCGTGCGTGTGGGCATGCGTGTGCGTGTGGGCGTGCGTGTGCACGCATGCGTGCATGCACATGTGTGAAACAAGTTATCTTCTAGTAATGCCATAGGATCAAGTGATTTTATGTTTATTCATTCAGTCCTTTGCCTTTAACATATAGATGGATACCATCGCAAGGAATATGGTTGCATGTGATCTTTCAATTCAGCATCAAAATATTCCATATTCATTTGCCAATATCTCATGAGGATGAAGTATGCAATCTCTTTCTATCTCTTTATCCATAAAAAATGGGGGTTATTAGCTCAAGAAAACATGTATTAACAAAAGTTAATGCAAATGTGATATTGAATTCAACACAAGGAAATCCTTATAAGTATTAAAAAACTAAAAGCTGTGTTTTTTAATCCACGTTTACCACCTATAATCTTTATCTTAAATTTTTAAAACCAGATTTTGTTTGAGTTCATATCAAAAGTAATAGAGATGTATACATTTAAACATGCTAAAGCACATAGTTTTGTTCATAACTCATCTTTTGTTAGAAAACTAGTAAAGTCAATAACAGTCTTAAATTGCAATACTAGTTACAATATAAATTGTTATTTGAAGTATTGATTACAAATCCTTAATGCATTTCTTCCTATAGCAAACTTTGTATTGGTATATTTTACCATAATTGTCAATCAATGTCTATAATTTGTTGTTAAGTTACCTAGCAAATCATTACTAATGTTTAAAATTAAAAAGTATAATTAGCTAGATACTATCCATAACTTTTCCAAAAATTTTCATTGGTTTGTTTTAAAAGATTTACATGTGTTGATTTTGGATCCCTTTGCAATTGCTCATTTGCTACTTCACAAACTTATCAAGATAAACAACACAAATTTCTTTAATGCTCCATAATTGAATACTACTTTAGCCATTGTTTTTTATACATTATTGAACATGTGTACAGTGTGTGACATAGTATATAAAATGATTTACTAGGTTTTATAAACAATGGGATTGCCCAAAGCCATATTGAACTAACTATTACACTAAGCTTTCACAATGTGTATAGATATAAAGGCTTCAACAAATACACTATCTAATAATTTTACACAATAGACATGTGGACACATTGTTGAGCAAGCTTACACTATATGCTTTAGATAATGTGCAAATGATAGTTTCAAACCAAGCCATTACTACACTTGTAAATGAGTATTAAAATTTAATAAAAATCATTTATTTATGGAGAGAGATCAACCGCATTGGTGAAGAAAACGAAGAGAGTAAGTGCCAAGGAGGTTGTCAAAACATGGTCAATAGAATATTGTACAACCAAGAAGCTCTCAAGCCAGCCTTCCAACAAGAGGAAACTTAGCGACATTCAATGAGTCATTGAACAAGTCAAAGTTCCATAAAACAATGCTAACCCTAAAGCTTACCTTTAGAAATTACAAACACCAAAGCCGGTATGCTCAATAATACACATTTTATCAATAGACTATATCCAGAAAATTGACCAATAACCTCTACATGATATATACAATGTAGTTACATATGTCATAAAGGTCCGTTATATATCAAATATTGATCCTATTCCATGTATGCTAATGGAGTACAAAGTTACATAAAAATATTCAAAAAGGATGACTTAAGGTGTATCTTTCCAAGTAAGATATTCTAGTTTTGTGTAAAGAGTGGTCTTGTACCAATTCCACCATTCTAGACCAATTGCAACTTATAATGATGGTGGAATGTTGCAAGAAATTGTTGCACTAGAAAATCAAGGTGTTCAATTTGGTTTAGAATAAAGAGTATGTTTATAAATAGTTTTTTAAATCATATATCATTAGAGCTATTTTAGAAATTGTTATCTATCTATATACGATAGGTTTTATACATGGATATTTGCATCCATAAAAAATCTTGTTGCACTTTTCAAATGATAGTATCTACATTGGCCTACGCAAGGTATTAACCGGATCAAATATTGGGTGATAAACTTAAAAGCTAAGAATACAAACAATAGGGTTTCAATTACACAAATATACTTATGTGCTAGTTGAATGAACCAATAAAAAGCATCTTGTTACATGTATCCACTAGTAAAACATGAATGGATCCAATGAAAGGACAATTATTTTGTATACAAAAACTAGTTTGCAACTTTTTTGTCAACAAAAGAGTTGTTGTTGACTATTTATTTTCATTCCAATTATGAAGCCTTTCACCTTGCATTTTTTATCATTCTAATGTTTTAGAGATTAGTTTAATCAATTTAGGAAACATCTATGATGTATTTTGTACTTTTAATTGTAAAACTAGATTTGATTTTGCAAAAGTTAGTATTTTATCAATTTTATTTTACTTTAAATTATATAGTCTAGAATATATAGATTATTATAAGTTTTCAAAGTACTTAGACAGACAATGATAGTTCATGACGTATGAATGTAGAACCACAAAAGGAAACATCATTACAATCATTATCACTTTACTTGGAATATGTTTAAATTCTAAGAACAAAGTTTATTGTAAAAATCTCAATATCAACTTATAGTACAATCTACAATACCATTATTTGCATATAGTTTGAAACTAACAAGAAGAAAATATTCATGATAATACCCATCTCACAAATGTTGCTACCAAAACTAGAAATCATAACCTATGATTGAGCCTTGGCAAACAAGCTCTAACTAGCAAGAACCTTTTCAAACACAAAAATTATGAGTACTAATGGTTTTTAATATACAACCATAAAGAAAAGAAATAGCATTCAATGGGCTTGTCAATCTAAGACATTCATATCAATGCCGAAAAGAAATTACCAAGTCTCTAGATCTGAGCTAAATTATTCTAGAGGGCTTGTTATTGTAACCATGGAAGCTAGCAACAAGCTAGCAAAAAAACATGAGATGTTATTATACACTAGGAGAGTTTATTCACATATACGGATTTACAATTTTTAACAAAACTCTAATACATGAAAAAGAGAATTTAAAACAAATCTACTAACAAAAAGGAGATGAAGTCATGTAATTGAAATTTATACTAGGCATTATTGTCAAATTCATACCAGCCTTCAACATGGAGATGAAGTTCTTTGCTAATTGAACAATTAAATAATTTATTTCCTCAATAACAAGCAATGACAAAGGCACAATTGTTGTAGCAGTCATAGTAGATGGTGGGTACACCAACGGTAGAAGAAGAACAATCCATACTCTGAATATTGTTGGTGGATATTTGGACCAAGATCACACTCTTGTATGTATACAAAAGAAAAATATATATGTATCCTATAACATTTGCAAACCAAACGTACCAAGAATCATCTTTTGCAAGAGCCAAAATTTTTTGGAAGAGCTATATACACCTTCAAAAATGTTAACTTAAATGCTTCTTCTTCTTGAAAATAGATACAGTATAATTTGTGCACAATCCTAACTCTATTTACAAATAAAGAAACAAAAGAAATAATAGAACAAGTGGGCACAATATTGGATAGAATACTCAAGCTTTATATAAGTAACAAATACTCCTTAATCACGCAAAAAATACAAGAGCGCTTTTAAATTGTGAAGAAATATGTATCCATAGCCATTTAATTCTTTATCACATGAGAAAATAAATGCAAGTTGGTACAACCATGAAGATTAATGGAAAAATTTTCTTTGAGCAAATAAATAATCGAGAAATAGGCCCCTTATCATAGTATGTTTGACATGACAATCATTCTTAAAATAAGCAAAGCATCTCAAGAAGCAAACTTGCAAGTCGCTTTTTTTTTTCAAGATTTATAATTGCAAGAAAGAGCCCAAAATAACAACTCTACTATATGGAACATTGTATAGTGTAGACAACAGAAAATACACACTAACTATTAAGGAAGAATGGATACAAAAGTTCTATTACATATTTGAAATAGAATCAATTGAAAGTAATTCTAAATAATAAATTGTCACATTTTTTTAAAAAATAACATGTATAAAAATTTATGGCAACTCCAAAATTGATTTTGATAATCTACATGTTAATTACAAACAATCTGAAACCAAATATGTAGAGCTATAAGAAAACCATCAATAACAACTACTACTTGCTCGTAGTGAATGCCTGTCACTCTTGTCAAACAAAGCAAGCACATCATCAAATGAGAACTAGGAAGGCTCCATCAAAGAATTAATTAAGCTACCAAATAGGTTAAAGGGCAAGAACCACAAACATAGAAGACCAATGGAGTTATAAGTTCTATAACTACATTCTTAATGAAACAATTCCTTTCCATTCTCTTGATTCAGTAATAAATACTTCATTATAGTAAACAATATCAAATGCTACTTTACTTATTCATCACATTCAACTTGAACTTCACCTTAACAAAAAAGTAACTTGACCCATACATATAACTCTAACAACAATAAAGCATTACTCAAGTGTTTTAATCTTTGAACAATAGTAATTTTGAGTTTTACTTAATACTCATGGTAATAAAAGTGATAATGGTACTTATAAAAGAAATATTTCAAGTATTATACACATCTAGCATCGTGTGATAGTTTGCTTCAACTATAAGAATTTGTTCCACAAACAACAAGAAAGTGTATTTCACACTGCTCCCACTAATAGTAACAAGATATGCAATATTCTTTTTCACGATGATAATAATCCTCAAGTAGGCCACTAAGAACCACTAATGGAAATTCAACAAACAAACAATGATATACAAGAGTATGAAAAACATGCACAATTTCAAAAACCAATTCTTATTCAAACAAAGAACATGCCAAAAAAAAAAAAAACTTAAGTATGAAAACAACACTTAAAACCAATAACAAGAATCAATACACTAAAAAATAAAAATTCACAAAATATCGAGATATACTATTATTAGAAATTGCTAATAGCAAGTACAACATGTATAAGAAATGAAATCCCCAAAGAATTTCAATCTCAACATGCACACATGAACAAACAATACAACATGTGAAATACCTAGTTACAAGACAAAACAAAACAAAAATCATAAATCAAAAAAATTTTAAAAAGGCAAAACAAGTAGCACAAAAAAAAAATTAAAAAGAGGGAGAACACCAACATTTCACAAACAACAAGAAGTTTATCATTTACAGACTCAATATCAAAAACAAGAAAGAGGAAAAGAAATAAGACAAATCCAAAAATATTATGATATGATAATATTTGGAAACAATCGCAAAAAATTCAACAATAGTCTATCAAATCTATAAAATAACTTTCTTCAAAATATAGACGTGGAACATAACAAAATGAGCAAGTCAATATTTAGATGTAGAGCAACCACTAGATAAAGACTCTAAACAAAATGTATCACAACAAGCCCAAAAAAGAAAAGCCAAGTCACAAATATAACTTTATTAATAATGAAAGGTGGAGTGGAAGTGGAAGCATGAGTAGAGGCAAGAAGGGAGCAAGAGCTATGGAGGTGCAAGCAAGAAGAGAGAGACTAGTGTGTGAGAACTCTAACAATCAAAATGTATGACCTACCTTCACTTAGTTTATTGCCACTAAAAGAATAAAGAACAATTTGACAATAATGGACACACACCACCTATAGTGTATAGATGTGCAGATACAGTATATAAGTAAATGTAGACGGCAAGGCACATGTAACCTTTAATCCCTAACAACCTATCACTTAAAGGCGATTATGCTTGAGTGAGGAGGGGAAAAAAAGTACAACATGTATATAGAGTACAAAAGTAGGATGAGGAAAGACATCATCTCATCCTACACTCATCATCTTCCTAAGGAAGGCATAACATTCCACTAGGAGACTTTTAGTGACTAGATCTACAGGATTCCTATCCATAGGGATTTTAACAAATTCAATGAACTTATCCTCTACCACCTCTCTAATGAAGTGATAGTGCATCTTAATGTGCTTTGTCTTCATATGGATCCAGAGGGCACTCATTGAATCCAAATGCAATATAGGAGTCATAGTCATACCAAGTTCTACAAATAGATGGCCTAACCATAGGGCCTTCTTACAAGCCTCAATGGGTACAATGTACTCAACCTTAAGAGTAGATAAGGCCATGTATTTTTGCACCCTGGATATCCAAGAGATACCACCTCCAACAAAGGTAAAGACATACTTAGATGTGGACTTCCTACTCTCTGCATGTCTTGCATAATCCGAGTCAATGTAACCCATGACTCTTGTATTCTAACTAGCATAGCAAATGCATATATACATTGTGTCTTTAAGGTATCTCATAATACCCTTCATGACATCCTAATATCGCCTGCCAAGTGTAGCCATATAACATGCCACAACTCTCATTGCAAATGCTATGTCAAGGCAAGTAGCTATCATGGCATACATCAAACTACACACTATGGATGCATATGGAAACTTGGCTATCTTAGCCCTCTCATCATATACTTAACTAACCTTCACATGAGAAGGTAGCAAACAGCCAATCGGCTCACCATCTTGTATATCGAATCACTCAAGTACTCTATGAATATACTCCTAGGAAAAGTAGAGAAGTCCCTTAGAAGAGCAAATGTGCGTAATGCACATACCAAGTATATGTGAGGAACACCCCATATCTTTCATCTCAAAGCTCTTCTTGGGCAAAGTATTTAAAGCATCCAGCTCAATAAAAGCACTCCTAGAAATAAGCATATTCTCAACATAAAGTAGCAAGAGAATAATTCTACAATCATGGGCCCTCTTTTTGTATAGATATTGATTCATATCACTATGGAAATACCCCTAAATGCATGAAAGTATTAAACTTATGCTACCATTCTATAGGTGCTTGCTTAAGCCCATTAATACTCTTCTTTAATTTGCACACTAGGTGTTCCCTACCTTTTTCCACAAAACCCTTAGGTTGCTACATATAAATGTTCTCATATAGGTCCCCATGTAAAAAATTTATCTTAACATCCATCTAACAAAGATCCAAATCCAACCAAGTGACCAAGGCCAAGACCAAGTGTAGGGTAGTCATCTTGACTGTAAGAGAGAAGATCTCATCAAAATCAACTCCCTTTTCTTGCTTAAAACCCTTAGCAATCAATTTGGCATTGTTTGCTAGCTTAGGATGACCAGGGGTACTCTTAAACTTATACACCCACATGCATGGCAAGGTATACTTTTCATCAAACAAAGAAACCAAGTCCCATATATGGTTATTCTACAACGAATCAAGCACAAAATCCATAGCCCTCTTCCAAGAATGAGAATCACCTCTAAGCATAGCCTCCTCATAGATAAGTGGCTTAGTAGAGTCTGTCACCACCATGACATAATCTATAAGGGACTCATAATGATTAGGAGAATGTGAAGCTCTAATGGAGCATCTCAAAACTGGCTATGAGGCATGTATAGCCTATTCTCTTTGTCAAATATCATGATCCTATACAACAAACAGATCCTAGGCCACTGCATCATCAATGTAGGCTATCCCATTAGGACTAGCTGCTTGGGTCTCATATACATCTTCTCCTCATGGAAAATAACATCATGGCTATGAATAACTTTCTGAGCTTGCAAATCCCAAAGGTGATCACCCATCTCATCTACATCCCCATATCCAAGAAATATGCATTTGACAAAACTTCAAATCCAACTTGTTACTCTTGTCTTTGGGGATATGGTGAAAAGCCTCACATTCAAAGATATGCAAGCATGAATACAAGGGAGGTTTACTAGACCATACTTCCTTTACAACTCTACCACCAAGAGTAATACATGGGAATCTATTAATGAGATGCATAGCTATAGTATAACTACCTCATCCTAAAAATATAGTGGTAAGCCTGCATGACTAAGCATACTATAGACTCTTTCATGAATAGTCATGTTCATATGCTTTACAACACCATTCTGGGGTGCGATATATGGGGTGGTCAACTAACACTTAATATCCCTCTCATCACAAGGCTTCTCAAAAGCTTTAGAAACATATATCACTCCCATTGTTAGACCATAGGCATTTTATCTTATACCTAGGCCAGTTCTACAACCGAGGCAAAGTGCTAAAACATAAGCAAGACATCTGATTTTTGCTTAATAGGATAGGCGTAAACCTTATGCAAACAATCATTTATGAATGTAATAGAGTACTTCATGCCACCCACAGATTGACAAGGCATGGAGCCATAAACATATGAATGCACAAGAGTCAAGAGCTCACCCACACGCATAGAACTAGACTTCTTATGTGAATTATGAGTCTACTTGCCATACAAACAATGATCACATAAATCAAAACAAGAATAATCCAAGGGCAAGAGATACTACAAATGGACGTGAGCCTAAGGTGATGATTCCATGAATGCTTTTCTCTTTGCCATCATCCCCATTTGCCTCCTTGTGTTTCTGCTTGTTTGTCCTCTTCTTTGCAGAGATCAATGAGTTTTTTCAAGAAATAAACCTACAAGCCCACACTATTTTTTTCATATAGGTCACCAAGTTTTTCCCATACACCATATGCATATGTCATAACTTTTACATTAAAATAGATAGACTTTCAGAGATTCAATATAATAGTGGAGCATGTTAACTCATATAATTCCTCTCATATATGTGCATCTATGTCCTTTGGTTTAATCCCACTACATTTGATTAGCTTTACCTACTTTTCCTGGGCCAATACATTGTAGATTTTTTGTATGAAAACTTTGTTCCATCAAGATTTTCAATATTGTGAAGTGGAGAGTAAGCATGTGGCAACAATGATAGTGATTTTTTATTCGTATCCCCTTTTGGTGATGCATTCTTGGTTGCCATGGATAATGGTATGTTTCAAAAATCCTAGCTTGTGGATTCTCAAGTATAATTTCATGTTACTCCACATAGGGATGGTTCTCTACTTATGATACTAGAAAGAGAGGAGGCATTCATCTTGGAAATAAATATGCATGCAGTATTATTGGCAATGGAGATATACACTCACTACCAAATGATTTTTCTCTTGTCTTGCAGAATGTATGTCATGTTTCAAACTTGACAAAAAGTTTGATCAATACAAGATAGCTTGATGATTATGGTTATAGAGTGATCTCTAGTGTTCATGTGTGAAAGATTTGCAAGGGATCTCTTGTTGTGGCCAAAGAGCCAAAATCTGGTACTTTGTATCCTTTGCATGTTTGTAGTGTTTATCATCATTTGGAGCATTTGTCAATCATTGAAATAAAAGCTTTATGCCCTCTAAACTATCTTCCTAATTTTCTTGGTCTTGGTTTTTGTGAGTACTGTATTTCTGAAAATTAAATAAAAATGCCACATAAGAGGTACTAGAAGTAGAAGATCAGAATGTCATGGTTTGGTTCATAGAGATTTGTATAGACAAAGCATCATATTTTGTTACTTTTATATATGATGCCACAAGGAAGGTTTGGGGTTATCCTCTTTGGCAAAAAAGTGATGTGTTAGATGCATTTCAAAAGTTATTGGCATTTTCACCAATAATCACGGGGAGTACATTTCTCATGCCTTTATAACCTTTTGTGCAAGTCATGGTATCAAGAGAGAGTTGACAACTCTTGAGAATTTTAGTCAAAATGTTGTGGCTAATAAATGAACATTACCATTTAGGAAAGGGTCCATAATATTCTCTCTAATGTTAGTCTTACTAATGGATTTTGGGCTGAAGATATAAAGACTATAGTGCATTTGATCAATAGGTCTCTTAGCAAGCCATTGTATGGCAAAAGACCAGAGGAGTTATGGTCTAGCAAGAGTCCTAGTTATGATCACTTATGTGTTTTTGGTAGGGACAAGTGGAGTAAGCTTGAAAAATGCATTTTTCTTGGCTATGGAGACTCATGTGAAATGGATTATTGCTTCTAGGATCCTGAATAAAAAAAGATAGTACATAGCCATGTTTTTAACTTTGAGAAGAAGATTATGCATAAGGAACCTATCAAAATGACTGGGATGTACAAAGTCGTATTTTAGGAGGATGGGTAGCTAGGACATTACCAAATTGTGCGACATGTTCCACGTGATGTAGGGCTTTGAAAACCTACTAATGATGAGGTGGAAGTACCATGAGATGATGGAAAACCTCATGTCTTACAAGACAGAGAAGTGAGCTAGCCAAAGTAGAAGGCTAAAATAGCCAAGATTCCTTATGTATCCATATATGATAGCTTGATGTACGCCATGGTTGCTACACCTCCAAACATTACCTATGTAGTGGGAATGGTTAGTAGGTATATGGAAAACCCTAGCAACAAGCATTGGGAGGCAATAAAGAGTGTCATGAGAGATACTTGAATTGCACTAAATCTATACACATCACATCTGTTCTTGGATATGTAGATGTTGATTTTGCAGGGAGTATACACTCTAAGAGGTCTAGTACAAGTTTTTTCTTCACTTTCACAAGTGGTGCAATCTCTCATTGAGGTAGAGTATATTACAGCCTCCACTGAGGCATGCAAGGAAGCTATATGGCTTACTCGCGTCTAGTGGGAGACTTGAGCATTGCATGAGAGGTGCTTACATGGCATTATGATAGTTAGAGTGCCATTCACTTGGCACAAAACCCTGTCTAGTGGAGACATGGGCATTGCATGAGAGGTGCTTACATGACATTGTGATAGTTAGAGTGCCATTCAGTTGGCACAAAACCCTATCTTACATGCAAAGACAAAGCACATTGAGATGAAGTATCACTTCATTAGGGAGGGGGAAGGGCAAGAAGCGAGCTTTTTGAGCGAGCATTTAAGCATGATTTTTGAGCGAGCTTTTCTAGGCAACCTCCATTTCTTGTTCCACATATTCCACTTATTCTTCCTCTTTTCTTGTGCATATATCAAGCACCATTACCACCCCCTTCTGCCACCACCATCTCCACTACCACAACCACCACCTCTACCGCCTCCTCCACCACCGCTGTGACTACCACCTCCAGTGCTTCCACCACTACTGTCCCCTCCCATGTTTCTCCCCCTATGTTAATTACCTCAAGTATAGGTCTCTCTCTCTCTCTCTCTCTCTCTCTCTCTCTATATATATATATATATATATATATATATATATATATATATATAACTTTTCACTTTCTCCCTCTCTTATACTCACCTTCTCTCTCACTTGCTCTCTCTCTCCTTGTGTCACTCACAAATACATACACACACACACACACACACTCTCTCTCTCTCTCTCTCTCTCTCAAATAGAGCAAGTAAATAAAGCAACTAATGAATATTAGATCAGAGAGCATTAGACCAAATAAGCAACTCCTCTCTTTCTCTCCCCCTCACACTTACACATACACACATACACACACACACACACACACTCTCTCTCTCTCTCTCTCTCTCTCTCTCTCTCTCTCTCTCTCTCTCTCTCTCTCTCAAATGGCAACTCCTCTGTTTCTTTCCCCCCCTCTCTCTCTTACACACTCTCTCTCTAAATTAGCAACTTCTCTCTCTCCCCACACTTAATTTTGCAAGGGTCATCCATCTGTTTTTCACAACCCTCTTATTTTTACAAGGGTCAAGGGTTTGCATAAGGTCCATTGTCTTAGACACTTTTAACTGTTAATATCAGGATGAAAAGAATATCATATTGTTACTCCCACATGCATATATACATTCACGTATCTCTCGCTTTTATATGCATGATTTGATATTATATCATGATATATCACTTCCATTGTGCACACATAAGCGAAACTACATCGCACATGTTTTCACTACTTTCAATTGAGCATTATTGTGTGGATTTACTACAAGAGGATAGGGTATCAAACAATTTGTTACACTCACTACAATAACGTGCAATATCTATTGTTTTTAACTTTGTTCGAATAGTTAATATCGAGATAATAATATTACCTCATTGTTACTCAATCCACTGTGCACATATACATTCACATGCATGCATGTCTCTACACTCCACCCTTCCCTAGATATTTTGCATGTGCTTTGTTTACACATCTTGTAGTGTCACAATTGAGTGAATGCCTATACGCAATCTCCTTCACTTGCACATTCCTCTCTCTTTCTCCTCTTTCCTCTCATCCTTATTTCATTGCACTTGTAAATAAACACAATCTAATATTTTCGAAAGTACATGTTCATTAGGCACATCAAATATCAATCGAGTTTCATTACTAGGGGGTGGTATCAGTGATCCCTAACAAAGTCTAGGACTGAACCACGGAAGCACGCTAGCTCAATCAAGTAGAGAAGCATGTGCTCCAAAAGGAAAGTGTCCATGGGGTTTCCCTCAAATGGGGGTGGGTATATAAAGGTGTTGAGTTGGTTCATCTGCATCTTCTTCATGCTATCATCCACAAATAGTGTTGTTGTTGAGCTGAAGTGCGACCAATCAATGTCATCAAAACATTTCATGAAAAGGGGCTTTGTGTAACTCCTTCCGACAGAAGTTGTTGTGGAAGTTGCTCTACACTTGACTTGTCCATATTGAAATACAAAGGTTGGTGCTTGCTTTGACAACTTCACACATTCACTTCTAACCATATGGAGTAGCTCACTTACATTGTCTTCCTTCTTGGAGCTCCAAATGGCAATGCCAAAAAATGTAGATATTTCCTTCAAAAACCTTGCGAGCCCTAGCCGCAAAATCACCCAATACTTGCCAACTTCTAGGGGCTTCACTAGTAACAATCTCTTCTGCTTTGGCTGCCTATGTATAGAAGCACCCCATTCATATCGAACACGATTAATTTTTGGGTTGTGGGAGATTGTTGTATATGCACATGTGGAAGGGTAAGCACCCATGTATTGGTATGACAAAAAAGAACACTACATTATAGTCAGATATTGTACAAGTTTATATAAGCATGTTACCTTTGCTCTTAGATATCTTCCATCTTCGGCAAAGTGATACAAACATGCAATTTGTCTATTGGAATTTAGCGCTACCCATGCAAAGTCACCATATCCCACATTGCAATCTAAAAGGATATCCCCTTCTTTTGTGTACATTTGCAACAACAAGCTCCAAAAAGCCCTACCACATTGCATGCCATCTACATTATTTGGTAGTCATATAATGGATTTAGGAATCTACTAAATGTTTACAAAACATCTCTACAGTAGTTTAACAACATTGGATCTCATATTGACCTCTCAGTGGGGATCTTGATGTATCTCGCACCCACTCATTCGCAGTAATGTCATCTTTTTGAACTCCAGAGGGATGATTCCATTGTAAGTGATATCAAAATGTGTGTACACTAGTATATATAGCACATGTACCTGCATTTAAATCTTGAAATACTAATTTTAATCATTGCACTCACTAAACGAAGCCAACAAGTGTGATACATAAACAGTATCCAGCATGACCATATCATGACTTTAAAACTCTCACCTCTCTACCTCCAATGACACAGACAGGTGCCTCGCAATGAACAACATGTGCCATGTGTAAGGCCCAACACTTCTGCAATGACTCCATCCGCCGTTATCCATCCTCCACAACGTGGTCGATAAGCTCTACATGGAGTGTGTTGTGGCAAGGAAAGGTAACATCCCTATGTCCTTGAGAACACGATCAGCCAAATACATGGCATCGACTCGCTTTGCCTCAATATGGGAGTTCCATGATAGAATTCGATCCCCCAATCCATTCACGACACTATCTTCAAGGAGATAAACCACCATGATATCACATGTTGCGTTTGTGGTTTCTTCAGCAACCTCGACCATCTTGTGTTGGTTGACCTCCTCCAATGCCTCTACCAATCGAGAGAATGCCTCACTTGGCTGATCATTTCACAATGCATCTCCTATCTCGAATGGGTTGCACAAAACAGTATGCCACTCCACCTTTGCCATCATAGCGGCATGGGAGACAGCAACTTGCCATCATAGGGGCATGGGAGATAGCGGCACATTGACTCCTCGATTAGTAACATATTCTTCTTACTAAATGCTAACAATAGATAATATTCTTCTTATGTGTTGTTTTACCTATGTGTGTGGTTGGAATATATTGCACCATTGTACCTTCGTGGGAGATGATATCTTGCAAGGGGACTTCTAGGTGACTTTCAGTATGGTCCTTTGTACAATAAATTCATAATTAGCAGCACATTCTTTGTTCAAAATGTTATTGTAGATAGTATTCCTAAGACATGTTAGTTCACCAGTGTCTGTGGCTGGCATATCCTCCAGCATTATAAGTTGATAATCAAAAATTGTATCCCCCTCTGCAAAAATACAAACCATTCTTATTGACATTGTATTGTGGGAAAAAAAACCATGAGTCACGCTTGTTCACCAATAGTTGCCACATCCCCTAGCATGGCTAGTCCGTGTTCTTGCATTCTTTCCTTCCCTGTACAAGGACACACATCACTATTAACATCATATAATGATAGAATGTTTTAAAGCTCTAACATCATCCAATCATGACATGTGTGGAATTCATGAGCATTGTTTCTTTACCTCTCTACGCACGAGCCACGTCCAATGTGACCTCATATCCAATACATTTAGTTCTTCCACCCTCTACACGGTAAAATAATTCTCGTTGTTACTTTGGTGATGAACAAGAATTATGTGCATTCGCATCATGGGTTTTGTGCAAAAGCACGCTTACCATCTTGATGCTCTATAATACATGTGTCAATTCGATGTGATGCCTCACTACTTCTCATCATTGTCGTACATCTCTCTATAAATGGTGTGTAAGGTAACACTCTCCACCGCAAGATCTAGAAGAACTTGTTGTATCCTTCTATCCATACCAATGTCGCGGACCTCCTTGGTGATGCCTTCCATTATGATCTGCTCTTCAATGGTATCAATCAAGGGACCTACATGGTTTGGTGGTTATGATTCATATTCAAGGAAATATTTTCACTACAGGGACACAAGAGATGTCTTGGCTATAGTACTTCATAACATCAAACCTTTTAGATGTGGAGAAACCAAATTAATTGGTAATGAGGGCCGATCTTTGCTTGATTGGCCTCTCTTCAACGATATTAGATGTATACTTGCTCTTCTGTTTTCTTTTTACAGTAATCTCACTACTAGTATCAATTTCCTATGAATCCATCATAGTCTCTTTATTAGGAGACAACAAAGTGCAATATACTCCTAAGAATGCAACTCATTTTAATTACCATGCCTTTGGATCATTGTGTCTCTTGTGTTTGTTTTTTCCTTGATTATTTTTTGTACAAATCCTTCTCATTGGAGGGCTATTCACCTTCTAGATAGTCGAGGAAAATAGGGCATCTCCTAGTGTACCTTCTCATCCCACTATTACTCTATCTGGTAATCCTCATACATGCATTGATCCTCCTACACATTTGCCTAATCCTCACACTCTCCCAATAGAGTTTGTATAGCCCCCCTCTCCATCTACCTGTACATGAACCTGACCTGCAAAGTCACCATTACGTTTTTGGAATGGATCGACAAGATAGCACCGGAGACATGCTACTAAACAAGGATATTGTGAACTACCTATACAGAAGCCTCCATGTTGCCAACTTCGTTGACTTCTGTGACTCTATATCTTCATCTGGCTTGAAATCATGGAAGACTATGTGAAACATTTACTCTCTATGTTTTCTCTTTATCTCCTGGGTATATTGGAAGAACAAATTGTATTCCACTCAAATGTTATAGTAGTCCTCCCAACTCAAAAGCAATCTCTTTCTGCCATCTTGCAACATGGCCCAAAAGGTCTCTTGTCTTACCCAACTTTGAAATTGTGCATTTCCATTTACTCGAATCAAAGTTATGTCATTTAATACCAATTTGTCAGGCATATGATGCACATAATTTAGATGAATAAGAATAACCTACGTTTAGGCATGCCCATCAACGTTCAAATTTTCCTATCAGAACTCTCCATGGCCTTCAATATCCTTATGCGATTTGCCTCATTTAGCTTTGAGGATGCCAATGTGTATACTCTCTCCTCATTCAATACACCCCTTGTCTTAGAACCCCACTCCATGACAATTTTGCATTGACAAAAACATTGTTACTTTGTACTAATGTAGTTTGAGTACATATAAATGGTAGGTACAAAGAGGTAGCAACTTACTGATACCACTTCTCTCCAAGGTTGGGGTCTGCAAATCTTAGCAAACATCGAGTTTTCTTGATGAGCTTTTCATTGACATTATAGTACACCTCACCTCACTTGGTTCTAAACTCAGAGTCGGAAGCTGTGTCTGTTTCTGTTTGATTGGTCGCATTGCTATATCATACTCATCTTGCACTTGGTAATTAGAGACAACATCATTACATTAGGAAAAAATGCATCAAGAAAAACATTGTTAAGTTAGCTTGAAGAACTACCTACCTTCCACATAACGTGGGCAAGTGCAATCAATGGTGCCTTGTGCCATGTGGAAATGGGCACTAGCTTTTTGTGCGCTTGCACCCATGCCTTTCCCTCATCAGTTAGCTTGTCAAAAATAGTTGCGTGGTCAGCCTACCCTAGCATCCTTGCTTCACAAACAAGGTTTGGATACGAGGTATGGACAACCCCCTTTTGTGCCAGCCTGTGTCATTCTATATTAGGATCTCACGTATATTTCATCATCCACGTGACCTTTAGTGCACAAAGGTAATCCAAGCATATGAGAATATGGTCCATTGCATACCTATTTGTACGAGAAATAGCTAACAAAATCTCCCTCTCTACCACATTTGTCACTTTCACAAGGTGACAATCAACGCATACATGTTGCCTCACATTATCTGAAAAGGCTGTTGCAAATAATCAGCTATGTTAACAATGACATAAGAAACAAAGACATTGCAAAATGTTAAGGTCCTATGGCTTAGGCCACTCACATATGTGTATCTCATTCATCCATGTTGTGAGCTTATGGTTACCATCCCAAACATAAAATATGCAATTTGACAAAAAGGCTCAATCGGTGCCAATGATTTCTACCTCAAAGTCCTCATGCTTCTTTAGCCAATGGGAGTCCCACTCGTTTCTAATCATATCATCAACCTCCTTGCACTGGTGCCTTGGAGTCTCTAATGATACTGTGAATATACCCATCCCTCTAATGTACCCAGCATGTTGCTGGTGACAATAGCATGTCATCCTTCTCTAGATCGTGGAGGCAAGTCAAAGTCCTCGAGAGACTCGTCCAGTCATCTCTCTCTTTCTTACAAACAACAATCTGAAATAGGGTAAGAGGGGGAGATAGAGCAACCGTAACAAAAATCAAGAGAGGGGCTACTTATTATTGTCTGTTCCAATGGTCATTGCACAATTGCTTTTTCCTCAACGTCAATCTTAGTATTGCCTTTACCACGGGCCTTCACACCCCTTTGATGCACAATGGTGATAAGAACTCCCTCTCATCTAGGGAGCAAGCTCAGTGAGGGGAACATTTGTCGGATTAAACCTTCTGCAATCCTTTCATCACCCTCGAAAAGGGTGTCATGATCTTGTCTTTTGAAATCTGATTTGGCCATGATAGAGGGGCTTAGAATTACTTCTTGCAGATATATTGCTTCCTCGATTTCTTGCCAATCAAATACCAATTGATATATATATGTGTGTATATATATATATATGTGTGTGTGTGTGTGTGTGTGTATATATATATATATGTATATATATATATATATATATATATATATATAGAGAGAGAGAGAGGGAGAGGGAGAGAGATAGAGAGGGAGAGAGGGAGAAAGGTGGAGAGAGAGAGAGGGAGAGTGAGGGAGGGAGAGTGAGAGGTGGAGAGAGAGAGGGAGAAAGCCTGGGATAGAAAGGTGAGATATGTGTGACTCTGTAAGAGAGAGAGGGTGAGAGAGAGAGAGAGTCACATATTGAGTCGTGGGAATGATTCGCAATGGGAAAAAGGGGGATGGGTCCTTTTATAGGTGAAGGAGAGAGAAAATGGGGGGAGAGAGAAAGAGTGATGAGAGAGAGAGGGAGGAAGAGAGAGCATGCGATTTGTGTAATTGTTTCTCACTAGAAAGAGGTCACTAGTAGCCCCTTATCAGATAAATTTCTTTTTCGATGACCCATTATTGGCGAGAGTAAATTTTGGCCCAACTACATTTATGGTTTTTTTTTCCGTCCAATAAGGGACTGTCGACAACCCCTTCTCGGTGAAAAAACAAACCACAATTCTGAGAATAGACAGCATGGGGAGAAGAGAGACCAACAAAGTACATGTTTTTTTTCGCTTAAGAAAAGATTGACGGCGACCCCTTCTCATCAAAAAATAATAATCCACAAATATGAGAATAAAGAGTATGGGAGAAAGAGAGTAATAGAGTGATGAGAGAGGGAGAGCATGCAATATTTTTTCATCCAGGAAGGAGATGAGAGAGGGGATGAGAAAGGGAGAGCATGCAATATTTTTTCATCCAGGAAGGGAGTGCCCGGCGACACCTTCTCGGTGATAAAAAATACTACATTTTGCATTCTCTCTCTCTCTCTCTCTCTCTCTCTCTCTCTCTCTCTCTCTCTCTCTCTCTCTCTCTCTCTCTCTCTCTCTCTCTCTCTCTCTCTCTCTCTCTCTCTCTCTCTCTCTCTCTCTCTCTCTCCCATCACTCTGTTACTCTCTCTTCCCCCCATGCATTCTTGGACATGTGGGTTTTTTTTTAAATGAGAAGGGGTCGTTAGCGGCCCCTTCTTGGCCGAAAAAAAACCCACACTCTATTGCTTTCTCTTCTTCCCATGATGTCTATTCTTGGAACTGTGGTTTGTTTTTTCGCCATCATTGGCAGCCCCTCATTGGGATGAAAAAATCCCACAAATCCAGCTAGGCAAAAACTTTTTCTCATTAGGAATGGGTACCAGAAAAAAATTTCGTCTAATAAGGGGTTGCAACAACCCCTTTCTCGTGAGAAAATTTTACATACATTGCATGTCCTCTCTCTTTCCCCTCTCTCTCATCACCCTTTCTCTCTCCCCCCCATTTTCTCAACTAGTTAATTAATATTTACTGAATTAACTTTACAAGAGAAAGAGAGAGATATAATTTTCAATAATAAACTAATTAAGCAATCAAATAATTAACTACTTAAATAAAAATTATTCACTAATAAAATTTTAATCAATACTTAATAATTAATAATTATTCATTATTAGTTACTAGTTATACTTTAATTACTGGTTACTAATTATCGATTACTAATTTTAATTATGAACTAATAATTAACTATTTATTAATTATTAACTACTAATTATGAACTAAGTACTCTTCACTATTAATTATTAACTACTTTTTAACTAACTATGAACTAATAAATTAATTGAAAATGACTAATTATTAACTATTTTTAATGAATTATTAACAAAAAATATAGGCAACTATTAACCGACTAATTAAATCAAACATGGTAGGATAATTGGAAAACTTAAGCAAAATCAATTTAAGTGCATGTGAGTGTAAAATGATAGGGAATATTCCCAATTATTCAATGATCTTGATAATTCGAGAGGCTTCTTATCGATATGAATAGGATTAACAAGGGTTGTTATTTTAGGGTGCTTGGGTGAGGCTATGCCCAACGAGCATAGGGGCCAAGATTTTGCTCCCCCCTTTCTCACTCTCATTGAGCCAAGTGTGTGGCACCACTTGCTTTGATCTTGGTTGTTCACACAAGTGACTACCCTTGCTTGATGCTAAAAGGTTGCTAGGAGACCTTAGAATTATAAATTAGCAATCTCAAGTTTGTTTCTACATGGCCATGATTGTGTTTGGGGGGGTGGGGTGGCTCCCCCGAACCTACCGTCGTGCACATCTGTCGTCCCGCCTGCCCGCGTCTGTGTCAACAAACCACTCGCCTGCCTGCCTCTCCATCAGACCCGTCCGTGTGCTCTCTCTCCCTCCCTCCCTCCCTCCCTCCCTCCCTCCCTCTCTCTCTCTCTCTCTCTCTCTCTCTCTCTCTCTCTCTCTCTCTCTCTCTCTCTCTCTCTCTCTCTCAACACACACACACACACACACACATACACATATACATCATAAAAAGCAATAAAAAAATTCTCTTTTCCTAAATCAAGTAATTAATTAACTAATTAGTTAATTAACTTACTAATCAATCTTACTAATGAACTTAGTTGGTAAATTAACTTACTAATTAATTAACTTATTAACTACTTAACTAATTATACTAAATAACTAATTGGTTAAAAAACTATTACATCAATTAAATAGCAAACAAAATTAACTACTAATTAATTAACTTATTAATCAATATATTAATTAATTAATTAACTAATAAAAATTAAGTAATAAATTTTTAATTTAATTATTTAATAAGTCATTAATTAATTATGTAACTAATTAACATATTAATTAAGTAACTAATTAACTAACAAATAAATAACTTGTTAATACTTAATTAATTAATTAAAAACCAAGTAACTACTTAATCAATTAAGTAATTAATTATTAATTAACTAATAAAATTATTTATTATTTAAAATTAATAATTAAGTTTTTAAAATTAATTACTATTGAGTTAAATAACTAATACTTAAAATTAATAATTAATAAATAACTAATTGATTTAATAACTATTAAGTCAATTAATTAGCCAATAAAATTATATAGTGGTCGATTAGTTGAAATTAATAACTAATAACTAAAAATCTATTAGTAATAACTAATAACTAGTTATTTAAAATTAATAAATAATTATTAATTTTTATTTATTAGTTATAAATTACTTAAATTAAAATCAATTGAAATAATTATTAATAACTAATAAATATCTTTAGCTCAAGTAGTAATCACTAATTTTAATTTTATGTATTTATTTTATTAAAGTGTATTAAATAAATTTATCACATAGTTATTTAGTAATTAAAACTATTTATTACTCAATTAATTAAGATTAATATATTAATTAAATTATTATTAATTTCTTTTATTAGTATAAAAATTACTTAGTACATGTATAAATTTAATAATATTTACTAAGATTGTATCAATTAGTTCATTGATTAGTTAATTAGTGTATTGATCAAATTATATGAATTAGATTATAAATTAATTTCTTAATTCATGTTAGTTAGCTTGTTTATTAGTTCATGCATATCAACTAGTTTATTAATTAATTAGTTATTATAATGATCGATTAGTATGAAGTGAACCATTGGTATATTTGTATTACTTAACTTGTCTATTAATTTATTTATTAGTATTAATCATTTCATATAAATCAATGTGTTAGTATAGTAATACTAATTAATCAGTTAATATGATTGTACATTAATATATCAATTGTATGGGATTTTTTTTGGAGAGAATGAAGAGAGAGTGCAAGTGCATGTGGATTAGGATCGTTCTACCCGCCGCGAGAAAGGGGTCATTGGCGCCTGTATCTATCTTAGTTATTTGGGTTTACCGTCCAGGGTGTAAAATATTACACGGCGCAGCGAACAGAATCTGAGAAAGAGATAGAGAGTACACAACAGATAAGAGGAGAATCAGTAAATTCTTTAACTCCAAACAACTAATACAAAGATGGCTCTGTCCACTCGTGCACTTCCACTGTGTGAAGCTTAGATGGCAATCTAGACAGAAGATAGGTGAAGAGCTTAAGGCTAGCTGGAACAACAACTCTGAGTGGGTGAAAGATGAGTGATCGATGGCTGTGAAGGGGTTTAGCTTTTATAGCCTGCGAAGGCCATGAGGTTGGCCTGACCGACCTACCATATAAGCCTCCACTAGTCGGCCAAGAAATATTCCCTTTACCATCAGGCCGCAACTCCTGCTAGGGGGGCTATTGGCCAGGGGCCGCTTCCGCGGCCCCCGAACCCCACAATAGGGGCCCCTTTTAACTCCCTTACCCCGCAACTCGATGCAATGCGTCTCGAGTTGCTACCAGCTTAATCACTCTGTCTAACCCAAAGATTAGACCCACAACGGTCACCTTTTTGCCATCCGGTCACATAGACCTCATCTGATATACAAGTCAGGACTCAACCAATGTACAGGCTCACATTTGGCTTCTCCTCATAATGGGGGCCTTACAACTTTGAGCACCATGGATCATTGGTAGCACCTAATGAGGGTGGGGCATTGATCATATCTAACACCCCCCGTCAATGTCCACCCATAGGTGAACTATCTCCTCGGCCCAATGCCGAGTCTCTAAAGATGAACTTGAAGCAGATCCTTCGTAAGTGCTTTGGTGAAGATATCTGCTCCATTCTCCTCTGTTGGATAGTAGACCAGTTCCACTATCCCATCCTCCATCAAATCACACACATAGTGATACTGGATCTCTATATGTTTGGTGCGTGCATGAAACATTGGATTTTTGGCAATGGCGATGCAACTCTGATTGTCACATCTCAGCACAGTTGGTTCTTCATCCTGCACTCCCATATGCCATAGAATCCTTCTCAACCATACTGCTTCACATGCAGCAAAACAAGCTACCTTGTACTCTGCTTCGGTAGAAGACAATGCCACTGTTGGCTGCTTCTTACTAATCTAAGAGAAAATTCCTGAACCCAAAGAGAAATAATAACCAGAAACTGACTTCCTGGAATCACTATCTCCTAACCAATTTGAGTCACAGTTTCCCACAAGAGAAGTTTCGAAACTGTATGTGATACCATAGTCAAGAGTTTTCTTCGAGTATCTGAGCATCCGCATCCCAGCCTTCCAATGACTCTCATGAGGTTTGTTTGAGAACCTGCTCAAAACACCAACAGCAAAACTGATATCTGGTCTGGTGTTACCCAAGTAGATCAGACTGCCGACCAACCTCCTATACCTCCCAATGTCTGCTAGTGCTGATGTATCCTCGACGGATAACTTTGCATTCACCTCCATAGGTGTAGCTATCTCCTTGCACTCGGTCATGCCAAATGCCTTCAAGATCTCCTATGCATACTTCTTCTGAGAGATGAAGATCTTTCCTAGCTCTTGCCAGACTTCAATCCCCAAACAATAGTGCAGCAAGCCCAAGTCTGTCATTTCAAACTCAGAACTCAAAGCCTTTCGAGTTTGGTTGATCATATCTTCATAGTCACCTGTAATAAGAAGGCCGTCCACATATAGAACAATCACTACAGACTTTTTACCATCCCTGTAAACATACAAGTTAGCATCTAAGGCACATCTTTTGAAGTTTAGGTTTAAAAAGAACTTATCTATCAGTTGGTACCATGCTCTGGGGGCTTGTTTCAGCCCATGTAATGCCTTCTTCAGCTTACACACTTTGTTCTCAAAATGGGGGGCCTCAAACCTTGGTGGCTAAGCCACGTACACCTCCTCCTTGAGGTCACCATTTAAGAACGATGACTTAACATCCATTTGGTACACTGGCTACTTCTTGTGGGCAGCCACTGCAAGTACCGTGCAAATAGTGGTCATTCTGGCAGTTGGGACAAATGACTCTTAAAAATCAAACCCTTCAACTTGTGAAAATCCTTGGGCAACCAGTCTAGCTTTGTACTTTTCTAAGGTACCATCAACCTTGTACTTTACCTTCCAGATCCACTTGGTGCCAATAACCTTCCACTTTGCTGGTCGATCCACTAGCTCCCAAGTGCCATTCTTCATTATGCTGTCATACTCCACCTACATAGTAGCCTTCCATGATGGATTTGCAAGTGCTTCTTCTAAGTCAGTTGGCTCCTTTACTTCTCTCATAATCTCAACCATCAAGGCCATATTGACTATGTGAACAGAAGCCCTCCTTTGCTCCTCTATTCTCTGAGACCTCCTTGGTCCGTCTGCCTTCTCCTCAATAGATGCAGGCATAGGATTATTGTGGTCATAGAGCTGCTTCACCCAGCGTGGCAATGGCTTTTCTGGTGGGGTGATGTCAGGTTCTTGAACTTTTTCCTCATCATCTAAAGATCCTCCTTAAGAATAGGGATAGCTCTCGGGACAGGTTCATAGTGGACTACTTCTTCGCTTGATGATAAAGTGGAAGAACTTGCCTTCTCCTCCTCCACTGTATGCGGCTCCTCCTTGAACACCACATCACGGCTCGCGATGATCTTCTTTGCCTCTTGGTCATATAATTTGTAAGCCTTCTGCTAATCACTATAACCCAAGAAGATACATTTTCTGCTTTTTGGTTTTAACTTGTTTCTCTTCTCATTTGGAACATGTGCATAACATTCACATCCAAAAATTCTGAAATGTGAGACAGATGGTTTCTTACCAATGTAAGCCTCATGAGGTGTTTTTCCCTTGAGAGCCTTTATGTAGCTCCGATTTAGAATGTAGACTGCAGTATTAACAGCTTTAGCCCAAAAATGGTTAGGCAATCCCTTGCCCTTTAGCATGCATCTTGCCATCTCCACAATGGTGTGATTCCTGTGTTCCACAACACCATTCTACTAAGGTGTGTGAGGCGTCGTCAATTGATGCTTGATCCCTTTGCTCTTGCAAAAGCCTTCAAACTCCTTTGAGTTGAACTCACCACCACCATCTGTTCTAAATTTCTTCACACTTTTCCCTGTTTCATTCTCAACAAGTTTTAGCCATTCTTTAAACTTACCAAAAGCTTGAGCCTTATCACGAAGGAAGTACACCCACATCTTCCTATTGTAGTCGTCGACAATCAACATAAAATAAGAAGATCCCCCCAAGGCCTGTGTAGGCATCTTACCACACAAGTCAGCATACACCAACTCTAGAGGAGCCTGTGCTCTATTCTTGCTTTCTTATGGAAATGTCTTTCTCTGTTGCTTGCCCATCATACAAGCTTCACATGGTTCCTTCAATTCAGTTATTGTAGGTAGGTGAGCAACCATACCTTGCTTTTGCATCTCCTTCAACACTGCAAATCCGATGTGTCCAAACCTTTCATGCCAAAGCTTATTGTGCCCACTCCAGCGGTGGCTGTAAGAGCACTTAGCTCATACAGGTTGTTCCTTCTTTCTCCTTTGCCAACAATTGTGCTAGCACTATCAAGAATTTCTGCACTTGTCTTCTTGAACCTCACTTCATGACCAAGATCGTTATGGCAGCAACTGATAAGAGATTTCTCCTGATTTCGGGAACATACAACACATTTGAAAGCTTTTTGACTTCATCATTTGCAGCAACAAAAGAAATAGTACTTGTGCCCGCAGCACGGCATTTAGCATCATTTCCAACCGTCACAGTGATGGATTCTTGTAGAGGTTGCATAGAACTGTATAGACCTTTCTTGTTGATCATGTGACGGGAGGCCCCACTATCCAACACCCATGAGTCAGTGGTAGATTCTTCTTACGCCGAGGAGCACACTTCCTCAATGGTCACCATGAATAATTCCAGCTCTGCTTCAGCCGTATTGGCTGTCTCTTTCCCTTTACTTTTAAGGGTACCATTCTTTCCATCTGTCTTCTTGACACAACAATCTGCAATTGCATGTCCTTTCTTCTTGCAATAGAAGCACTCTCCTTGAAACTTCTTCTTTTCGCCCTTCTTTTCTTTTTGTCACCATCATTTTTGGTGGAGGAACCACCTTTGCCTTTTGCATTGGCAGAGAATGCAGCATCTCCATTGTTGCTTCCTTCTCGGGCTTTCAGCCTCAACTCCTCCTCCATTAATAATGCACAAAACTCCTCAAAAGTCAAAGCTTGAGGTCTCACCTAAGTATTAAGGACAGTTACTAGTCCATCATACTTTTGTGGACAAATCTGAAGACACCTCCGAGCTAGCTCTTCGCTAGTCTTTTGTATCCCAGTGCCAGCCATCTGGTCGCTCAGATTCTTAATCCGAGTGATGAATGCTTCAATCGTCTCTCCTTCAGCAAACTTCTCCGCTGCTAGTTGATTCTCCAAGTTTTGAATCCTTGTTTGGTTTCGTGTTTCATACTGACTCCGTAGTACATTCCAAGCCTCTGACGCTTTGGTTGTATGTGCTGAATCAAAGTCAGAACACTGTCAGAACAACTTGTAACTAGGGCACACAATGCATCTGCATTCCTTCGTTTCCAAGCTCGTAGAAGATCTGCATTCGGAGGAATCATCACACTAGGATTTGATGGGTCGGAGGTAGGCTGTGGTTCTGCGTCAGTCCCCAACACAGTCTCCAGAAGCTCATAAGAATGAAGGATAGTTGTAATTTTGAACTTCCACAAGGTGTAGTTTGTACCATCTAACTTGCCTTTGCTGAAGGTTGGTGGACGAATCCTCAGTGTTTGAATAGCCAGTACAGCAACACCACCTCCTGCACCGCTTCCTGATGCGCCAAAACCGCTTCCGGAAGTCGACATAGTTTCTCTTTGTTGTTGAAGCCTTTGCCTCTTAAACACTCTCAGATCTCTAGAGCCCCCTGGGCTCTGATAACATGCAAAATATTACACGGCGCAGTGAACAGAATCTGAGAAAGAGATAGAGAGTACACAACAGATAAGAGGAAAATCAGTAAATTCTTTAACTCCAAACAACTGATACAAAGATGGCTCTATCCACCCATCCGCTTCCACTGTGTGAAGCTTAGATGGCGATCTAGACAGAAGATAGGTAAAGAGCTTAAGGCTAGCTGGAACAACAACTCTGACTGGGTGAAAGATGAGTGATCGATGGCTGTGAAGGGGTTTAGCTTTTATAGCCTGCGAAGGCCGTGAGGTTGGCCTGACCGACCTACCATATAAGCCTCCACTAGTCGGCCAGGGAATATTCCAACCCAAAGATTAGACCACTCCGTCTAACCCAAAGATTGGACCCACAACGGTCACCTTGTTGCCATCCGGTCACATAGACCTCATCTGATATACAAGTCAAGACTCAACCAATGTCCGGGCTCACATTTGGCTTCTCCTCATAATGGGGGCCTTACAACTTTGAGCACCATGGATCATTGGTAGCACCTAATGAGGGTGGGGCATTGATCATATCTAACATAGGGTATGCAAGAGAGAGTACATGTGGGCTAGGATGGTTGATGAGAGAGAGTGCATGTGGACTAGGATCATTTTGTCACCAAAGAAGGGGTCGCCTCGGTGCCCCAATATTTGGTATAGAAAAATATGACCAACACCCCTCCCCCCCTCTCACATCTCTCTCTTCGTATGGCACATGTCTCCTACTCTCTCTCTCTCTCTCTCTCTCTCTCTCTCTCTCTCTCTCTCATATGCCAAATACTTTATGTATCTAGCACTCGCACACACACACACACACACACACACTCTCTCTCTCTCTCTCTCTCTCTCTCTCTCTCTCATGCACACGCTTTATATATCCTCCTCTCTCTCTTTCTCCCTCTCTTGTATATGACATATACCCCCACATTAAGTCTTTCAATGACACCCATATCTAACATGCATATCCGTACATGTGTAGATAGCTTTGGAAATGGATCGAGCATCCAGTGCTACACCAAATACCAAGGTCTGCATATATGTATCCTCCCTCTCTACCAAACCTATCATGCACTACACAAGTAGTCGGTTCCTGATGTTGAAGAAGGAAGACATTTGCAATGGCAATGGCTACAAAGCACACCAATCCATTAAAACAATGACCATGAGGCTGTCCAAGTGTATGTTCGAGATACCTTGGTCTCGCAAGACTATCTTGTCGAACAAGAAAATGGGCCTACATTGCAACCTTCCCCCACCATAGACCTCACCCAAATCCCTTGCAGCATTGAGAAAACAACAATCACCATGGAAGCCTCACCACCCCCCTGAACATTGAGAAAAGCAAAACCATCCCTATCATACTTGATGTGGAAGAGGAGGGGATGCAACAATCCTCTTATGTTGTAAGTGTGGTTGAGTACATAATGTCTTCGAGGGGCTAACACCGAGTGTTATTTCATTTGCTTCAGAATACAAGTCCTATAGAGAGAGTGAAGGAGATCCCAATTTAGGGTATGGAGCAAAAGTAGGATGGCCATTGATGGACAAAGCCTGCATCAACATCCATGGCATTCCTCGGTACTGTTCACCAAAGTAAATGTGTCGGAGAGCTAGAGTGTCCCAATAGAAATTGTACTAGCAAGTCGATTTTTGGCTCCCCAAACAAAGTGGCATGGACAAGTACAAGATTCTACATTTGCTCCACTATCATTAAAATGATTGTAGAGTCACATAACATGGTTCTAGTACCTTATTGCAGGAAACTCATACTAATCAATTCCCAATGCATGCCATGCATGTAAACTCAATACCAGCATACCGCTTATTGGAATGTCAGCTAATGGTCTCGAAAGCCTTGGATGCTTCTATTGTAAAAACCCCCCCATCCGGCTCTCCAAGTGCAAGTGTATAGTGTATTATGTGATATTAGCGAGGCCAATGTCAAGATTGTTCATCCATCAAGGCACACATAACCATGAGGTGCAAAGAGGCACATGCAGAGCTAATGTCAAAGAGGTGCGAAAGACTGTAGAGGAAATGGTAAGAAACTTTAGTGTAGCTGGGACCTCGACACTTGCAAATGACTGTGGCTAGAAGGCTAGCGATTGGTGCCTTGGTTCGTGAGTAAGGTGTCCCATGTTTGACACTAAACTCTGGACAATGCTCGAGGAACTCCAACCACTCATTTAGAGGAACATGTAACATATTATTCCATCCACAACACATTCCAAAATATCATTAAAAGGCCATGCATACGAAGATCAATATTCTATGCATGCACGTTCAAACACATGTTCCATCCAGCACGTGCTGAGAGCGATCAGGGAATGCAATCTTGTCTTCTAAAGTTAAAGCAATGTTGTGTACACAGATTTTTCCATGGTAGCCTATTTCCTCAGCAAGCCGTTGACAATGATAGTAGGTGCTTTATATTCAAAATGTCCTGACTGGGCCAACCTCAAGGGTTGACTTAGTGAATTGTATGCGAAGGAATGGCACTAGGGACCTATGCAATAGCTGGATATGCTTTGACCATGTGCATCACATTAATCATTGGACCACCATGGCAGCACATGTGTATGACCCAAGGTAGTTTCTCTTACGTGATTCTACCTCACAACACGAACTTAAGTAACATAGTTCTCCTTACTCTTCCATTCATGTCTTGTGTTTCTGTAGTGTACAAGAGTTGATGACTCTAGCAAAATGTGAGATAAAGGAAGAGGATACATATGCACAAGCTCTTTTTTGGACAAAGATGAATGAAGTGGAGAAGTGTGGACCCAAGTGCTGATTTTCGAGGATTCATGGCAGATGAGGTAGCCGCAAATTAGAGGGCCATCCGCACAGTGTTCAATAATGGTCCAGACAATGTAATGCAAGGAAGGGAGAGATCTTGCTTATTTCATTGGGAACAAAGTCTCCAAATACACACATCACAAAATGTGCACAAGAGTTTCCAAGATGAGCATAAGCGCTTGTGCCACATGTGGAGGTGTGCAGTCACGAAAGATGAGGTAACAATGCAATATTAATTCATTCAGGCTTGGTGGGCCTCAGGGAAAGATGAGGATTGCAATATACAAGCAATGGATTGTTGGCTTAGTTGGTGGCATATCAAATATCCATGTTGAAGGTGATAGTTTGTTGGGGTAAGACTAGTTCATGATAGTAGGATGTGATGTGTCGTGCATTTGTTTTCTCATGCTCCATACCTTCTTGTGCTTTATTTGTGTCCAAGTGGTGGAGGACATTACTCATACGCCAACCACAAACCTAGCAAAGCCAATGCATGCAAGTTGATTAGCAGGGGAGGGATTCAAGGGATCTATGAACTTGTACAATGCATGTGTGAGTGATTTGACCAATGCTCTACTACAGAGCACAAAACGACATGCATTCATTGGTGGAAAGTTCCATGGTGCATGACCCAGTGCAGAGACGCTTTTGAGTCGACCACAACAAGGAATTAGCCCCACACCTCGAGCAACGGCAAGGATGGTTGAGGAGGTGGCAAGAGGAACTGAATTGTATAAACGTCCTGCTTTTTAAGGGGATAATGTGACTGTAGCAAGAAAACGCAAGGTTGATGGGAAAGTGGGATCCGAGGAAGCCAACGCCTCTCACATGCCTGAATATGTGACCGAAAACATACCTAGAAGAACGGGTACAAGAAAACTAAAATTCGAGGACCCTTTACCTTCCGACCAATCAAAAGCGGTATCACCAAATTGTTCGGAGGAAATGGTGGTGGAGATAGTCCTTCATGACACTGTTTGGGCCTTAAGAAGGATTCAAGGGTACAAGAAAACTAAAATTGTTCGGAGGAAATGGTGGTGGAGAGTCCTTCATGGCATTGTTTGGGCTATAAGAAGGATTCCAGCTCACAGTCATGTACAATGTCAAGGATGGTTGGGTGCTAGAGAGGGAAAATGCAAAAACCTATCAAAAATACATCACATGGGGTGCTTACACCTTCGTTTTGGGGCATCATGGAGTGGTCTAGCTCAAGAGGAGAGGCTAGTGATCAACATGGAATGCGGTGCCAGTTCATTTTGTAATGATAGTGTGGACCATACATGGAACATTGATTCCATTCATCACACACATCACCCGAGGTTCCACAAGTATGGCCAGGTGGCACGAGGCACAAATTTGACTGTAGAAGAAATCACATGTTGGAGAGTGGTGGGTTTGTTTTACAAAAGGTGACACAAGAGGTGGATGCTAACGAGGACTTGTGTAGATATCGAAGAGGTGTTTCATAGGCTACAGGGAAAAGGATAGACTTAGCGTTGGCTCTAGATGCAATTGCAAATGGCCACACAGTGGATGAAGCCCTTGAAGCATGTGGTTTTCAAACTAGAGACACCTAACTCAAGTGTCATACAAGAGTGTTATGATGTGCACATTGCAAAGAATCCAACATGTAATTGCTAAGATTTCATGGACCGTGCTACAAAAGGAAAAGTGTATTTGGCATGCAAGCACCTATACTATGTTTACGTCCAAGTATTTGGGATGGATGCAAATGCCAACATGTTTATACAGCAACCCACACTCACTGAAGAAAACTTGCACATTGTATTTGGAAGCAAAAGAACTTTTCCAACACCACCTATATTGTGACCAACAATGCAATGCCAACACTACCTCTTAGCACAACCGCATTTTATTTTACCGAGAAAGTCACTGTTATACAATCTAGTTGGATGGCTTGTGTCAAATTTTTGACAAGCCTTTGGTCACCTTGTCTCTCTTAATTTGACAAGCAGAAGCAGTTTTTCCATAGTTAACACAATATAAATGTACATTTAGATTGCTTGTATGAATTATCTTGTATCATATTTGTTATAGTTCTAAAAACATCGAGTGGCCACCCAAGCATTCACATTATGAAAGAGAGAGAGAGATGTATTTAGGATTTAAGAGAAGTGTTTGTTACAACACGTGCCATAATCTGATGTGAGGCATTATTATACAATCATTATACCATGTGGATTTGTCACATTGTATGAGAGAGAGAGGGAGATAATACAATCATTATACAATGTGGATTTATCACATGCATGAGAGAGAGAGAGGGAGATAAACACAAAGAGTGAGTGAGTGACGATTTATATGCGTATATATGTGTGTGGGAGGAGGGGAGAGAGAGAGAGAGAGAGAGAGAGAGAGAATGTAGAGTGAGAGAGAGAAATTGCATGTATAACCCTAAACTAAGAGAGAGTAAAGACATGGAGTATTTTGTGTGTGTGTGTGTGTGTGAGAGAGAGAGAGAGAGGCGGGGAGAGAGAGGTGTGGGCCATGGTGTTCCATTCTTTCGGGGTGATTGCGTGAATGAATCCACATTACCTGCTAGAGAGAGAGAGAAATCGTTTACACGAGATGGAGTGCTATTTGGTTGAGTGTGCTAGAAAGAGAATAAGAGAATATACACGTAGAGAGAGAAATTGAGAAACTGAGAACAAGAGACGAGAGAGAGAGAGAGAGAGAGAGAGAGAGAGAGAGAGAGAGAGAGAGAGAGAGAGAGAGAGGTACATAGGGTGAAGGTAGAGGTGGCAATCGTGGAGATGGTGGGGATAATGGTAGTGGTGGTAGAGGTGGTGACAGTGGTGGCGGCAAAGATGGTGGTAGTGGTGGTGGGGGTGGCATCAGTGGCAGTAGCAGCAGTGCCAGTAGCAGCAGTGGCAATAACAGTAGTGGCAATGGTGGTGGAGGAAGCTATGGTGGTGGTGGTGGTAAAAAAGCCAAATGTCATTGTAGTACTACACAAAAGAATCGAAATGAAACCAAATATGATTGTTAAACTTTGTATAGGCAACTACGATAGTAGTGATGGACTCATTAATTGAGTAGATTATCTATTTAAAATAACTACCCCATCCAACAACTACACCATAATATGGATTAACTTTTTTACACGAGAAAGGCTCAAATATTTACAACACAAATAAACAAGCATGGACCTCAATACTACCAATAATAAAAGAAATAAAAATAGACAAAATATACTATACAAAATCACAAGAATCCAATTCCCAATGCAACCCACTTCTACACAAACAATACATCGATCACAAGGACTGATAACTAATGAACTTGCTTTTTGTCCTTAAGGAGGTACAAGCACAAACTAACACAACATTATTGACAGTTTGTAGCATGGAAAACCTATGCGTACTATCGCCTTCATAAAAAGGCAACATACAATTAGACCAAAATGTACAAAAAGAAATGTAAATATTATGGGCCACATCTAAATGGAAAATGACTACTAAAAAAATATGTAAACATCAACAAAACATAGTTCTAATAATGACTTCAAATATTGGGATATTGTGTAAAAGGATACAAAACATATTGAGCATACTAAATCTAGAATACACAAACTTTATAACTATAACTAAAACATACAAACACACATTGAGGACATTTAACCATACCTACTACAAACAAAAATTGAAGCTATACAAAGGAAAACAAAATATACTACTATACTCTTATATAATCAAAATAGTAATCACTAACATAAGCAAATCACCATCATGTAAGATTATGAAACAATTGCAAGAGATCATATCCAACCAAACAATGAATCAATACATTTATTATCTACATATGGAAGACCTAACACAAAAGACACAAATTTGTTCTTCCACAATATATAGACCAAATCAACCTTATTCATTATTAGAGACTTCAACGTCAACATGCTACAACCAACCAATAAATCATAAGAACCTTCACTTGTGAAAATCCAATAATAAAAAATATGGAAGAGTAAACAAAACCAACCAAACAACACAATACAACTCTTGCTTGATCATATATAGACAAATGCTGGTGCATAAATAACAACATCAATAATTCCATTATATTGGTTAGATCATAATTGAGTATTCATTAACTAATGAACAAAAAAAAACATGAAATACATAGCAAGCATTTGTAAGCAAGCTAGCAAAATCAACTTGCTCAAAGCACTCTTTCAAGTAAAAGAAAAGAAAAAACAAAACAAAACAAAAGGGAAATTCTCTTGTACATGATAGTGTGCCCTTCTTATTATAGCCCTCCTTGATATGACAATGTGAAATTCTTCAAGTAGATAGAGAACAACGTTAGTGCATTGAGATGTAGCCCCATGATAAATGTAGAATCTTGCTCTTGCTCTTGCTTAAGCTCTCATTGATGTAACTCTTTCTTTTATTGCATAAACCCACTTGAATTTGATAGGGATTTTGAGAAATGCTTGAGCTTACTCAAAGGAATTTACACTTGATGTAACAAAACCAATGGGAAGACAATCTAGTGATGAGACTTAACTCCTAACATGCAATGCCAATCACATAGTAACCTAGGGCCCTAGCTTCCAAAAGTGATGTTACACTAAGGAACTATGAGCTCCGAAGCTAGATGTATTATGATACCATGTAGCGATTTTGTGATGGAGAAAAAACAAATAGTAGGCAAGTGCACAAGTGTACAATGAGCAAAGATACGTCATTGTAGTGCATATATGAGAGAATACACAAACATGTGCAAGCATGCGTGTGCATGCACACACACATAAACAAAAATAGAGGATACAACAAGTGGATAAATGTTTCCATCCACATACATCCTATTTTGGATCTCCATAATATCTTCCTAGTGCTCCAAAATATCTTATCTCCTAGATACAATATCTAAGGTCATTATGATATACCTTTGATCCATTTTCACATACACTTTATCCACAACAATTAATGAATCGATGCAACAACACCACTTACTTGTTTGCATGCATTAGTAGAACTTAAAGTCCTTGAAGTATTGCAAACCACTTCACATATGGCTTCTTTGATTTTGCTACAAGACCTATACCAAGTGGGAGCCTTGGATGGCTATAATGGAAGGAAATTATGCAATTATGCCCCAAAATCCCACCATGCCAAGGAGGAAAAGGAAGTTTATCTAGACATGCTAGAGAGCATGGCCAACACACAGTGAGAGATAAGGAATGAGGCTACCTTGGAAGTGTGGATTTTAAGCAATCTCAATGGAAGTCAGTGTGCCAAAGGAAGTTAACATGTTAAATGGAGTTCATGCTACAAGGGAGCTAAGATTAAAGGTGTGCCATTATTGGCATAAGGGTTGTAGGTTTCAAGAGAAATCATAAAAGGGACATAAGAGCAAGGAGCCGATGAAACCTATAGGTGGACATGAGGTGATCAAAGGCAACACAATGATCTAGGAGTGAAATGCCATTTTCACAAAGGAGCTCATAATAATGTTCTCTTTTCCATGTCATGTAAACAAAATGACACTCGAGTGTGGCAAAAGTTTTAACTCTATGAGAGAGGTTCTACTACATAGTCACCAACATGCTCTTCTTTCATGTTTCAAGTTGCAAGCTTGCTTCAAGAAGAAAGCTATGAAAACAAAGAAAGATAGATTAAATATAAGCCCTAATGTTGCCCATCTTTCATGCTAAAACAAAGCTTCAATAATATGCTTAGCTTTTATAGGGAAATATCATGTACCAAAATGGCTTGTAGCTCTATACACATCAGGTGGACATTAATGATGAATACCTTTACTTGCACCCAAAGTGTATGCCCATGGCACTAGTGACTACCAAACATGGCCCATCTTTAAAGCTCCTCACATAAATATGGATCCTTGGAGTCCATACTTTGCAATAGCCTTAGAAAGCCATCACAATCTCAACCCACAACATTACATGCCGTGCTCTTTTTTAGCTACACTTTCAAGGTTGTAGCTTGTTTTTGTTCTCTCTCTCTCTCTCTCTCTCTCTCTCTCTCTCTCTCTCTCTCTCTCTCTCTCTCTCTCTCTCTCTCTCTCTCTCTCTCTCTCTCTCTCTCTCTCTCTCTCTCTCTCTCTCTCTCTCTCTCTCTCTCTCTCTCTCTCTCTCTCTCTCTCTCTCATGTTTAAACATGCAAAGCTTATAGTGAGCTTGCAAAAAAAGGAAAACAAAGGTACCAATACCTTCATAGCCAGTCTGATAAAATGGAAAACTACAATATTATTGCAACTATTCCTTTCTCATCACACAAGCGTAAGCATAACAAGTGAAAACTTAGAATGTATTCATTACAAACTTATAATCTAAAATTTTGTGACATTCTAAATATTATTGTTGCATTAAATTAACAAAGACTATGTAAATATTTGCAACAAACTTACTACTACATGTATTCATAATTGAAGGCATAAGACTTGCAAAATAAAGTGGGACATAAGAAACATAAAATTTGCAAAGAATATGTAAATATTTGCAACAAACTTACTATTGCATGTATTCATAATCGAAGGCATGAGACTTGCGAAATAAAGTGGGATATAAGAAACATAAAATTTGTTAGTACAAATATGCACCTCCAAACATGAACACCACAACATTCCAAAGATTATATTTGCAATTTGTAAAATCTAAAAAAGGCACATATATCACACTTCTAAGGCATGGGACAAATATGTAAGATACCATGTGTACACATCCCAATAGAAGAAATATCTTAACTAGCTTATTTACTATTCCATGTGACCATATGTAATCATAAAGTACATGACCTACACCCATTCTAACACTCCATAATTACACATTGAGTTACCATCCACTCCTTTTGTTATCTCTGATTTTCTTGAAATTATTCCTAAGCTCCCTATGCACTTAAAAGTCATGAGAGTAGAGAGAGCACACCTCTCGATCTTACATGTTTCAAATATGAACATCACTAAATGTACTCAAGATGTATTAGATGATATTCAAATTTTGAAGACACACATTCCACAAGAAAAACACAATGTGCCATCACCTACTTCACTTATTGAGCCTCTTATTGTGATAGATAACTACTGTCGCCCTCTGTGAATTAGAGCAACATGGCTACTATTTTCAATGACATTAGCTGCCTCATGAGAGTAAGGCCCCATGGGGAGTGCCTATTCAAGAAGGGCTTTGACCACACATGCGTGTGTGTGTGTGTGTGTGGGGAGAGAGAGAGAGAGAGAGAGAGAGAGAGAGAGAGAGAGAGAGAGAGAGAGAGAGAGAGAGAGAGAGAGAGAGAGAGAGAGAGAGAGAGAGAGAGAGAGAGAGAGAGAAGAGTAAGGAAATAAGAGAGTTAAGAGTGCACAACAAGAGAATGGGTAAAATCTTCCCCCCATGCATGAATGAGTACCTCCCATATATTTAATGATTGTATTCCTTTGCTTTTTGTGCTCAAAATCGCTAGAAGCATCCTTTTTGGCCTTTTGATTTCCTTAGTATGAGCCACTTACTTTTGCTAATACTTTCTAAAGTCCTATCTATTTATTTGAAAGGCCTAAACCATATTTCTAACCTTACAAAAATGATTATATTACCTTAAGGCCATAATATAGAGGTTATAAAAATAATACATAATCTCACATATATAATTAATAATCATACTAATGAATAATAATTCCATGTACCAATGGTACCAAAATAATAATCTGATGCTCTAAAGGCACTCCACTAGTAAGTACAAGAATCATTGCATCTGCATTACTCAATATACTAATAATTTGAATGACCAAAAACACAAAACACATTATATTAATGCCTATCCACCTAGCACAATGTAAACAATGCTACATGCATACACATGCAACAAGTCACGATTATGCAATGAATATAAATAATTATAAAATCCACAACATAAAGCTAGTAACTAATACCTTATTTTCATGCAGCTAAGCCAAATTCAATACAATAACATTATGTGGGGATTGAAAGTAATTGTTCTCAATTGTAAATCCCAATACATAAAAACAAAAGGTAGCCCATATGTGTTGCCTCAAGTGTTGAATCTACACATCCACAATGAAAACAAGAATGTGGATTTTCCAAAGATTGTCTCATCTAGTGAATTTGTGTTTGATCCTAAACTTCATGTTATTATGAATGAGTGGTGTGCAAATATCAAAAAACATAGGTTGAAGTAAGAGATACTTGAATCCACAAGGATTTCTTTGTATATTTAATTGGATACTTATGATACTCGGTGCTCTGCAAATAGTAGAGTCTTGTTGTGGTCAAGGATAACTTCAAATATAAAACTTCTATACAATCCTCAAGTAATAGAGAATCATCCATAACTAGTGTTAAAAGTGGAGCTCCTTATAGTGTTACAATAAACAAATATGAAATGAACTTTGGATTTGCCAATTAGATTTAATGCTTGAACAAAATGCATTATCAATAATATTGTGGACGATATGAAATCGCTCATAATATCTTGGGGCTAATTTAAGCTTTAGATATTTTTCAAAGGACTTTAGTCTTCTTTTTTAAACATGAAACCATACTAGATCGTTATCTTTAATTTGCATAGCCTTATGCCTCTTATTAGCTTGAGTAGCATAATTAAGTTGAGATTGTTTGTTTTTGTTTGTAACCTCTCCTAAAATTTTAATATGGTGTATTGCTAGAGTATCAATTACTAGAACATCAATGGTTATGGTAGTCATAGGGATAGACAAACTCTTACCACAAAAGGTGCTTAGTCAATAGAAGTGGGGTGTTGGTATAAGCATATTGTACGCTTGATAGATGTTAGTCCCAATTGGTTGGTCAATCTATGGTTAAAATCCATCTTAGACCCTAGTTTCTTAAGTAATGCTACCCAAAAATGATTGCAATATCTACTATCATGATATGAAAGGAAATCTATGATAGGGAAAGATGTCTTTAATGAGAAATTTTATAGCTTGGGCTATAGTCAATATCAAATTTCTCATTAAATTTTATAGCTTGGACTATAATCTAAATCATATCATTATGAGAGGATGTAGTAGGTAAATCAATAATGAAATCCATACATATTTTTTCTCAAAGTCCATTATATACATGTCATGGCATAAGGAGACCATAAGACTTACCAAGATGACATTTGACTCTCTGACAAATAATACACTTAGAAACATACTTATAGTTTAACTTTTAGTGTGAGGTCTATTTTGGTTTCAAAGTCTAATTACATGCTACCCTTCTTGAGTTACTAGAAATTGTAACTCTACTAGCTTGGGGTCTCACATAAATCTTGCTTAAGTTAAGTCTAAACAAATTTTGAGTTTTGTAAAGCAATAGCATTTTTTTAAAAGCTAAAATAAATCAAGGGTTGCAATGTAATTTGGTCTATCTTATTGTGCTTCAATTCTTTCACCTAGCTAGATGGCTTCATTCCTCCATTAAAATTTCATTATGCTTCAAAATTCATCTATTCTTTCTACTTTGACTAATGGAATCATATTTTATGTTGATTTGGATGTTAGTGCTAATAATTTGAAATCAACCCTTAAGATAATATTCAAAAGTGTAATCATTCGTTTATTGAGGCCTAAATAAGAACTTTCAATGTAAATTTAGTTAGGTCATCATATTATCGTAGGAGTCTAACATAAACTTTTCAAATTCCTTAGTGGGAACTTATATTATGCTAAAATTGCTTAATTGTTATTCTTATTGGATTGAGTTTCTTTCCCTCTTAGCCTAAGATGTAATTGGACTTTCTAAGATTCCTACTAGCCCAAAAATTCTAAATTGATGGTCTCATTAAGAAAAAAGGTTTAGAGTTTGTGTGTTAATGTAATTGTCAAAATTCACTAGGCTTATATGTAAAATTGAAAAATAGAAATTGTTTGAGATGGGACCTAGACTTAATAGTTCACATGTGGGTGGTTTGCCAATGCTCCATCAGTCATATAAGACTATGAATATATGTGCATTTATCAAGAGCCATAGTGATCTTGGATGGTCTTGTTGAGGTCATTGGTTTCAACAAGTCTTGACACTTAAGAGTTTTTTTATAGAGCTAGTGAACATTGAAATACTTGGACCAACAAAGCCTAGAATTTAGTCCTTTTTTTTCAATGTTAGAGCTTGCTAAATATAGCCCTTTGTAATAGGTATGCTTGTAGTACTTTTAGTATTAATGTGCATAAGAATAGGCTCTTGAAGATAAATACATAAGCCTTAGCTAAGGCTTAAGTTGGGCCTTATTGTGGGGTAGAAAAAACAAGTATCTCCTTGTTTGTCGAAAGCATCCCCCTTAGAGGCTTAGTCAAGCCTTATAAAGGCATAAAATATAAGCCTTAGCTATCAAATTATTATAAGGCTTAAAACTCCCTACTAGGAAAACAAGGTAGTTAGGTTGAAGTAAGTGGCAATGGCAAGACCCAATGATGATCATGGATCCATGGTGTCTATGGTTGGAAGCTTGAGAGGCAATAAACAACAATTTAGGGCTCAAGCAAGTGGCACCTTAAATCCATCAAGGAGATAGGTGATGAATCATCAAGGAAAGGAAAATTGTTTTAGGGGAGAAAACCACTATTATGGGTGGTTCTCAACAAGAGATAGTGGTCTTTTAGCAGGAGAAGTAGTTTGGGCCTTCAAAGACAATGTTCACATGCTAGTATGACTAAGAAAGGGGTTTTTTGGAGCCACAAGTCATTGGCAATTTGAGAATATCCATTAGTCACACGGATGATGCCTATTCACCCTAAGCTCTGATGTCAATACTATCCACCCTCAATATCCATTAACAATTATTAGCCAAAAATAAAAAGAATATATGAGAGCAAGGGAATAAGACAGACAAGAGTGTATGACAAGAAAATGCAATGCACAATTTCTTCCCCCATGCATTAGTGAGCACCTCCCTCATGCATGTATTCAACGATTTGTATTTCCTTGCTTTTACGCTTAAACATCGTGAAAAGCATCATTTTGGGCCTTTTGCTTTCCTTAGTTCGAATGACTTGTTTTTGCTAATAATCTAAATCCTATCTAATATCTTTAAGGCCTAAGTCATAATTTCTAACCTTACAAAAAAAGAATTGTCTTACCATATAAGGCCATGGTATAAGGGTTACAACAATAGTAAATAATCTTGCATATAAATAATCAACACAATAATGAACTATAATTACATGCACTAAGGTAGTAAACTAATAATCTTGGAGGAGGGAGTCTCTAATAAATATGCAAGTCTATCATGTGGATTTACATATGGGATTTAAAAAATATATTTTTTAGAATTTTTTTACAAACAAGAAAATATCATTTAATGGGAATATTCACATCTTGAATAGGAAAAGGGTGTGTTTTATTCATTAGAGATTTATAGATAAGCGGTTTTTAATTAGGCTTTGGATACACACGATTGTAAGATTTCACATATAATAAACCCGCTAAGCTAATATTCATATCTACTAAAGGTGGCACTTTGATAGTAAATAGAAAATCATTACATTTGCATTGCTTCCACTAGTAATTTGTTCACCAAAAAAATGAAACATATTAAATCCCTACCTATCCACCCCCAGCATAATGCAACCATTCCTGCACACATACACGTGCAACAAATTATATTATGTAATGATTAGAAAATAATAATCAAATCTAAAATATAATAATAAATAACATATTAATTTATTTGAAAATAACTATAACAAGTTTGCTTAGAAATGCAAAACTATTGTGTATTAGTTTAGCATTCCTTGTGCGTGAAGCATGTAAGCAACACTAGTAGGAATTTGAGTGAATAGAAAATAATTATAAAGTCTACAATACAATTGTAATAAATAACATATTAATTTTATTTGAAATATTATAACAATTTTACTTAGTAAGGCAAAGATGTTGTGTAGCAATTTAGTGTTCCTTGTATACGAAGCACATAAGCAACACTAGTAGGAATTTGAGTTCTTCACAGATCTCTCTCTCTCTCTCTCTCTCTCTCTCTCTCTCTCTCTCTCTCTCTCTCTCTCAAACTTTGGGGTTTGTACTAAGGTTGCCATGGTTTTCAACTAGTTTGATCTCTCCTTTTTCATGAATGTACTTGAACAAGATAAACAAAGCAATAGCAAAGGAGACTCATTGAATCTTGGGAACTGGACTATCTTAATTTGAGGCTATTAAAACTCATAAATTGTTCATGTCATTCTTATGTGCGCATAAACTTTCTAATGTTTCATATGACATTATTTCTCTCTCTGTGTTAGCAATTTGTAAATCCCTACAATAAACCTATAAAGTGTTATCACAAGTTCATCGTAACTTCTCATTCTTCAAAACTCAACATTTGGTAAGAACTTTACTTTTGTCAATATGTTATGGCTTGTTATGTAGGAACTTAGCATGGTAGCATGTATTTCTCAATCTTTTAGTATAGTAGTACGCATATATATGTGCTTGTGTATAACATACATTATGATGTGGTTTTTATAACTTATGATTGTATAACTTATAATTGAAATATACATTTGCTTATAAATTATGTACATCAAACATATGTTATGATATAGCGGCTATAACTTGGTAAGTTACCTGATAATTTGAAGCTTTTCTAGATTACAAGGGTGAAAAAACAACAAAAAGTGAGCTCACCTTTTCCACATGCCTCAAAAGAACATAATAATGACTTCACAAAAGCCAAGTACAATGTGATCTACTTTGTAGACTTGCTTATCAATAGCCAAGTACATACATATCTCGTTTTGATTTCTATTACAACACGTTTGTTATATTAAAAATTGGTCACTTTATAAGTGTAATGGCTATAGTACATCGGTAGGTCTAAAGTGTTGTTAAGGGCTATCACATGTATGCTATGATTTTCATTATCAAGATTCTTACCAAGTCTTTTATAAATAGAAAAATCAAACTACATCAGTTTGATGTACCATGTGAACATTATTATTAATTCATGCACCTAGTTAATTGGTCTTGTGTGATTAACACTATATTTGAACATGCTAACTATTCAACATGATTCAAGCACCATTGTGGTTGAAGATATATTGAACATGGCCCGTTAGCAAATGGTCGACTTGAATGTACTAAAATTGTGACCTGGCAAGTTGCTCCATTAAATAGTACAAAACGCGACCTTCTACACTTTTAAGTACAATATTTCTTTATGAAAAGGGGAAGGTGAGAAATGTTATCGAGGTTTATTGTACAATGTATTGTAAAATTTTCGGAAAGACCTTCAAAAGTTGAGGAAAAATGGTAAACACATTAAGATTTTCAAATTGTGTATGATAAAGAGGGTAAATACTTGCATGTTGCCTCAACAATCCTTGCCAAATTTTAAGTTAAAGGTTTAACCTTTTATTGGTGAATAGGACTAAATTTTAAATTTAACCCTTTTTTATGAATAGGACTAAATGTTATTCCACCTTATCAAAAGAACGTGATGGATAGCTTGAGTATTTGAGAGAACCAAAAGAATCCTCCCCACAACTACTCAAGAAAAGAGTGGTTGGCATCCAATAATCAATCCCTATGGCTTGCACTTGTTAAATAGATGTTGACATATTAACAATCGAACGTACAATTAGTTAATGGAATAACATCTTTACGTACGATGGGACATGCTAGTACAAGTTTTTCACTAAGTTGGCCCCTCTTTCTAAGTGAAGCACTTGAAGGTTAATTTAGAAGCAATAAAAGGTTTATGTATAAAGCACTTACACAAGGTTCACATGCATGAAGTTTTGTGTTTGTTGTTAGCATGTTCAGCATGGCTTGTGGTGGTTGGGATTGCTCATTTGCATCTATGATAATAAGTGTTTGTTGTATTTGCATGTGGGGGTGTCAAATTAAGCTATAAATAAGGCAAATGGTAAATTAAAAAGCGACCCGTATGGTGAAGAATTCGCATTCCAAAGATGAAGTATCACAATGTGTTGGGAAAACTAAATTTGTTTAATTTAAGGAATTTGGATGCATGAATAGAAAGTTTATGCCCATGAATCCATACTACTACACAGTGTGACTCTCAAATGTGTCCTTGAAATACCCCCCATGTGAATTGTTTTTTGAAGTGATAGGCAACTTCAATATTGAAAAATGCCTCTCCTTTTGTGCACTTATGAAGTGAGTGTTTGACAAGTTCTCAAAAATAAAGTACTCGTGTTTTGCTAGGTGCTTTTTATTTTCATGGAACGCGTATCCAAAAGTCTTCACAAATGAACCCATATGAATATAAGAATACAATTGAAGACTCTATGATACGACATACATCCTAAAATCATGTGTGCCCACACTTCCATCCTCTTTTGGAAGCTCTTTCCTCTTCTTATAGTTTCCTTTTTGGGTTGTGGTTAGTCATTCAAATGAAAAAAAGGATAGGACTCTACGAAAAGATCTTGAGTGACAAGAAATATGTGTTTATATGCCAACTTCTAGATTAAAATTTGTGTAAGCAATGGTGAACAAACTTACCACATATCGAGCTGGCATTGGGTTGTAGAGTCACGATACATTATTTAGAGTCAACCAAAAGTAGGTAAGTGGGTGTCCTTATGTGTATATTGGACCCAGCAAGCATTCACAATGTTAGTTAAAGCAAGAGCCCATGCATAATAATACTAGGTAAAAAGGTGGGGCGTTGGGTCCTTTCACTTTACAGAAAAGTAGAGCACTTTTACAAGGTGGTGGGTGACTGATCCTCTAAGTACACATAATGCACCAAAGGAACAATCTCTTGTAAGGCAAGTGGGGGCTGATTGAGCAAATTTCTAGTGGGAAAGGCACATTTGACATAATTGAGATTAAATTTATCACCAAGTCTACAAACATGCACAAATCTATTTACAATAAAGTAATTATAAATCTGATGCAAGTCGATGATGTGAGTTGGGGGCAATACAAAGTGATTCAAATCTTTGTGAATTTGGATGACATCATGAAGAGCTAAGAGTAACTTCTACTATATACAGAGACCACCTTATCTCTTTATAATGACATTACTAGATTTAGACTTAATTAGTCCATTATTTGAAATTTTGACATTTAGTATACTAGTTATATAAAATGAAAACTATGTTCTTAAAGAATACATATTGCACACAAATTCAAGAATGTTAGGAGATGGTGTGAAGGGTGTGAACACTTGTTTGCCTTACCTCTTCCAAGCTAAGATAGAATCCGAGCTCACTGTCTACAAATTATTTCAGTGCATCAATGTTGTTGTGTAGGCAAATTGTAGCCAAATGTTGTGTTTTTATGTTTCTGATCATGCCTACTATAAACACGTGTTTCCAAGCATAAACCTTTGTATCAAGGTCTAGCTAAGCACAAATTCTTCTATTTTATGCACATGTGTTTTTTTTAAAGAATATGTGAATTCTCAACAACATGTTCAAGTTTGGTGAATTTTCTTGAATTTTTAGATTCTCTTTCATGCTTTCATTTTATTCACAACAGAATGAGAAATTCTAACAAAATTTGAGGGTATATTTGATGTTCTAGCATTTCAATGGTCAGCTTATTTCTACAAGTTGTTTAAATCTCATATTTTATATCTACATGCAAAGGCGAAATAAAAGTAGAATCTCCTTTTTAAAAACTTCCTAAAAGGATATGGAAAAATGTGTGTGAAATTTGAAGAGATAAAAGAGCAATCTTTTTAGCAAGGAGGCACCAAGCTTTCTAAGCAATTAGAGCAAAGTAGCTTAATGGGGATTTTCTGTCATTTGGAAGAATGGTACATTTTGACCTCATTGGAAGTATTTACTTTTGTTGTTCCCCCATTGGCAATTGTTTAGAAGTGGTATAAGGACACTTGAAGAAGTTGTTTAGATTTGTTGGTCCTCCATTGGCAATTAACCCTTGACTACCAACTCAACATGTGGTCCCATTACAAACATCTTGGTCACAAGCCAAGTGGACCCATAATTGCTTTTTTACAATGTACAACCCTTAACATCATTTAATAGTATATTTTAGGCACCTGCCTAACCTACCATTAACAAGTCCAAACTTCCTAAATGTTCTACTTACATTGATATGAATCCTTCAAATCATTTGACAACTATCTTTGCTTGCCCATTGACTTCCTATAATGGCATTACTAAGTATATCGTAGAATCATTTCTATTTTAAGGTACATTTAATTCCTAGTCTTACATCCACAAACATTGTTCAATCTTTGTCAATAATAATGTTCAAAGGCGATATGATACCAAAGCTTATTCAATCTTCCATTAATAACCATTTATAGTTCCTATTATCACAATTCCACTTCCTTCTAACAATAATAACCATAGCTAGTCCTAGTTCCTATTATCACCCCAATTAAGAGTGGTTGTTTCAAATTTCTCAATTTTCTTAGACAAGCAACATCCCCATTTTGATGTAGATGAACAATATTCTTCAAGATTATTGTGACTCCTCCACTATGAGATGATAGCTTTACATAGTTGCGCTAGCTAGTGAAAGCTGTTGGACAACTGATGTTATTAAATCCATGGTTGTCCTAACTAGTCAAACCACTCATAAAACTAGCATTATCAAGCAAAAACACCTAGGTAACCAAATTATTAATAAGACTTTGCTACATGAGACTTTACAAATCATCCAAGTGAAGGTGCATACATTCCATGAAGAAGTAAAGTGGAGCATGAAAATTTATTTGCAAAGCCATTATGCAAATCTCACATGCACAAATATAAATATAAATATAAATATATACAAATATATATATATATATATATAATGCAATGTATGTCACTTGTCAACAGTTGGCGTTACTTTTTGGATGATCTTATGCATGTTCATTGTATCATTATGAAAGTGGGCTCAAGGAGTACTAGAAAACCTGCCAATTGTGGTCATCCATGTGCATGACAAAGGCATTGCAAAATTGTTTGGGAAATAGGCACCCATGAAGACAAAATGGTGCGTTTCAATGTGATCTCAAAAACAAAACCTATTGAAATGCTAGCAAATTTGATTTCTATTACCTAATAAATAATTTGATGCTTGTTAGGATATTCACAAGATGCATGGCATTTAAATGGATGAAAATAAGCAAAACAAATGAATGGTTTTTTGCTATTTATTTGCCAAGTTGTTACTTTACCTTTACAATTATGTTCATTGATATGCCAAATGAGCACTATGAAATCATTGTCATAGGCTTTACAATTGTCCACTCGGGGGATGCCTTTGATATTTGAAACATCCTTGTATGGAATGCACCTAGTCAATGATCAATGCTTCTTGGTTGGCTTAAAGAAGAGGCTCTCAAATAGTTGTATGAGGTTGAAATACCTTCATTGCAGGCATAAAAAGAGAACAAGATATTTGCTTAAAGGCTAGTTTTATTGTGTCAATTGATAAGAATGACCTATTTCAATCATAGGAGGATCTTGGTGAAAATAACTTTGCCATTCTAATTACTAATGTGCTTATTAAACCTCCTGGCCAATATCGTAGAGGGTGTCACATATGGTAATGTATCTTGTTAGCATTGTCTATGAACTAAATCCATTATGAATTGCACATGAAGGCATACCTTCCTTGTAGGTGTTATCATTTTCAAATTATATCGTTCTCAAAGATATAATGAGGAATCCAAATCCCTAATTTAAGGGGCTTCAATCACAAACTTGGATCCAAGCCTACTTGAAATCAAATGCTTTGTGTTTTAAGATAGTAGTTGATATTACTTGGTAGTGCCTAGAAGTTGGTTGGTCATAAAGGTGGGACATGGGCACAATGTCTTCTTATTTAGATAAAGCCACTAAGTCTAATAGCGACTAGACTTCAAAGTCATTAAGTTTAATGGAGGTTAGACATCAAAGTCATTAATTCTAATGGAGATAGTCATTGAAGTTAGACATGGAAATATTTCATTGGTTTTCAAGGATTTGTTTGAAACTTTTTGTTATTTTACTAAACATTAGTCATATTGAGTGATGATGTAACCACTTTATCTATGTGGTAAACACCGACAATGGACCTAAGCTAATCAATAAGTTTGAATATAAGTGAGAGTTTCCATCCACTAATAGGTTGATTGGAGGTGTGCATGGTCATGTCCCATAGAATCCTCCTCCCCCTCCCCCCCCCCCCCCCCCCAACACACACACACACACTCTCTCTCTCTCTCTCTCTCTCTCCACTAAAGTAGCAATTTAGAAAGTCTTTCATCAACAATTTTATCACCTTGTTGGGGCTAGAATGCTTAGTAGAAGAGTTTCCAAATTTTCATTATTTGTTATAGCTTTACATTGTTTATTACATCTCATAGAGTATTCAAAAGGACCATGTCCAAGGTTTGCAAAATATTGACCTTTACTATGGCTTCAGAAGTCCTAGCTAAAATCCTACAGTGTCATTAAACTAGACATGTTTGGTTGTATTTGTTATTTTTAAATACATTTGCATGGGAATTATTCTTCAATGGACACTCAATGAACATATGAAAAACAAAACTGCCAATGACAATGGATTGAAGCGGATCAACATCAATAGTCTTCCTTGGCTAGGTGGAACTTAAAGTGCTCTATCTGACTTCGAAATCTCCCAATTCTTCACCACCATAGATCTCCATTCTTTTAGGGCCATGGAGATACACTAGGGTTGTGTAAAGTGGTTAGTGAGCTCAACCTTTGATGCATGGAGCCCAACATCCTTGATGTTATTGACCACATGCTCAACAATTGCAACAATACTAGATGCATTTTATTGATACCTCCATGGTGCGGCAGCATGTATATGAGGCTTACTTTCTAGAAAAGGAAGGTCATCAACACCAACCAATGGTTCCAACCATCGTGACCACCCAAAAAAGGCCCAAGCTTGTTGTGACCATCTAGAGCAGGCCTACATGCAACACCAACATGATTGCCAATACTCCAATCCTTATCATCCTCAAAGATAATTGCAAAGACCAAGGTCTAGTACCCCCATTTTGATCTTGCAAAGGGTCACGTTTCACTAGCTCGAAGGAGATTTTGTTGAAGAAATACTATATGTATCCACCTTTTAATGGCCTTTCAATCATAGCATAATTGTCCCTATACACAAGCTACCCCACTTCAACATCATCGTGCTTGAGTATCAACTACCAATGGAAAATGTTTTGTTTTTTTGCTTATGGTTTATTTTTCTTCTCACTAGATTAGCCATCATCTTTAAAGAGGAGGAATGATTATAGAAATTTGTGTTAGGCTAACCAAGTAGTGAATTGAGCTTTTTGTTTAAAAAACTACCTACTTGCATTTCTCTATTTCCCATTGATTGGAAATACAAGTATTTCATGAGCACGGTCCAAAGTGAGGGTGGTGCCATACTTGGGCACTTTAGACCATGGTCACATGCATGCCAGTTTGACCTCCACCAGTTGTCATAATCTATGTGTTTGCCTCTATGGACTTTTGCCTTGGAAATTCAAAGACTTGTCGTGACTTGACGAAGTGCACTTCATGTAGTGTAACATACATGGAATCGTTAATTGGTCAACTCCCTCCCTCTCCTCATAACATGAACATGCTCACTCTCTCCTATTTATGCATTTGCATTGCGTTCAATGTGTTATGAGTTTATGGAATGTGTAGATAAGGTGAGCTTACTAAATGTTTCCAATGCACAAGTCAATCCCTATCTTTTACTAAACCCTTGAGAGCCTAGCAAGTAAATGTAGCCATGATTTTAATAAGGAGGTCAAAAGAACATGTGACACCATATTCACTTTACTTTCAAGGCTTCCACAAAAGCCTAGTAAGAGCCATTCTTTGTCCATGTGTAAGTTAATTTATAGTCGACCCTATGGACACCAACATTAGAGAAGAAGAGAGGGAATACAAATACTTTAGTCTATGTCAACAAGAGTCTGGCTACTTTGAGCACGGCAAGTGCTCTTCAAGAGCGAGGAGATTGCTCTTGCAACTTACAAGAGAAGAACTTGAAAGAGAAATTGAAATGGACGGATGAGGCAGTGCAAAAAGGATAGGAAAATAATACCATAGTGTCATCTTAGGATTAGGCCGCACTTTTTGGATGATGGAGAGCCCATGCTTGAGGCATGCATTTGTGCCCAAGTCACCCACCAACATGCTCATTTATGAAAATTGAAATTTCTCTAGATAGATTTCAACCCTTGCCAATCTCGCCCACTCCTAAGATCTCGCCAATGGGCTAACCACGTTTGTGTGATGCTATCATTCATGAATAGTGTGGAAACAAAACAACATACTCTTTTCAGATTGCCTTGACTACTTGGGGTAGTGTGCAATTGACCTAATGTAGGTGCACATGCCATGGCTCTAAAAGTTAGGCATGATAACCTCCTTAAGAGGGGTTTCACACAACAATTTGTGAATGAGTGTGCTCACGAAAGCAAGGATATTAGATGCTACATGTCAATGATAAAGCACGTGCGATCTTGAAGAAGAGTGTCCTACACTTTTAACTAGGTGTGACAAGTAAAATGTGGCAAACTATCAGCAAAGTAAGTTTCGTAAGTTAGCATAAAAGAAGCCCGCAAATTTTGGTGAAGTTCTGATCTTAACCCAAAGATACCTCTCATGAGTTTGGAAGGGGCCCGTGAGAAGGCGTTCTAAGAAGAAGCCCAGACATTGTTTCACATCGGTGGACGTTGACCTGCGGCATAAATAGTGAATATAAAGAGAGTGTGTGTATACGTATTAATAATTAAGGCCTTTTCAAGAAAAAGGGATTAAAAAAAGAGAGGCGTATGCAAATGCAAATATGCATAGACAACTGGCAGCAAGTAAGGCCTTAGGCTGCTCGCAGGGTAGCACCTGGGATAGGGCCAGATTCGGCTACGGTCAGAGGCGCCACGTCACGGGCCGTGCGCCTCCGTGGCCGCTGCACTTTTCCGTGAGAGGAAAAAGAAAGGCCACAGCGCTCCGTACGAGGCCAGCATGGCTCTTGCCACGTGGCGCGCGTGCAGCGGCCCCGCGTGGTCCCGCGTCTCGACTCCCGAGTCTCAACTCGATCACTGGCTCGTACCGTACCTGCCTCAAGCCCCTCCGTTCCCGTTTCTAATTTTATTATTTTTTCTGGAAAATATAAATATTATTACTTTAGTCTATTTATTATTCGCTTCCTATTCCTCTGCTTATTCACCCAATCAACTTTTAGAGGCCTGCCTTCACACGCATCCTCTAACCGCCCGTTTCCACGCGCAACATCCTCCTACATACGGCTTTTTCACAATGGCCGGGAGTGGAGGTGGAAAACAAGTCGGTTTGAAGCTTTAGCATTACAAGAACTAGAAAGAAAGGCTGGGTTCAGACGAGTGACGGCAGAGGTATCTCAAAGGGTCGTACTTTTGACGTGGCATCCCACAAATGGCTGAGACTTTCCTCCTCTTTCCGTCGGACCCACCCTCTTTCTACTGACACCTCCCCCTTAGAAGAGCCTTGGCACTAAGAAAAAACCCCTTTACCTTCTTGTAGCACATTGTGCCTCCGGCTTCGCTGTTCCGGCAGATGACAATTTTATGATTTTACATGCGGACAAGGACAATATTCGCAAGGCATTATATGTCTGGACGCTCTTTGGTCAGGCTTTTGGTCTTTGTATCAATACTTTCAAATTGGCCCTTCTCAGTTGTACAGAGTCCGATTTACAATCATTGGTCATGTTTTGCAGTGTTGCCACTTCCATCTGAACCCAACCAAAGCCAACAACACCCCCTCCCCCCTGGGTCTCTTATGGATTAACATAGTTGTAACCTTGGAGGTAGTGGTAGTGGGAACAATGCATTGAAAACACAATGTCACAAAGGCTTACCAACCCCACACACACCCACCCCCCACGCCGCCTTCCCCCTCGATCTCTTGTGGATTAACACTGTTACAACCCTGGAGGTAGTGACAATGGGAACAAATGCATTGACAATACAATGTCACAACCCCAACAAACCACCCCCACTAGCCCCAAAAAAAACCCCAAAGCCCATCTCACATTCTCATACACATATCTTCAATCATTGAGGTCAAGTTGTGAGATTCTAGTGTTCTTATCATTTGTATGTTTTTAAGTGTGGGATCAAATAGTCATGTTGGTTTCATGCCAGGTGCACAAAATTGAATGTGATCATAAAACAAAGGGAAACTTCAAACTCACATGCAATGACCAAAGTTTGGGGCTTGTTTTAACAATGAGCAAATTGTAACGTGTAATCTATTTCATTGGATACCTCAATATGCCAAGCTTATCAATTGACAACACAATTGGGCAATGCATAAAATCCAAGGTAACCACTACCACCCTTATAGAAGTCTAGTGTTATTTTCTCTAATACATGAGCTTATGTTCATTATGTTTTTGGGAGAAACATCTTTTAATAGGTTTGTTATTATAATGTCATGGTAGCAAGCCAAGAAAATTGAGTGTTAGTTTGTGGATTCCTAAGCCCATGATTAGAAGCACTTTAAAACAAATAATGTCATGGTACCAAGCTAAGAAAATCAAGTGTGAGTTTGTGGATTCCTAAACCAATGATTAGAAGCACTTAAAGACAAATAAAGCTAGGTTCACATACTCAAAACAAAGTTATTAGTTGGGTCAAGTGAGTGGAGGCATCCATTTGCAACAAAAATCAAGGTTTGCAAGCTCTACTACATGCCATTGTCATTGCTTAGATGTGTGTGAAAGGGGCATGCAAGGTTCAAGTTGACATGTCAGTGTATAATATAAATGGGATAACTTATCAGCCTCATTAGGCATTTATATTAACAATATAACTACTCTGTATTGATCGTAAAAATGGTGTGCAATATAACTATGTTTGCAATTATTGGGATATACATTGTTCAACATGACCAATGAATAAGCCTTACTCTTTCTTGCTCTTTCTTAAAATGAATCATTTTTTCCAAACCTTTCTTCCTTATAATGGCATAGTTTCCTTGCATACATGAAACTTCTCAAGTTGTGATAATGCATCATTTTGCATAATCTGGTCTAGTTTATCCAATTTTGGAATACCTCAAGCATTATTTTACTTAATCCATGTTTCACGAGGATTCAATTTTAAGATAAAAGGTGGTTTACGATTGTGCTTAATGGAGCAAGAGTTAGCTTGTGAGCAACAATGAAAAGTATGCACATGTTCCCTTTGGCATGGTGTTTCATTGGTCTTTTTGATTTGGAAAGAAAGGTTTGATGCAATTAATGCTTGAATCTATATGTTTAAGGGTTTCATTATATTTGTGCGAGAACTTAAAATATACATTGTTTTTCTCCTTTGGGAAAAGGAGAAAGACATTGATCTTTTTGGGGAAAGTGGTCAAATATCTCCTTTGTAGCTCGAATTAAGTGCTAACTAGTTTGTGCATGGGAGCTTTCAAGAAACACACACTATTTAGCACCCATAAGGAAAGACACTTTTGTGTGTTAATACTTTGCTTTAGGAGTTTCAATGATGTTAAAGCGTTTGAGAGAGAGAGAGAGAGAGAGAGAGAGAGAGAGAGAGAGAGAGAGAGAGAGAGAGAGAGAGAGAGAGAGAGAGAGAGAGAGAGAGAGAGAGAGAGAGAGAGAGAGAGAGAGAGAGAGAGAGAGAGAGAGAGAGAGAGAGAGAGAGAGAGAGAGAGAGAGAGAGAGAGAGAGAGAGAGAGAGAGAGAGAGAGAGAGCTATTGTAAGGTACTAGATAGAAGGGCCAATTCAACAACTTACTTGTATGACATGATTGGCTCTTCAACATATGTGTAATGGCCCCATATAATCACGAAGGCGTAGAAACGTTCACTGCCTTTAATCCATGTGCTTTAAAAGTTCTTATTTTGCGACACAATAAAAATGGGTGTTGGTGGCCAATGTGAGGGAGTGATACACATAGCCATCATAATGGTGAGAGAACTTCCTCACATGGGGATGAAGATAATGTGGTAACACCCCATTGCCAAATTGCTTAAGATTAGTGAGCGTGTTTGTCTTGATTTAGTGTCACAACACATGCCTTTTATAGTACCCAAACAATGTTACCTTATTGGATGCTATCATGAGATGAGCCCCTTACCCTTCCTAAAGACGAAGCTTAACCTTCATAATGATGAAACCTAACCTTCCTAAAGACGAAGCCCTTAGGATCTCTTCTCACATCATTGAAGGGATATTGTAGGAACATTAAGTCCCAAGTTGTTGTAGGCTATGCTTTTAGATTCGTTAGAGCATGAGAACCATATGCTTAACTCAAGAGGGCATCCTAGAATTTGCATATTTACTAGAGCAAGAAGTGAACTTTGCCTGCATTGTACTCCGAGAACATGGAGTTTGTGAACTTTTTAAAAAAACTTTGATGAGTGCAGGAACAGGTCCAAGAATGAGAGCTTTCCAAGTTCCATAGGGTGACACATGAACATGTGAACAGGCAAAAAAGCAAGCATATGCCACATGGATTAGAGTCCGCTGTGCAGCTATTAAATAGTTTGAAGGGCAAGAAAATTGGATGGGCATATGTATGGGCACTTATTCAACGATGGTGTATGGGAGAGTCAAAGGGCGGATGCGCTTTCCTGATAAGAAGCTGGGGGTGCAATTATCGGTAGATAGTTTTTTTGACCATTTTATTTAACTTAGGGGGAAAAAAGGGTCATAATCTTCTTCTCCTGCTCCTCTTCCTTCTCTTCTGGCATCACATTGCGTCCCCCCTCACCCCCTCTGTTTTTCCATCCTTTTGCCCCCCAAAAACTGCCACTTTTGGTTCCTCTGCAACCATGCCAACAAGGAAACCCTAACACACCTCCATCCTCCCCAAACCTGCTGATTTCTGGTCGCTAGTGGATCCGTGGCGTCTCCTCCCTCTGGCTCCAACTAGATCTAAAGCTCTCCCTTCATCAATCCGAGTTCTCAGAATCAAAGTTCTCGCAAGCGAGCGAAAGAGGAGAAGCGTCCACCTGCGAGGGCTGTTCCTGTGTTTCTCGAGGGGATCTTCCACATATTTCAGGTTTGGAACATTTCGTTTCTTCAGGATCCACGCTCGCTTGTTGGCCTCTAGGCTAGGGAAATGCACTCCATTAACACTGGTTTCTGGCTGCCATTCTCAGCCCGCCCTATTTCCAGGCAGTCGCAATTTTGGCTAAAGTATGGATCGTTTCCGTGATCTTGAGCTGGGAGCTTTTCGCAGATCATTGCCATAAGCAGTAATGGAGACTGGCTGTTTTCCTTGGCCATAGATTCCTTTCGCTTACGCATATGCTTGAGATAATCTTGACATCCTTATACATGCAGGGGAGTAAATATCACACTGTTTCCGCCTTAGGGCTGTTATACCGGCAGTTAAAATATTCTTCGGACAATTTTACATCGGTTGTTCAATTCATCAGTCTTTCACAGGCCAGGTGAAATCCAGTCTGCGTCAAAGCTTTGGCTGGAACATCTGTCTTCTCTGGGCAACACAGAACTAGGTGCTGAGACATATGCTGGTCAAAGTTAGTGGCTTGCAACAGTCATAATCCTTTAACGCTTCCGGATGTTGACGGACGTTGTGCCAGTCCTAACTCAATGTTTTCTCGAGTACTTCCACAGATTTTTTAGGGATCTTCTGCTTGTCATTACCCTCCATTGACAAGGTGGTTCTGAAGCTTTACCTGCCTTCAGAATGGAAGGTGATGCAGGTCCTCAAGTTGCAGTTTATGATACTTTTGGCTATGGTGATCATGGTTTTCATCAGTATCAGTTTCTACCAGGAAGAGGTTGTGAAGGCTTTTTTGGAGCAAAGCAGGGTTCAGTGTCAGGAAGATTTAGCTTTGACAAACCTTGCTCACCCCAGAGAGAGCATGATAAGGTGCTTGCAAGCACAGATTTTGATTCCGGAGGTTGGGAAGGATTCACATTCATGACATCTCATGATGTTCGAAAATTCAAGAATCAAGAGAGTACTGGTACTGGAAATGTTAAGTTGTTTGACTTGAGACTGGATTCGACCAGTGATGTTACTAGTGATTCACATCTTCCCAGTGATCTGCGCATAGCAGAACAGAAAAGGAAGCAGAGCCAGCTCAACAGCAGCAGTCCTCCTCAACAGGTCAACTCAATGAATGGTGAAGACAGTTTTGATGAAGATGGGGAAAGCTTGTCTCTCAAACTATGCTCAGGCCCTTATGCATTAGCAGAGGACACAGGGAATGGTGCACGAAATATAAAGCGCTTCCGTTCCTCTTCTCCTGGGGTGGCCCAGTCTCCAATATGTCAGGTCGATGACTGCGAGGTAGATTTGAAGCATGCAAAGGATTATCATAGGCGACATAAAGTCTGTGAGATGCATTCTAAGGCACCTCACTCTCTTGTACATGGGGTTATGCAAAGATTCTGTCAGCAGTGTAGCAGGTCAGTGTTTGCGGAGCTTGCTAATGCATTCTGTCCTGCTATCATGGAACACAATTCTCCATCTTAACTTGTTCTGATTTTGCAGGTTTCATCCTTTGCCTCAATTTGATGAAGGCAAGAGAAGCTGCCGGCGAAGGTTGGCTGGCCATAACAAGCGAAGGCGCAAACCGCATCCTGACCTCATGTCAGCTGGTGTACCCCTGTCTGATGCTGTCAAGGGTTCTGAATTGCTCAACCTTTTCGCGATTCTTTCTCAGTTGCAAGGTATTAATCAAGCTCACTCTTTTTGAAGTGTTTCCTCATGTTTTAAGAGCTGAGTTATAGCTTATTAGGTGCCATGCATGGGTTCTCCAATGACTTTTTGGGAAGATGATGTTTGTCATGAGCTTTTGGTTGCTCTGTTTAACAGTTCATTTTGGTTGCAGCTGCAAAGGCGAAGGAGAAGTTTGATGTTCCTTCTAAAGATCAAGATGCTGTCCAGGCTTTAAAGAGGTCTAGCTCATTCCTACCCTCACATGCAGCAGTAGGGGGAGATGGAAGGTCAGCCGCATTTCCTTCTCAAGCAGTGCCTGTCATACAGAGGTTAGACCAGCAGGCTTCTGCTCCAACGAGTCTTTCACCTGAGGCTCTCCTACTGGTGTTCAAGAATATATTGGGAGCACAGGCCTCTACTACCCAGGCAAAGTTGCAAACAGTCCAATCATCTCAGCCACTTCCTCGCAATGAGGATCACAGCATCCATTCTCTATTTTCACTGGGCAGTCCCCTGGAGCAGGCAAGAGCTTCTGGTAGGGCTGTGGAGGACCCAAATGTACAGAGTAGTCTCTCTTTTGGCATTCCATACAAGGCAGTTGGGTCAAATGGCACTACTAGTCGTGCAGGTTGGCCATCTAAACCTAGTGTCACCAAGCAATACTTTGTCCCGACGGCTACCAATGTAACAGAAGCTAGTCCACCTAACAACTTGGATACTAGATGCCCTGCAGAAAAGAAACTTTTCCCAACTGAGTCTGATCATGGGCTCAGAAAGGGAGCAGGTTTTGGGAGGGAAGGTTCCAATGCAGAGCTTCCTATTCGTGTGGATGATTTTGAAAGTGTTATGCCTAGACCGGAAGTGCAAATTTCTGAACAGCCTGGTCGACCTCCGAGTGACTCCTCCGAATCTGGGTCAGATCAGTCACCTTCAAGCTCTGGTTCTGATCGACAGGTCAGTGTACTTTCCTGGTTTTTTGTTCCTCATGACATCTTTGAATATTTAATTACTTCAGGGGTTACCATCATAATAAGTCCTCCGTGTGTGTGTGTGTGTGTGTGTGTGTTTTGGCCAGAAAATGTAAGCTAGAACATAACGAGTGACCAACATAATGAGTTTTCTGTTTTGCTCATACAGGCCCCAAGTGGACGCATTTGCTTCAAGCTTTTCGATGAGAATGCTGTGCGACAGTTTCCTTATAAAATGGGTCTACAGGTATACCTTAATGTGTAGGTTTGCAAGAACTCAATATTTGTGCTTCAAGCATAAGATTAGATTTGCAACGTCGTCTCAAGCTCAAGATTGTCACTTCTGGTATAAGCCTTGTTTTTCCAGACTAAAGGGCCTTTCCGAGCCCTAACCCTTGTCTTGACTGCTTCTTCTTATTTTTGATGCATGAACAGATGTTCAGCACCTTACTTGTTCAGACTAAAGGGCCTTTCCGAGCCCTAACCCTTGTCTTGACTGCTTCTTAATTTTGATGCATGAACAGATGTTCAGCACCTTACTTGTCCTCATTACATCTGAAGTCTGCCAGTTCACATTTAACTCTCTACTAGATGATAAAGGAACTAGTGTTTTCAGGACATGCCCTCCATGCATGGTCAGGGAGCATATGCATCTGACAGTTTGATGCTTGTGGCTTTATTTGGCTTTCGTATAGTCTGTTCTGATTCAAACAAAATGTTCAGATTGCTAGTTTGGCCTAGTTATGTTTCAGCTTTCGTGTGAACATTTGGTAAAGCAATTTCCAGCAATCCATATGTAACTTGTGATCGACTTTAAAATTTTTCTGTTTCTTGTTCTATAATTAGTGTCGGCTTTAACATTCAGCTCATCTCTTCTAATCTGCAGATTCAGGAGTGGTTGTCCTGTGCACCTCGAGATGTGGAAACATATATGCGACCTGGCTGTGTCTTATTAACTGTATTTGTACGAATGCCAAGTCGTGCTTGGGAAGAGGTGTTTTACTAGATGCTTGGTCTGTTAACAATTGTAAGTTTTAAAGATGAGGGTTTTAATTTTGTCTGAACAAATTGTTTGTTTGCACAGTTGGTGATGGACTTGCGAGGAAGTCTGCAAAGACTCATACAACAATCAAGTAGTAGTTTGTGGATGAAGGGTAGAATACTAGTACAAGTGGAACATCAGAGGGCTCTTATTCTTGATGGTGAGTTTACTAGCTCATTATAGCAGCTTTATTCCAAGGTTGTATGGGTATTCCCCATGCTTGTAAAGAAACTTAAATAGTTTTCTTTTTGCTTCCACAACTGCCTTGCATCAGTTTCAAGCATAGCCTGATGTTATGGCTGTATGGGTATGCTGCTGGCTGTGAAATAGTTGGGTTTCTGGCGGTTTAGTTTGGAGTGATCGAATCACTTACCTGTGCAGGAAAGGTGAAGAAAGTGAGGTTTTCAAGGCGAGAAAATGGTCCCTTCTTGAAATCTGTGCGCCCACTAGCTGTTATAGCTGGTCAAGAATCTACGTTGGTAGTGAAGGGACAAAATTTAGTTCCACAAACAAAGTAAGCCCTTTTGACTTATTTTTGGTAGGGCCATAGTGTGGTTGGTTTAGGTATGTGCTAATTTATCTTGTATGTCAGGATACTATGTGTATACCATGGAAAATATGTTCTCCATGAAGTCTCTGTGTCAGAGAATGAAAGTAGTGCAGCGTCTTCTGGAGGTGGAAAGTGTGGTGAGCATGTGCAAACTGTTCATTTTCCTGGTGGACCTGCCAATGTCATAGGCCGATGCTTTGTGGAGGTAAAGTGGCTTGTATTCTTTCTTCTGGGCATGACTGCGAATGTTGCAGTTCATTTCTTTCAAAGGTGACAATTGTTGACAAAATATGCAGGTTGAACATGATCTATTTGGGAATATATTACCTGTGATTGTGGCTGATAGTGCTATTTGTGCTGAGATTCGCTCTCTTGAAACGGAACTTGATTCATTATGTCCTTGGAAGTCAAGTGAAAGTGATGGAACATTATCTGATGATTCATCAATTGACAGCGAATCAGAAGCCTTTAAGTTCCTGAATGAGCTGGGATGGGTCTTTCAGAAGAGCTCACGGTCAATCACTTCATCTTTGGAAACCTCGCAGTTTGAATTATCCCGTTTCAAGGCACTCTTGGAGTTTGCTGTTTTGCATGACTGGTGTGCAGTGGTGAAGATACTTCTAGATCTGCTTTTTAACACTTGTGAAAAAGAATTGGATGGCTCATTTGATGAGGTGATGCATGTATTATCAGAGGTAAACCTTTTGCATCAAGCAGTGAAGAGGAAGTGCAGATTAATGGTTGAGCTACTGTTGCAATACATACCAAAATGTCTTGAATCAAAAGGGCAGACCATTTTTACGCCAGTGATGAAGGGTCCAGCTGGGTTCACTCCTCTCCATGTTGCTGCAAGTATCTCTGATGCTGAAGGTGTCATAGATGTTCTTACCAATGATCCAAGCGAGGTATGGATATAGTGAATCTGTCTCTCTCTTTTAATCAAGTTGGAAGAACTTTAACCCCACGAGTTTGTGCAAGCATTGATGAATTTAATTGTTTCTGGGCACATAAAAACTTTCTTATGCGACTGAAACAACCTATTGTTCTGTTCGGCCATATGTCTTTTCGGGCTTAAAACCTCATGTGTTTGTTCAAGCTTTGAATAATTTAGTTTCTTATAATTCTTGTTACATTGAGATGTTCAGCTATATGTTCTTTTTGAGGGGTCTAAAGAACAGAACATAACTTGCAGGATTGGTTTTACTCCAAATTTTGCACCTCACAGAATTATTATGACGTGCTTTGCAGGTTGGCTTGCACGGGTGGAAAAGTGCATGTGATTTTTCAGGGCGAACACCAGAATGGCATGCTTTAAATAGCAGGAATATTATGTATGCTGAGCTAATAGATAAAAAGCTTGCAGCCAAGCAATCTCCACACATGAACATTACAGTGATGGATATGCCACAAAGCTCTGCAGGATGTCTTAAGGATAACACTATGATGATTGAGCTTCCAGTTACTTCAAGGAGACTGGTTTCAGGTTGTGCCCAAGCTTGTAAGAATTGTCGGGTGGGGCCAAGGATGCAGTCACTTAGACCTACTGGCATGATGTACAGGCCTATGCTAATGACAATTGTTGCAATTGCAACAATTTGTGCGAGTGTTGCTCTCTACATAAAGTCTAGTCCTTATCTGCAGTCAATTGTTTACTCGCTCAAGTGGGAAAGCATAATGTTTGGATCTTCATAAAGATGTGTATTCAACCCATCCACTAGTGCCCTTCTATCCTTACTCTGAAATTGGTGGCATCAAGCATGGAGCTATATGAATCACCTTAACCCTTGGGCTGACCTCTTGAGTCTTTGATTGAGCTCAATGTGTTTCCTAGTATGTACATAAGGTTGGTGCCTGAAGCTCAATTTTCTTCGGCTTTCTTCTGCAGAGGATAATATGGCCCATGCAAATATCAAAGATCTTGGACCCAGAAGCGGGTTTCCTGTCAGAGCCTCTGTTCTTTCATTCACAAGAGGCACCCTGGCAGCTGCTAATTGTTCCAGCTAATTATATCTCAATTGTACTTTAATGTTCTTTTTGAATGAAGCTACACATTGTATATCTTGTACTGACATTCTTTGACTGGTGCAGCAGTGTTTTTAGAGAAAAGCCCTTTGTTACTTAGTCTAAACAGTAGCTATGGTTGTAAGTGAAAGTGAAACAAGAGATCTTACAACATATGTGGTTTTCTTGTACTCTTCAGAGTTCTGCTTTAAAGGAGGAGCTATGATTTCAACTCATGAATTTGGGGGAAAGCTTTAAACAATCTGTGATACAGAGATCCCTTGTATAATATTTCTTTTATGTAAAATGCAACTGCTGAGAGTAAACCATCCATCCTCTAGCAAGTGAGGCAGATTATGGTACTTGGGAGCTGGAAGATGTATTGTCTTCTTGTGATCTCCAAAGATATCTTCTTGTTATCTCCAGAAATATATTTTGTTTTAAGGACTAGCTAAACACTTCAAAAGTAATATGTGTAAGCATGGAGATACTGTAAATAGGGATGATGTTTAAGTTGTAAGTACATGAGATTGTGTAAGTTTTGCAAGTATGAGTTGAAAGAACATACCGTGTGTTTAAGGTAGAAAGGCCAGTGTATAAATTGTGTGTTTTGATTTAGAATGGAAAGGGCGACATGGGTGGGATGATGTTTAAGTTGTAAGTACATGAGATTGTGTAAGTTTTGCAAGTATGAGTTGAAAGAACATACCGTGTGTTTAAAAAGGCCAGTGTATAAATTGTCAGTTTTGATTTAGAATGGAAAGGGCGACATGGGTAACTGTTGAATTAGAGCATGTAAGTCTTGCCCATGAAATGCTCCGAGTCATCAGACTTCTGGTATCGTTATCCTCATATGAATGCTTATGGGCTTCAGAACTTACTCTGTCACGCCTTTTTGAGCATTTTGAAGGTGAGTAATTGTTTGGTGACTTGTATATTGCACATTGAAGCACATTATCACTCGTAAATTGTAAAAAGTATATGGCTAGAGCTGTCGCAAGGGGAGCAATAGTTCTTTCTTGTATATCTTTACACGTGTATAAATCTATATATTATAAGAAAAATATTCATGCGTGATGCAAGAAATATATGCATGCATACATGTTTGTATATCTATATATTTGTGTGTAAATGTATCTAACCATGAATTCATGCATGCAAGTGTGTACGTACACACGAATGCATGAATGCGTTGTGTTCTTGACTAATCAAGGTGTACTGTTGCAAAGCTTTATCTAGGTGAATATTGAAACTTGTAATACATACAAAAGCCTTTTGTGTATCAATGTACTAATAGAGGGGGAAATATTTGGATTGTGAGTTAGTATGAGAATAATGAAAAACCATGAGAGGCAGTTAGGAGAGTTATGAAAAACCATGAGAGGCAGTTAGTATGAGGGGGGGGGGGGAGATCAAATGGGTGTAGCTTGGTTGGTTAAGTTGAACATGTGTGACTAGAAGGTCTCCGGTTTAGCTCTTACATTTCACGTAATCATTTAGTATAGGTTGGGTTAATAAAAATAAGTGAATTATTACAAGGATAGTTGGTTGATTACAAAAGAGAGAGAGAGAGAGAGAGAGAGAGAGAGAGAGAGAGAGAGAGTGTGTGTGTGAGTTGTATTAGCATCATTTAAGACACCTTAAAGGTATACATGACAAAAAGAGAAATAAAATTTTTAAGCTCATAATACTTTGGAGAGTCATCAACACGAAGAAACCCATGACATTTCAACATTAGTAGCAAAAGGAAAGAAAACCAACTACTAAAGCTATCAAAGTTACTTATTACATCATGACCCAAATGCTTTTATGATGAATTTGCCTCATCAATAAATATCTCATTTGCCCTCATTTTTAGCTATCTTCATCTTGGTAATTGTCTAGTCGCGCTTTGAGTTTGTGTTGGTGTAAGTTCATATGTGATCTATAGTTTTTGTTCCCTTGAAACATTTTGATTGCTTTAATACTTCATCTTCCATGTTTCCAAACTCCAAAGTCTCTTGGTTCTTTCCTTGCTTGATAACTCTCTTGTTTGATGACTTTCCATGATACTACCCCCTTGAAACTAATGCCATCACTCAAGAGGCCTCCTATATGTGGTGCATGGAATGCAATCTTTTGACAAGGCACTATTAAAAACACTATTGAGAGAGTTCTTTGAGTTGAGAATGATGAATATGGGAAATGAGAGAGAGAGAGAGAGAGAGAGAGAGAGTGCACTTTACTTCACATGAAATATAGTATGCACAAACTCCAACCCACATGATGTCAACAAGGGTATTTCTAAAAAGGGACTAGTGCATGTATGAACTTTTTGTGAAGAGTACAATTTAAGCCCCAATCTCTTGGCCCCTTGTACTTGTTCGTATTTGTCTTGACATGCTTAGGTATGGGTATGTTTCACACATGTAGATCTTGTTGATTGCAAGTCAAATGTTTGCTAAGGAACTCTAGGTATGGGTATGTTTCACAGCTTTAGATGTCAAATGCTTCCTAACGATCTTTGGCAAGGAACTTCAAATCAATATGGACTCTTTTATTAGCCAAATTGATACCAAAAAATGCATTAATAGTATATGACTAAGACTAAAAAGCGACATGAATATATGTATTGCAAGAGATGCCAACCATCACACCCTACGATGGTATTGATATAGGCTTTTATTAGATGTGGTTGTTCTCGATCTTGATCGACTTGTATAGAGTCACTTTTATGGGAGGACAATGCATTTTGATATGTGGTAACTATCTAGAGTTTTTCCTCACTATGCTTGTGGGCAATTCAAATGTTTTCTTTCAATGTTGTAATGTGTCCACCTGTTATCTTCAGGACATGTCTTAGCAGTCCATCGGAAAGGATATCTAGAAAGCTCTGTCCGGCACTCCCATGGAATGTTACGGGGTTTGCGATCTAGGACTTTTCGCGTCTGTAATGTAGCGGAAGTATTCTGGTCGTTTCCACTTAGGATCGACCTGAATTAGGGTTTTGCTTATTGGTCATTTTCTAACGGCAACTAGCGTCAGACCCAAGCGAACTACTTTACGCAGAAACGCCAGGTCTGAAGCGGATTCACGCTGCACTTGGTTCAAGGAGAATGGGAAACGAGAGGGATGCAAAGCTCAACCTCTCTGCCATAAGGTATAGTCCCATTCCGTTTCCCTAAAATAGCGGAAATCGGGATAAATCATAACTCTAGGTCAACGCTTTTGTTGTTCATGTTCTTTGACGATCTTCCTGACTATCCATCGAGATTTGAGAAAAGTTCTCGGCCAACCGGGACCACCCATCCGTAGGACGGGCCTATGGCCACATCCACCGTACTTTCCTCAGGTTGTTCTAGTTATTTAATTACCTGACACATTTAGTTGGACATGTGCCAATCAGCTTCCTTAATTAGCCCGTCAGGTACTGGTTCCTTCACGTAATCATATCACTGACATAGAAAAGCAATATCAAACAAGTTCCTTGTTAACAGGTTATCATATTTATCTTGGAAATACATAAAGTCCAGCCTGTAGGCTTATCTACAATCCGCCCGAAGGCTATCCAGCAATCCACAGGGATCACTAATCCAAGATTCTGCCCGTAGACTAGTATGCAGGCCTTGAGATCCAATCTCGAGTCACGTTAGCCTCTTGTGCAGGGCCCAGAAGGCGAGGGATTTAAGGCCAAAGCCCCCCTGGCACCCAAGTGTCCTCCTGCTCCAAGTAGCACTCAACGGAGAGACCTCTCGCGGCGGGTTTGGTCCACCTTCCCGGCGCGGTTAACAACCCCCTTGGTTAGGGTCAGGCAGGCAGTCGGGGATAACTGAAGCAGCCTCTCCCTTCATGCCTTCAACCTGAAGTATTAGATATCAATTTATCTTTTAATTCATTGATCAAACAAAGCCAAATAGTGCTCTTAAATCTGTAACAAGCATAAATATTTCCATTGGTCGTTTTTGTTGGCAAACTGCTAAGGAACGAATCCTTCCTTTCGAATGCATCCGGCACTCGATCCGGGATGCCTTGCGACTTGGCAAGATCCCCTATATCATGGGTTAGGGCGTACCCTATTAACCCGACTTGGTCAAACCTTAAGTTCATAGATTATTCCAGTTTTTTGGTTGGTCTTTTGATTCCAAGCAATTATCTTTACTCAAGAAAGATACTATATTAGGATGATTATTTATCCTCTTGCAAGATAACTTGCGTAAGGACCTACCAACCTCATTGCGAGAATTGACCATTCCCTTGTGATCCAATCACAAGATTATACGACTTCGCACTTGTTGCACAAGTGTCGCATCGAATTATGAGACTATTCTACTCATCAAATGGAGTCATGAAACAATCTATTCCTGATTACATTAGGCTGACGTCGTCAGTCCTAGGGTTTCAAGTTCCATCTTTTTAGCATAAGATTCTTAGGGACAAACCCTAGATCACTTTCCAAATATGTTTCACTGTCCCTATATTCGGTGAATGTGGGCAAGTATTTAGGGTATAGGAGTTTTAGTTTTAGCAATATGTACGATTAGGTCACGTATTAATTCCTAGTGAATTTCTTGGAATTTAACTCATTCTAAACGAGTACTCCATGGTTTAGGTGTTTAGGTTTATGCCACTTTGTTTAACTCTTGAAGATAGTTACGTTATCATATCATAAACACATGACTCTTTGTCTACGCGTAAATTGATTTTTCAACCCTAACTTATCGATTTAAGGTCAGGCATAGGTTAGGTTAATTCCAACTAATCTTCCTATAACTTGCGAACAAAATTCATGCTAAACAAGCAACCTTTTACTGATAATTTATGCAGTTGACAAACGATAATTGCCTAGAGTTATGCATCGTAAGAATCATTTCATGCCTTGCACTTTCCTAAGGATTCCTAGCACTTCCTATGATGACTCATTGCGAAGAAGATATTGCTTAATAATGCGGCATGCGGTTTATACTTCCATGTTTAAACGAAGTATGCTATCTTAATTCCGTTTTTGTAAATATGGACTAAATGCATATCAATTTTCTAAATCATTTAAGACGAAAAATGCATCCTTATTTCCAACAATTATCCTTGCACAATTATAACAATACCAAATAAAAATTAGGAATGAAAACCTGGACTTGGGGTGAGATGTCCACGTGGATGCTAGGAGACGATCCTCCTACGGTTGCGCCTTGGGCTTTCTTAGGAGGTATCGCAAATGCAACCTTTCCGTCGTGGATGCAGCTTTGTGAATTCCCTTTTTGAAATACCACCGTCCTTTATGAGTCTTCTGTTCTTTCCTTTCGTAGCAGCTCTTCGAAGGGATACTTGTGGAGGAGGGAAGAAACCACGAAAAGGGTTCCAAACCGGGAAGGGGATGTTTCAAAGTCTTTCGCGAATAAGGCCCATTAAAGCCATGGGAAAGGCTTAATGGCCTTATAAAGACTCACACGAATGGGAAATAAAAGGTGTAAAAACCCTTATGAGGGCTTTATATGGGGAAAGAAAAATGTCAAAAGACCCTTAACACCCTATCTTCTTTTTGTAAGGGGGTAAACAAAAGGGTATAAAAAGGGCCTAAGGGGGCCCTTAGGAGGTTTTAAGATCCGGGGAAAAAGGGCTTTAGGGTAAAATCTTATGGGAAAAAAAAAAGGGCTTATAAAGCTTCAGGGGGAAATTTCAGGGGGGAAAAAAAGGGCCTTAAAGACCACTTAAGGCCTCTCAAGGGATTTTTGGGTAAAAATCCTTTCTTGGGGGGAAAAGGGGGCTTTATAAAGCCCTAAGGGGGAAATTCCAGGGGGGGGAAAAGGGCCTAAGGGAGCCCTTAGAAGGATTTTAAAGACACGGGGGAAAAAAAAAACCTTTAAGGTAAAACCCTTTTATGGGGGGGAGAAAGTCTCCAAGGCCACAAAAAGGGGGGCTTAGGAAGCCCTCCTTGGAAGCTTCTAAGGCTTCCAGAAGCCTTACAAGGCCGCCATGTGGGGGGGAGAGGATAACTCTCCAACCGATTACGACGGCCGGGAGGTGGCGTATGGCTTCGGCGACAACGCCGAGAGGACTGGCAGGTGGACGGCGGCTGCTGGGATTGGGCGATGTGAGCAGCTGCTCTCGGCAGCACCAGCGCGAGGCGTCTTCAGTCTCCCTTTCCCTCACGATGCGCACCAGAACCTCCCCTTTCTCCTTCTCGACAGTATGACGGCATACTGATTCATGGCAGGGCTCTCCTCCCTTTCGCTTGCAACCCCCATTGATTTAAATAGGGGGAGGGGATAAGATCCTCCCTCCCCCACGCGTCGAGGCGCGCCTAGGCAAGCTCCAGCAAGGAGCTTGCCTACCATACTATTCCCCTCTTCCTCCAGCTCGACAGTCTGCTGGAGGAGAGGGGAAATAATTAAAGAAATTTGCTTTTATCAACTAAATTATCCAAATCCATTTTATTGAGGCAGTTCACGCGTGCCTTCGGGATATTACAAGTGTCTACATGGCATGGATAAACCTTTATCATATGCTTTTGTTACATTCCTCTATATTTGCAAGTCCATAATATAGGGTGCACTAAGGTTTTATATAAATTCCATACGAATCTCTTTTTCTTTGAGATAAAATTTAAACCAAGATCCCACATGATTGAAAAGATGATTAAACCCCTATCATTTACCACAATTAATAATCTTAATAGAAATATTAGAGCAAAGCCACTTTCTCTTTCCAATTACAAACCAACAATCTCCCTCCCAACAAGACATGGAAGAGGAAGAGGCAGAAGAGGATGTAATCAAACTAGATGTAGAAGCTTTACCTCTATCCCCAACTCTAAGAAAAGCACAGTTGTAAACCTTGAAACCCCAACTTCATATATATCTATATACCCATGTAGCAAAAGAAAGTTGCATCAAGAGGTATGCTAAATACTTAACCAAGAAAATTAAGTAGGATTAAAGGTTTATAGTAATCTTGCCTACTAATAGAAAGCTTCCTTTTTGTGTCCCTTTTTTCAAAGAACACACACACACACACACACACACAAAAATCTCTTCAAAAAATGAAGAAAGAAGATTTCCCTTTTTCTCTTAGTTTATTTTTGAACCCCTAGTCTATTTTTGAAAACCCTCTTAAACCAAATATAAATTAAAGGAAAATTTGGTTTCAAAACTTGCTTGAGTGTTGTGGGCGATTGCCTTAACGTAATCTAGTTGTAGAATTGCATGATTGTATACTCTTAACTGAGGGTTAAATGTAATAATTTCAAATGGTTTCAACATTTCACGATAAATATCAACCTAAAAAATGATACATATGAAAACCACCTTTAGACACTACAAACAATACTCATTGTTATAGGATCCGAGATACACGTTCGACTTTCTTATATACTTAAAATATATATGGCGAATATCATGCTGGCACAGAGGGAGAATATAGAGAGAGAGAGAGAGAGAGAGAGAGAGAGAGAGAGAGAGAGAGAGAGAGAGAGAGAGAGAGAGAGAGAGAGATTGGCAACACACTAGGGACTGGAAGATGGGCTAGTCTCCCCCCTTGTGGAGTTATATTATTGACAAGGAGCAAGCTCCTCCATTACACATAAGCCAGTTCTTACTTGTAGATCTTGGAAACAAGATCACGGTTCCTTGCACGGTATACAACCGACTAACACTTGCATAACTTGAAAGTTGGCACCTTTTGATCCTTCTTGAGTCTCCTTCTCTTCTACACATTATATATAGGGCTCTCCTCTTGGCACTTGATTTCAACAGAGCTTCCACAGCACTTGCCCCTTCTCTTCTCCTCTTGAAACTTGATTTCAACAGAGCTTCCATAGCACTTGCACCTTCTTTTCTCCTCTTGGAACTTGATTTCAACAGAGGTTCCGCAGCACTTGATTTCAGCAGAGCTTTCGCAACACTTGCACCTTCTCTTCCCCTCTTGGATGCATGCAAAGTGATGCTTCCTTTTACCTCTCTCACACCCAAGGAGAGCCTCCTCTTTTATAGCCTTTCAAGAGCTTATCTTCTTGGAGAGAGACTTGAGTTGATCTTCATGCAAGATGTGGTTGTTCCGGGACCTACTCTGGAGCACTAATTTCAAGATATCTCTCTGTGCGTTGTTTGAATGAAAAAACATCCAACATGAAAGTTGTAGATCTCGTTGTTTTCGATAACCCAATGGCCTGTTTTTAGAGATCGTCTTTATATCATGATATATTTTACAAATGGATTCACCATGTCTTTTTTAAAAAGAATAGCTTCTCAAACTGTACTCTTAACTTGTGGTCCATGCATCCACCTTAAGGAGAGTTCATTAAATTGCCTTGGGTCTCAACCTTAAGATTGACTTCCACACAAAAGCTTGTGTCTTTTTAGACCTTAGAAAGAGAAAATCACTTTTCTCCTCACTTCTAGAGGATCATGTCTCTTGTCTTTCTTAGTGAGAGAATTACCTCTCTTGTCTTTCTTAATGAAAGAAAAGACCTTAAACCTTGACTTGTAAGGGAGAGGATGACCCCAAATGAATGCAATTCTCATTATACACAAGTAAACGTTTCTAGGCGTCCTCGGATGCACACATAAATATATATACACAATGCTAATGCAGTTCCTCTTCTTAGAACTTAATCCATCTTCATTTATGTGTAACTCCTTGGTTCTTGTGTACACTCTTACACTTGGCAGACACTTCTTTGCCCCTTCACAACTTGTACTGCTGTACCAGATATTCCCATCACAGTGCTCTGATCACCCCATTAAGTGATGCACTAGGAATATTGGTATCTAAATGGTCTGATGGCCATGCTAGATCATCATCAACACTTTAAAGAAGAGTGAGTCATTAATTTATTGACATGAATTTATTAAATAGAGAATGCGTAATAAGCGATCAATTTAGTGACACTCATCATGTGCCTCTAATAAACATCTTGGTAAAAGCTTCTCCCACTTACCAATCGAAAGCTACTCTAAGAACATCATACTATGTTCAACTCAACAAGCTTAGGACATTATATTCCAAACTCATAGATTAGAAACTTTAAATTGTATTTTAGAAATCTAGGAATTTCCTTTGATGTATGTACGGTTAAAGAATATAACATTCTTAAAAAAGAGAGTTTCTATCCATTCTCTCCATGTAGATCCAAAACAACAGACCTTTAATATAAAGAACAAGGCCAATACCTTCTTGAAAGGAAATATTTGTACTTGGTGGATTGTAAATTCTATTTATTAGGTGATCTTGAATATCGTTGAGAAGATATTAAAAGTTGGTATGAATTTGTTTCTTTTGAGAGAATGGATTAAGATGTGTACTAGGCTTTCTTCACAAAGGCCAAGTGAAAATAAGATTTGACAACAAATGGGGTAAATCAGATTGGACAAAAACCCATATTTCAACATAACAATATTTAGAATTCTCAAAAAAAGGTCTCATTTCTAATTGCATACAAGACTCACTCATTAAATGTGGTGATTGGGTATAAAAACAATGTATGGGATTCCTATGGGTTATTCTTTTATCCTAACAATGCACGATCTCTATTTTATCTTCTTTGAGCTTGGATTTGTACTTCATCTTATGGAGACCGGGAAAGCAAAAGTACTAAAAACTTCCTCTCTTCCTTCCATATTCTAGATTATTAATAATTGTGCTAGGATTATTCTTTATGAGCATTCAACTATTTGAAAACATAAGTTTTATCGAATTAAGTTTTTGAGTGTCAAAAGGGAATGCTTCAAGGAGGAAACATTTTATCCAACAAAACACAACAAAAATGAGGAAATTTCAATTCTATTCTATAAGCACATTTTCTAAAAGAACTCCCTAGGCACTTGTCTAGATTTGCAATCTTTCTTCAATTCTCTAATGGTTTTTCCCACCTTTGCTCTTTGAGCAGGAGCATGGTAGCTTGAGTCCTATGTCATAGTGTGGACTTACCATGCCTTTCGTGGTGTGTACTCCTCCATGGGAAAGGGCAATAAAACCTTATAGACGGGAAAGGATGGTAAAACCTTGTACACCCTTTTGTGTTAAGGGTAGTTTTTCTTTAGGCATGTGTACTTGGGATTTCTCAGAGCCAATCTTCATAAGGCTAGTAGACCTTGCATTGTTCACAAACTATAAGGCTACAACTCAGAATGTGTAACGAATATTAAAAAAAGATTAAACCTTCCACCTAAGATGGATATGAATCGATGGCCCCTTAAAGTTTATTTGTAAAATGAAACAATGCAATGGGGCCTCATGATGAGCCATGTACTAGGGTGGATGTCTAGCCCACCAGCCCTTATCATTTCTTCCTTCTTTGGCGTCATTCACCCATCGTTGAAGGACTAAGAATCCGCAAAAAATCTAAAACGTACGTGGTTGCAATTGTTATTACTACTATTTGGTGTCGTCCAAGGACTAAGAATCGTAACAAAATCTGAAAGGTACATCAAAATGCGCCTTGCGAATATGGGTTTTCTTCCCTTTCTTCTACAAATATAGGCGCTATGACAAGATACCTCTTTAGCGACTCACAAAGCTACCTCGATCGATTGTCATGCTTTACGCTATAAGGCTCCTCTTAGCCCTAGCAAATCCTCGAGAGAAGACAAGTGAACACTGGCAGGATTTAGAGTATATACCCTTATTCCTCCATGAACATTCTAGGCAATATAAGTTTACTTTAAGGGGCATGTTGGTACCAAGGATCTTGCTGAGGGGAGGGACCTTACTCTTCGGTTTCTTTCTTACCACATATTTATGATGTTCTTGCTTTTTCTTTTCTTAGGAGTTATTGTTTTCTTAACATAGTAAGAAGCTATTGACAAAGACAAAGACCTTTTGTATTGTTTGCAGAGTTACATATATTCAAACTAGTACGATGGATTCTCACCTTATCCTAATTACTAGTGTTGCTTTTTTGACCCTCCAAAAGTAGAAGAAGAATCTTACAAAATCCTTTATATCTTGGCAATAACTACTTTAGTACTCTCTTATGGATCTCCCAAATATGTCAATTTCTCCCAATTTTGTAGTTAGATAGGTTAATCACTTGACATCAATAGCAAGTCTCATGGGGTGTTATCCGCCCATCTATCTCATTAAAGCAAGCTTAGGCCTAACTAATTGTTTTTCTTTGCATCAGTTGGCAAGTTAGTTCCTTGGTTTAAAGATTCATCTCTTCACTTCAAAGAAAAATTAGATCAAAACATATCAATGCTAACTTCTGGATCCTTTAGAAACTCATTTGTTTCAAATAAACCACATTCTCTTAAGAAAACCATAGCACTATTTCTTGAATGTTTTGCCTCACGTAAGAATCAAGGCTTTGGATAGCCTTATGATAATAGTAAATCTCATATACGCCTCTACTTAAATTAGCTTCTATGCAATCACTATCTTCCTATTGGACTGTTTTGAAAGATGGTTACAAAGTAGAGTAGCCATGCTACACTTTGGTACATGGAAATCAAAGCTTTTGCTTGAAAAGTTAGCATGAGAGACCAATTTTTGCTATTGGATTTGATAGGCACAAAGTTGAGTGCTCATGGTACACTTGGGTATATGGAAATCTAAGCTTTTGCTTGAAAAGTTAACCTAAGAGACCAATTTTTGCTATTGGATTCTAAATGTTTCTTTCTTTACACAAAGACCTAAAAAAGCTAGGATATTTAAAATAGCTTATGACTCCTTCCCCTTTTGTATGAGCTTCCCTAGCTTCTATTAACAATGAAGAAACATAAAAGTACATTTAAGAGAAGGAAATAGAGAAGCCAATAATAGGGGGATATGGACTCTAAAAGTGTCTAGCAAAGAATGGATTAGAAAACTATAACCTCGAATTAGTCCCCTTTCCATGGTCATCATCTCATGTCTTTTTGTCCTCCTAACACCCCAACATTCTTATGCTCCACCCTACTTTTTAAGACGGACCCCATTAAAGATCCCATGTTGCAAGTAGTGGATCTCACCTTGTTTTTTACTTCAGTAACTACCCTTTTCACCCTCCATGCTCGAATCCACCATAGAATTTATGTAGCTCCAACACTCTCCCAAAAGTGTCATATCAAAATTCACCAAGAAATGTTTTTTTAATTTCTCACAAAAAATGTTTCTTAATAATCATTTTTATACTCTATTTTACACTACAAGTTCTCCAAACCATTATTACCTTTTTCGCAAAACACATATGTGGTACCTAGGTCCAGTAGAGGTATTTACATACCACTTGATCCTTCACTACTCCCAAAAGTGCCATTTTAGCAAAAGAAGCTAATTTTGGTGCCAAACATTATTATTTTTCTCTCTCCCCAAAAGTAGAAGGTTTTTCTTCTCAAAAGATATCAAGTAACCATTTTTCAAGCTCTTTTTAGTACTCTAGAACCTCTAAACCAATATGATTGTTAGAAAATATGAATACCATCTACTCTCCTTTCTACATTGCCTAATGGGATCACTTAAAAACATAATCCATACGAGGAAGTGAACTTGCATGTTTTTGTGGATGAGGAGTATGATCTTTGGATTGATGATCCCATGCATCCAAAAGACTTGATATCATGTTAAAGCCTTTTTCCATTATATTTCTTCATTACTTATGTTGGGTTTGATAAATAAGGTCTATTAGGTTATTGTAAATGTTTACATGATAATATCCATACACATATGTATTATTCGTCAATATTATATGATACTTATCAATCTTAACTATAATTACAAAGCTTCTTGAGTGTATTTTAGCAAACCTTGTAAGATCAATAAAATAAAGCATTTAGGCTAGATTAGGCCTAAAAAAGAATTAAAGCAATGTACATATAATCTATAGCATAATGAAAGAGTGGTGATATAGTCTAAGATGCAAATGCAAACATTCCTAGAGGTGGAGAATGTATCTTTGGAAGCACCTCTGAAGCAAATGGAGAAGGATAAGCACATAATAAAGATAAAGTTGTAAAGACAAATAGTCCCCTAGGCTAGAAGGAAAGAAAACATCCACTAGAACCAATGATATCACTATCAATAAATAAACAGTGGAGCACAAAAGAGACATGTGAGCATTGAGGTTGGTTTTCTTCCTTTTTTTAGACCATCTTGATTTATTATATCTCTTGATGATATCTTTTTTATTTTTGGAAACTTTTTTGATGATATGTGTGGCCATGGGAGAGTTCATAGTTCAAGCTTCTTAAGGCATTCTTGAAATGCAAGAATCTTATTGAAATTTGAGAGATCCTCTCCATAGAGCACTCCACCTTGTGAACAAGACTCTTGTATATGTCGATGAAATATGTCCAAATAACTCACAATAGAATGGGGGATGATCGCCAATGCTATTGAACAATATATAATATGATAGCAAATACAATGGCTCATAGAAAGATAAAGCCTTTGATCGAGTCTCATTAGTTTAGGCTAGAGCTATATGATGAGCATGAAACACATTCATTGAGGATTCAATTGGCCAATACTTTTCATCCAAGAGAAAAAAAAAAGTGGAAGGAACTATATCTAGAAAGGATATCCTATGAGTGACGAGTTTAACAACAATGTGGTTATTAACCTTATTAAATTGCCATGCATTATGGCTTATTTCTACAAGGTGCAATGTATAAAAGGTATTGACATTTTTAATATAATGTTCTAGATATAACATGATACACTTATTATATTATGTTAATGCAAACCATATTTGCTAGGCTCCACTTTAGCCTTAGGGTTTATTGTGAAGCTTGACAAATACCGAATTGTGAAGGGATGCAAGCTAGAGAGAGTGTCTTATATAGGGATGAGTTGCACAATGGCCTATGCTAAAGACATCACATTTATTCCTTCATTTGTATATAGTTGAAAAATGAAATTTTTTGGCTAGTAGTAGCTAAAGTTCCTAAAGATACACACAATGTGCTTTCTTGGAACAATCATAAAACTCCTTGTTTGACCTCATGTCTTAGTGAATAAGTTGTGAGAGGCTCTATGTAGAAGTCAAAGAATTCAATGTCAATCAACACTTGGGTGAGTGGCTTCCAATGGTGAGGTCTAGTTAGGTCCACACGCTCCTCTTGGTAGGCCAAGAAGCACAAACCCTAGAATACAATCCATAAAGCTCACACTTCTCTATGTGGAATGCTTCTCTATATGGAATGACTACTTTGATGGTATTTGTAGTCTTGAAGAAGTTGTTGGGGCATTTTCTTTACATTCTCCTTTCTTGAAATGGGCCTTGGATTCTTTAACCACTTTTTCTATCTCCAACATTTCCTTCAAGCTCTCGAACTCATCTTGGAAGTAGAATACAATGGAAATATGACCTACTCTATGTTGAATGGTGCATTGAACATTTTCATAGCATTGCTAAAGCACGAACTCTATCCAACTTTGAAAAGGAAGAAAAATGGCATAACTTATAGGGATTCTAGTACACTAATAGATGTCCTATTTTATAGGGGCCTCTTGAGGCTTTTGCATCAATGCTATCTCCTCTGTGATGTTAAGACCTTCTGAGGACTTAGTATTAATAAGTTGTTTGGTTGCTTTCTTCTTCTTTAGGATCTCTGTTTTCACTACAATGAGGAAAACAATATAAGAGTTAGGAAAATCAACAAAATTTGGACCACAAATTGATCTAAATTGAGTGTTAGATTACCTCCCAATGTGCCATAGCGATCGAGTGTGAAATGTCACTAATCATATTACGAATGTCATTTCCAATCTATTTGATGCTGTAGAATCTTTAAGTACATGTGGGAGCTTTCGCTCTACCGCAAAGACCCACGGACCGCTTATTGTTTCAAGTGTTCCAAGCGAGCTCTAATGGCTATCTCTCACCTAGCCGACGCGCCGTCGATCCTATGAGTGTAGTGAGCTTACCTTGATGCCGATATGAGTTGCCTCCTCTCTCACACACTCCGGTAGCTCCACGATCCTAGATGCAAGCTCAAGCATCCTCAAGCCTCCTCCACCTCCAAGCTCCATCCTCCATAGCCGAGCGCACAAGAAGAGAGAAGAGAAGAGGAGATGGTGAAGAGCTTCACCCTCCTGATCCCTCATTCTCATACACTCATTCCCTCACACTCTCACACTCCCTCTCTCAAGAGCACACACAAGCAAGAAGAAGAGAAGGAGAGAAGAAGAAGACTCTTGTTGCCACACACCAAAAGAATGAGCTCTCATTCACTTTTTAAACTTTATGTATACAAACCCTAAAATCCCATGGGCACCCATCCCTTTTTTACATGACCGGCCCTTGTGGCAAGGTCTTTTTTTCCATGTCCCTCTTCTAGACTTATGCCTCTAGCCTACGCCCATCTAGTATTTTACAATTGGCACAGGAGGGAGCTTGGCGCTCTTTTACAAGAGTTTTTCGAGTTTCTTGAGGCGCCTTTCATTTAAAATTGCACCTTTTTGCCCTGGCTTGGTTTTGGAGGTCGCTTGCGTGTCTTTGCTCTTTTTCCATGTTTATCTGATTTTTTTTGTTTTTTCTTCCTTTTTCCGCCATCTTGACCTGGGCCATCTCTATTTGGGATTAAAATTACCCCCCTCCTAGACGGGTGCTAGTCCCATGGAACTTCTGTGTTGTTGTAGGTTGGCAGGCAATTGGCCAAGTGGTGCAATGGTGAGGGCCACTTGGAGACTTAGGTGCTTGTAGGAGCTGTGACATGGTTTGTCGAAGGAGCCAAACGGGCATTGCGCGGTTGACGGGGCCTTCGAGGTCGGTGGTTTGTTACTCCTTGATGTTTGGAAGGAGAAGGTGAAGTGCTGTTCCTAAGGGGAGTGTTTATCTCAGCGTGTTAGTGCATTGTGCTCGTGCTAGTGGAATGGGGAGGTGGGTCTAACCCAGGCGGGCCTGGGTGATGTCCGACACTTGAGGATCCCATTTGTGCCAAGGGGGGTGCGGTGCCAGTGGCTTAGGGTGACAGGTCTAACCATAGGTGAGTGTTACCTTCCTAGGTGTGTCATGCCCTTGATGTGCCCTAAGTGTGAAGTGGGGGAACAAAAAGGGCTAGGGGGTTGGGAGTGGAGCCGGCCGACCGAAGCCACTGGACACGCCTAACTTAAGAACCCCTAGGTGCAGTGATAGTGCTTTTTGTGGTGATAAGTGCTTCTACAAGTGGGTGATGTTGACCATTCAGTTTTTTTTTTTTTTTTGTGGAATGAATGACAGCTAGGTCTAATCCTCTTCTTCTGAACGAGGGGGGGAAGAAGGGCAGATGGATTTGCGCAAAAATTGGTGGCTTTGCATGTACCCTTTCAGATTCATGTGGACGTGGAGAGAGGTGGTGGAAAGGAAGGGGTGATTACACCTAGTGAATTGGCTATCACTCATGTCCTCTAGGAGAGCTAGGTAAAACGAGGGGAGTAAGCTAGCTCTCATCATCAAGCGTGCCATAGCGCAGCTATCAATAGCATTGGGATCAAAAAAGAGGGGGGGCAAGCCATTCTCCTGCGGTGTTGGATCTTGCTTGAGTAATAGCTTAAGAAGCCTAAGGTAATTACACGTCGTTATAAAAGTGGGATCGGGACAAGGAGGAGAATTCTGCGAGAAAGCGAGTCATGGAGTCGGTTAGGCTTCCTAAATAAAAAAGAAGGGCATTCTCGAAGGAGGTGGTGTTGGAATTGTAGATGATGGGGAAGTCATGCGGACCATGGAGGGTGGCGACCAAACCCACGCCTACCCTACGAGGATACGCCATGAATGTTGGGTCGTTCCTCTCATAGGGTAGGGTGTTGCAAAATGCCATCCAGGCGAGCATGTTGATATCGCATATTCACCTTCTCCAGAGGGGTTGGTAGTAGTAGCCCCTTACAGTGTGCGGCACCTCAAACACTTTGTCTTGCCAAAACTTTGCTTCCTCCGTGCCCCACAGAGTGGGGGTCTTTGCCCTGTCGTCCAGCCATTTTTGGCCCAGCCGGCTGCCAGCCGCGATCATCTCCTCCATTACTTTGATTGGCAGGACCTTTCTTAGGCTGTTAGGCATAAGGAAGCCGTTCCCAGATCACCAGCTCTGCGTGGAATTGCGTTGGGAGGTCATCGGGGCATGGTGGGAGGGATGCGGATGGCCGCACGACTGGCTTGGCCTGCAGCTACCTTCTAGCTTCTTCCACCAATTTTTTCCATCGCTCCTTGAGCGTGGCTTGATTGTCTAGGGGCGGGTCGAGTGGTTGCTGTTCCTGATCGTGCGGCGAGGGGGGTTGTGGGATCACATCTTCTCTAAATCTGCCCATGTTGAATTCGAGTTCGGCTTCCTCCCCCTGCCAGTTTCCCTGTGGTGCCCTCTCTTCAAATCCTAGGGCGTCCACTTCCTGGGGGGTTAGGCCGGCTAGCAGTAGGTATTTCCTTTGCTCTTCCAGGCTCAGTCTAACCTCCGCAGGTTGGGGTGGCACTTGCAGTCCTGCATGTAGGGCTCTGCGTGCAATGTTAAGCTTCTTTTGTGCCACCTCCAACGATTCTCCCTCCTCTCGACGGGTGATGTCCATGATTGTGTTGAGGAAGGCCTTCTGTTGGGCACTGAAGGCCACTTGGGCGGCTTCTGTCTTGCTCTCTGCAATGATCTTTTCCTTTTCTACCATAACAAGGCACCCTGCCAGTGTCTTCACCCTCTTTTCATGATGGACCGCCCACTCCTCTGCTCTCTTGTTCATTTCCTCCATGCTCTCCCCTTGCTTCAAGGTCAGTATCATGAGCCTTTGCTCTTGGTCCTCCAATTCCCTGATCAACCTCTCCTGTTCTTCTTTTTCAGAGTTCAACTGATCAGTTAGGCGCTCAATCTCTTCTTGCTGCTCCTCCATCTCCTGCTTTCTTTTCTCATCCCTGGCGTTGAGCTCAGCCATGAGCTCTTCAACTTTAGCAGTTTTCGTAATGAGCTCCTGATATTGCATTATCAGGAGCTTATGTTCTCTTTGCATCTTCACCAACTCCTATGTTTCATTCTCGAGCTGCTGCCTCCAGTGCTCTTTCCTGTCATCCTTAGCCTTTATTTCCTGCTTGAGATCCGCGATCTCCCTTTGCTGCATGGCTATCATCCTTGTTTTGTCAAGTTGGAAGGTGGCTATTGATTCCTTCTCAGCTGCCAACTCAGCCACAGCTATCTTTCGTTCTTCCTTAGCTTTCTCCAACTGAGAGAGTAGGTAGCTCGGCGAGGTATTTGTCGTAATTAGTTGGTGGTGCCATCGTTGTTTGGATGGGTGTTGTTAAGGCCTCCACCTTTTGTCGTTTAGGATCTTGCCTAGACTCTGCGTGTGTGGCCGGCCGCTTTTGCCCTATAGCCGTAGTTTCAGTGCTTTTCCCCTGGGCTATCTCCTTGTTAATGAAGTACTGCATCCATGCCACAAAATTTGATAAGTCTACACTGGTGGGGATGTTGGGGGTGATGGTGGTTGGCTCGGTGGGAGGCACTAATAGAGTAGGAATTGGGTGAATTGGGGCTTTGCCCTTGCCCTTAGTGACAACGGTGGGCGGCACAATATCCGGCACCTGTGTGCTTAACCCAGGCCCTTCTTCTCTATGTGGGCTCAAACTCCCCAATTCATCTGCTCTGCTTTGTTGTTCGATGGACCGGCCTGTAGCTTCAGCCAAGTCCTCTTCCTCCTTCCTTCTTAGTTCTTCCTCTTCTTCATCAGCCTTTCTTCGCCTTTCCTCTTCTACTTTTCTCTGCTCTTCCTTCTTTTTCTCTTTTTCTTCCTTTTCCTTTCTTTTTCTCTCCTCCGCCTCTTGTTTTGATGCCTTCTTAGCCTTCTGTAATTCCTCCTTTTCCTTTTCTTCTTCCTGTTTTTTCTTCTTCTCTCTCTCCTTGGCCTCCCTAAGGGACTCTCTCTTGGCCTTCTCTAAGTCCTCTTTCTCTTTCCTGCGGCCCTCGTCATCCTTTTTCTTCCTTTGAGTTGTCTTCTTTTTGGGTTTTTTGGTCGCCTTCCTGCTTTCCTGTTCTTCCTCTTCTTCATCTGTTTCAGTTCTATCGATAGATTCTTCTTTGTCCTGGTGAGGGGGCGTCCTATCGGGCGTTTCTCCTTCTCTCTTCTCTGCATTCTGCGTCTCTCTTAATGCCTCTTGGATGAGCGCAGTCAAGATGCCTCCATACCTGATGTAGGAGGCCTTGGATGAAGCTTTCTTCCTTTCTGTAGCTTTGGAGGCTGGAGACTCTCCACCTGCTAGCACACTTCCTAAAGCCAATGTTTTAGCTGCCTGGTCGATAGTTTTTCGTACATATCCGTTCCAGTCAACTTCATCCAGAGTGTAGGCCGCTATGTTCTCTAGCACAGGCACGCTGATTCGATGCATCAGGGAGTTGTAGCATTGGCTAGAGAAGAGCACATGTACTAGCTTTGCTTGTAGCCTAGCTTCTGCGTCGGGAATGTCTTGGATGCTGATGCCGTCATTGGTGAGCACCTCCTCCCTTTTCATTTTCAGCATAGCATAGACATCCCTCTTTTGTTTTTCTCTTCGTCTTTGGCTCCAATCCTAATGCCTTCTCCACCAAGGCTGGATCTAGACGGTCGGACCTGCACTTGCTTGGCACTTTCTCCTCTACCCACCGTCACTGTGCCGCATTCTTAGTTTGGGTCGTATGATCTGAGGAACTCCACACACTTCAGGTGGTCCGGATCCTGTGAGAATTTTTCAAGGTACTTGGTGAGGTTACATTGCTCAACCACCCTCTTAGCTGCTTCCTCCAGAGCCACCACAACTTCTATGTTGTGGATGGTTTGAAACTTAACCTGGCTGAAGGTGCGGTTTTCTAGGTAGATGCGATATTGCTCTCTTTCCTCGTCTGTGAACGGGAGTCGGTGGGCACGATCTTGCTGCGACATCTTTTGTTCCTATCATAAACCGTAATTTTCATTAGTGCTTGTGACATAATAATTTGCTGAAAAAGAAAAACTCTATGCTTTTGAATGAATTCATTAAGATCCAATGTAGATTCTCCTTTTTATACTTTGACTTTTTGCCCTTTACTTCGAAATTTTCATGGCCTTTTCCTACCCCATCCGTTTTTTATAATATATGTCTATGTGTTTCACTAACTTTGATTTGATTCACCTTATCCCCTTCCCTTCCAGCTTGAGAAGAATCCTTCCTAAGATTTAGGGTCAGAAGGTTAAGGGCTTTCAGCATGGAGGTGTAGGGGTTACTTGTGAAGGAGCCAAGTATAGAAATTGGGATTGTATTCCAAATGAGCTTCACAGTCCAGATCAAAGGGCCGAATCCCCACGTACGTGATGTATGTGAGAACATCTGTTAGGAAGTCACCAGAGTTGACACGGCTAGCAATGTGTAACTCTTCCTCAGTCAGCAAGCGATTGAGGTAAGGGTGTCCTTTGATGTGCTCTTCCATGGGTCGACCACAAAGAGTGGTTAACACTCTATACGAGGTTGGCGCAACGTAAGTGGGGTCGTACTCTGTTGTTTTGATAGCGCGGCGCTGCTCAGCATTGGTCATTATTCGGCATCCTTCAACTTCCCATTGCAACCTAAGAGTATACCAATGCTTTAAGAACTGGGATTCCGTCTCAGCAAGTCTTGACAGCTCTGTAACTTCTTGGTCAGTGATGGCAGAAGTGGTTCGTTGATCATACGACGTGATGAGGCGTTGTTTGATTGCTTACTCTTTGGAGATCTCATTGCTGAGCAATTCAGCAGCGGAGGTAGTGGCTTTTGCGAACGTGAATTCAAACGTTTCCCAAGAACAAGGCATCGTTTGAACTTCGGTTGCGAAGGATTCGTCCAATAGGCCTAAATCCAGTTGATCGTAGCTCAGAGTTAGCGACAAAAAAGTGGCATCCAGTCGCTTAATGCAATCCACCACGTCATCCCTTGTTTCTTTAGCTAAATCAGTTGCTAGTGTGAAAAAGGATTTCCTCTCGTAAGAGGGTCTAAGGCCTGCAGGTGGTTGGGGTTTGGTAGGACTTGAGCCTTTGGCAACGAAAAGTTGCGGTTGTGAGTGTTCTTGAGCTTGCGATTGGGTTGTTGGGACTATGGCTTGGTTAGCAGCAACCTCGAGTTTAACTAAATAGCCATGGTAGTGATTTGGCCATGGTTAAGGATAATTTTAGATACTAGTATTTCAATGTCTTCCTCAATGTTTCTATAAATATATGAAATGAATTTGGCAATGATGAGGGAAGCCTAATTTGAGTGTGATTTCAAGCTAATATAACTTTAAATGCTTTTCAATAGTTTAGTCTCCTCCTTTCAATACACTATTCGTATTACATCATCCTAAAAGTTGCATGAAATTGCTACACTTTAATAATCATATTTTGAAATTGGGCTAAAATAGATATACGGTCTCACATAATGAGAGTGACTAGTTTGAATGATTTCAATAGAACTAGCTAAGAATGCCTATGTAAGAATATCATGGGGGTTTACTTTTTAATGATGCTAAGATAAAATCTAAACATGTTAAATAAATAATCATTGTCTAGTTTAAATAAAATATAAATATATTAAATGAATAATAGCTATTTGATTTCAATATATAAATCTAATATTTTGGTTATCGAAGTAAAATTTGAGTTTAGGTATCTTGGGATTGAAATATCTCAAAAAGCATTAGTAAGCAGAATTAAAACTTCAAGATTCCTTTATATTTTAAAAATGTATTAGTTAAGTAGGCCCTAAAAACAAAGAACAATTGACAAAATCAATACTTGAAAATGAGGAGCGAGCATATTTTTAGACAAAAGTACAAAATTAGTCTAAAATGTTGTTAAGGAGAGGATTGGGGAGAGAGAAAGAGGAGAGAGAATACTATAGAAGAGAGAGAAGAAGAAGTGCAAAAGAGAGAGAAAGAGAGTGACAAGGAGAGAGAAATACTAGAAATGGAGAGAGAAAGACATGAAGAGAGAGAAGACAGCCATGAAAGCTGGAGAGAGGGAGAAGATGAAGGAGACTTGTATTATTATAATCTGATGGCCCAAATGTCAAGTCCCTTACATCTTATATACCCGCTAGTGTAGCATGTATTTTCCTTCATTATTTTATTCCCGTATTCCCCCCGTATTCCCCATCTCTTACATTCCATCCCCACCCAAAGGTTTTTGCCCTAAAAAACAAAATGGACACTTATTATAAAATAGGGCAAGGCAAGGCAGTCTAGAGTACTACTCTACTGCATGATTACAAGGGGTTATTCAATAAATCATGTGGGGGTTATGTATGTATGTTGGGTCATGGATACAATATGATGTATGGGCATGATTGGGGAATAAGAAAAATCCAATTTTAACCCATATTCAGTGTGAGGAATTGAGTGATGCTATAGACAGTGGACAGCATGGTGTTTACTACAGGTCCCTGCTGTAGTAAACCTACAATAACTTTTGATAGGTAACTCTGATCGGGGTATTTGACACATAGAAACGTAGCTTACTTCAAGTACTTTCATCCCATGTATGGCATTAAATGCTACTTATAATTCAAAATCAAATCTGGTTGAAAACAGAGAGTTGTCTGCAATCTTCCCTACACTAAAATATAGCCATAGATAACCAATCTTCAGCCAAAAGAGCCTACCAAAAAAAGAAATTGCCCGCAAGATGGATGTTGGCCTAAATGAAATCCCAAGCAATCCATTAACCTCCTGGATCAAAAGGTATTCCATCATAATGATTGTCCAAGAGAAGAGAATGGCCATCAACCACATGCTCCAATCCACCCAGATGAAATGGATACAAGGAAGTATCCCCATAATCAAGTCCATAATCATATCCATAATCTCCCAGATCATAGGGAAGCACAATGCCATCTTCATCTTCATGTATTACATCATCATCGAACATATACCATTCATGATAACCATGATCAAGGTACTCATTATCAAATTCGTTCAATGGCTGTTGTAAACCTTGATTAAGTGTAAACTGATGCTCAAGAAGGTCATCATGAGGTTTCTCCAAGATTCTAAAACCTTCAGCATAACCATCTACATTTGTGAGTCCCTCATGTGATTCTTCAACTAATATGTCATGAGCTTGTACATCTTGCTCTTCATTGTTCCCTTCTTGTACATCTTCTTGGTCTTCTTGCTCTTTTCCCTCTCGTTGAATCTCCAACCACTTTGAGAGATTGGCATTAAGTGTGTCCACGGTGGCTCTCATTTGATGCATTTTCTTCATCATCTCAGCATGATTTTCCTTCATCATCTCAGCAAGATTTTCTATAATGTGTACATCTTCTTGTTGATCATGTTGCTCATTATCCCCTTCTTGCTTAGCTTCCTCATTGCTCTCTTCTTCATCATCAACACCTTGAAAAGAACTCATCATTACATTTGGGTGATCATGATGTATGAACTAATTGGGATATAGGATAACATGGTAGTTATGAACTTGTAGCTCATCAAAGCTAGAAGAGTACTGATAAGCATGACCATTATTGTCATGTCCATAAGAATTGGGCCACTAAATTAAGGAAGGTTCACATGTATAATCATGACTATGTTGTTGAAAAGATGGATGCTCATAAGCATAAGCATGTTGCTCATAATAGCCATTCTACTTCCAAGGTTCATTGGAATGATACTCTGCATTATGACATGGTACATCATATCTACAAGCGTTAACATGCTGTCCAAATGTACTTGCATATTGCTCATGTTCATTTGCATGTTGCTATTGTCCATATTCATAAGATGCATGCAAATCATAGTGTGTACCATCAGCATATACATGTTGGCCATAAGCATAAGCATCGGGTGCATAATGCCCATGAGAATACTCATCATGACCATAATACTTATCATGCTATTGATAATACTCAGGATGATGTGAATCCATACTTGATTCAAGTCTTGCTCCTTTTTCTCTGTCTGTCTTCATAAGAGCAATATACCAATCAATTAAAGCTCCAAGTTTATCAATGTTAGCGTGTGTTTGAAGCAAACCTTGTTCACTAGAGCTGGAGCTATTGATCTTAGTTGCCATAACTTGTACAATATGTTTCCTAGCTAAGATACTTCAAATTGACAAAACCCAAATACCAATGCTATGAAGAAAGAAGCTATGACTCTCCCACTTTGAGTGAATGCATGCTTCTGAGTGAGGGTAGTTTATAATTGGCAATTGCAGAATCTGTGGGTTGGCCATTCTGGCAGCTCCCAAATTGTCATGGTTTCAAGATGTAGAATCGATGCTCAAGTGTATCCCTGTCTGATGCAAATCCTTAGCATCAATGTAGCCTCTTCATTCCAAATAGTTGTGGCTCAGAAGAAAGTATATGCAGTAGAGCAAATGCTATCCCAAATGGTTTTCATCAGTCACACCAAGACCTTTGTCAACTCATGTAGATAGGCTTTGTAAATGATATGCCATGCTCACTCATGTTAGCATGTAATAGACAACACATACACAATTGGCATTCCTACAGATGGCTCAATTTTGAATGATGAACCAGGTTCTCTTCCTTGTGATATGATGATAGGCCACAATAGAAACTCAGAGTTCAATCCTTCATAACCTTCCGTAAGTTGCTAGCCATGTAAACTGTCCAGTTTTCCCACATGCTCCACGATTTAGAACCTATCAATTTCTCTGAATCCAACATTGAGCTTGCAAAGTATGAGGGCATCATCGTCAAGTGTGGAAGGATTTTTTCTGTGTCTTCTTTAGTTATGCTAAGTTGCTTTCTTCTTCAGTTATGCTACCACCATGAACATGTACTCCAAATCCGTAATCCTGCAATGCATGAACCAACCACAACAATTGACCTCTCTCAAGAAAACCAGCAAAAGCCAAGTCTTCAGGTGCAAAGTAACTTTCAACCACTGAAATGGACAATCCGTAATTTGCTACCCCTGAACAATCAAGGAAGGTGTGTACTGTTCAAATAGACCAATGCGTATCAATGCTACAACTCCAACAAAGCATTGGTTGTTTCACAACAGACAACTACAAAGGCTTCATATCCATCAGAAGCATACACTACTCCTCCATCTGCTTCACAAACATTTGCAAACAACACTGATCAATGAACATGCATCTAACATCTATTAGTCCCTGAATGTAGTTAGGGACACCAGAAACTTGCTATGAGTAGTCTATAAGAAATTGTTGGTCTGTTGTGCACCGCTTTCGATTTGTGCAATAGTAGATAGTGAATCTTTGTCATTTGTTGAACAAGCCAGTCATTCTAACTTCACAACTTCTAGAATCTATGATTGAGTATCCAACACCAATAAGAGATGAGGTAGCAGATGTCTTAGAAGCTGTGAACCAATGTGCTGGTGCATTGATGCTGTCAGGATAAAATTCAAATTCTTGTCAAAGAATTTTTGAATATGGCAATAGTTTCTCTCCTTGTTTCAGACCATATTTAGATTTTCCAACTTGTAGGGCACCTTCTTCACTGGTCGTCCAGCTTGCCTCCACTGTTTGATTTCAACATACTCAAACTGAAGTGAAGGGTGCCACTCCTAAGATTTTGGAGCGGTTGATTCCCGATCATGCACACAAGCAAAATCCCTTCCTAGGATACTAGTAGTCTAGGTTGTAAACATAACTATCATCCGCACTGGACATATCACATTTGTGTACCAGAAAAAGTTGTGGATCTCGTCTAAATTGTGGCTTTGTAGGACATAAATGCATCTACTTACAAGCTAATGAAAGCTCTCCTGGGGCATCCCATCAGTAGCCATGGCGACCACCAAGGTGCAACAGATTATGACATAGCCTATGAATCTCATATTTCAATTTCTTCAAAGTGAATCCCCTATCCAAATCTGGATTTTCGAGTAGAAAGATGCTGAGTAGCAATGCTTGAGTGCGAATCAACTCATCTTCCCTACGAGCTGACTTGCATTTATTTGGCAAACAATCTAAACAAGGAAGAATGCATAGTAGAAAGAAGCTAAAGAAGAAGTGAGTAGGTCCTTTTTTTCTGCGATTTCTGCTTGGGGTTGATCCCTTCCACATGGAACTAGCCAATGTAGCACTTTTCAATTTAGCTCCTCTCAGGGCCATATTGCAACACCACCTTCAAGAGGTATGATGCAAGGCTTGAAATATGATAGGAACTTGTTAGTTTCATGACTTTGAACCTCTCTATACTATATAGCATTGCCTCCTAAGACTGCATCAAGCTCAATAGTCTTGATTGCCACTATACCGGCCTCATCGCTTCTGGCAGTGCTTCATCAACCTCATCTTCTTAATGGCATTACAGGGGACATAACTCTTATTTCTAATTCCAACTCGTCCAGTCTAACATTTATCTCCAATAGAGAGATTGTTGTAAAGGCTTTGATTAACTTGAAAAAGTTGCATTGGAAGGATGCTTGTAAATCTCGCCCAGGCTTTGGCTTAACAGATCCACTTCATCCACTGGTGTATGCGGATGGAAGTCTAGTTGACTACTCAAAGCTTGCTGTTGGAGCACTATTAAGACCTCAAAGTCTGAGGCTTGCCATCATGGCATCTTAGAGGCTGTTGCTTTTGCAACCTGACAATTGGGAGTGACGAGGACAGGGCCTGGATTCAAAGGCCAACGCATGGATGAAGGTGGAAGTACCCTTGACCAACTACAAAGCAGCACCAGTTGATGCTGAAGATCTACCTTGTGAGCTCCCTTCCAATGAGAATCAATCCCAGAAGCCTTCTATTTGCTGCTTCTTCTAAAAAGGCTACTAACTATTATCACTATGGATCTTTAGAGTGTGCTTTGTAGGTCTACAATTGTGGCACTTCCCAAATTTATCAAGTCATTGATCCCTTGGAAGTTGCAGTTCGAGGTGCCGCCATGGAAGGAGCTATTGCATCTGGGCTGGTAGATCCTTTAGGCAAGCTAGACCTAATGCTGAGAAGCCTGTTGTGACAAGACTAGGTCTAGAAGATCAAGAGCCAAGACAAAGTGAAAATGACCAAATGACTACTTAGAATGAAGCTCAAGGTCCCTGAGAAGCTTTAGTAGAAGCCATTTGATTAATGGTGGGAGAGAAAAGATCTAGGGTGGTTTTCCTCCACCGAAGCTTGGCTAAAGCTTGAGAATGAAGAGAGAGAAGACTTTTCCTGAAAAGTAACTAGGACTTTCCCCTCTTCTACTCCATTTACCACTATCTTTTAAGAAAATACTTTCAAAATTGGCAAAAAATGACCCACGAGCTGCTAAATCTGGCCTTCTAGCCTCCAAACTTAGTCCAAGACTCCATTAATGCTCCAAACCTGCAGTCCTTGTGAGCCAGAATTCCTTGATAACTACACTGCTGCTCCATGTCATGTATGTGTACTTGTGGCTCTTAAATCTATGTGACTAAAAAAAAATAACTAAACGGAATGTTGGCCAACTGGATCAAGACCCTATGGCTCTGATACCAATTGTCAAGGAGAGGGCTGGGGAGAGAGAAAGAGGAGAGAGAAGACTGTAGAAGAGAGAGAAGAAGAAGTGCAGAAGAGAGAGAAAGAGAGTGACGAGGAGAGAGAAATACTAGAAATGGAGAGAGAAAGACATGAAGAGAGAGAAGACAGCCATGAAAGCTGGAGAGAGGGAGAAGATGAAGGAGACTTGTATTATTATAATTTGATGGTCCAAATTTCCCATCTCTTACAAATGCTAACTTTGGCTAAGACTAACTTTAAGACTAAACATATTTAGTTAAAACTATCTCTAATACAAATTATATATATTTTTATAACCTTAACCTTTTTTTAAAGGTTTATTCAAATTCCAATTGAAGCAAAAGTTATCTTGGTAAATAGTCAAGTTGTCTATACTGATTTGAACTTGAAGATTTTACTAAGTTCGGGTCATCTGGAAGGTCTACTTTGGTGATAAATAGCTTTATAAGTATATAAAATCAGCTAAGTATAATGACGATAACGCACCATGATTACCTCAGTTTATCCCCATTTGTATGCTTAGTGCGTATTTATTGCTTACGTTATGAAAAATAATACATGGAAATACCTCTTAACCTACCCATCGCAAGCAAAACCCTAAATGGTAGGGAGTGAGGGGATTTTATGTGTTGAATATGGTTCAAAAACTGATTTTTTTGGTACTTTTCATATAGCTTTTGATCTTATTTTAAGTATTAAGAGGTATAGTAGTACGGAGTAGTCTGACACTTCCTTATCATTGCACCAAAGTCATTAGTGAAAGAAAATCATGGAAAGAATGTTTGAGCACATTCACAATGCTAATTTTGCTTAATTGAAATGTTTGTGCACTCAAAGACATCCACTTTGCATTGCATTTCATCGACATATAAAGAGAACTATCTCTTGGATGCATAGCACTTGGTTTCAAACTATTGATCCACAATGAGTGTGAGGCTCCCTTTGTTGTAGGTTTAGCATAATCGTTTTCTTGGGGACTTGTTTGGTCAGGAATATACTATCTTCTGGAACGAATATTGTGAAGAATGGACTTTGTGTGTATGTGTTATATGTTGAGACACACATCCTGGGGCCAATCCATGGGATATAGGAGAGCGGTAGTGGAGCCACAACGATAAGCTGGGGGGGTGATTCCTTTGTTTGTGTTACGAGATGTTAGCCACCTATATATGGTGATTCCTTTGTTTGTGTTACGAGATGTTAGCCACCTATATATTCAAAAACTCCCTTTTCTTGGAGTCGGGAAGGACATTGCATTGGTCTATAATCTAGAGATAATCTAGAGATTGTATCTACAAACGCATTCTTTCGATTAACTAGTTCATAGTGTCTATATGCTCATGTGGCCGCAAGGGCCTAGGGTTGTTTGGGCAAGTATAGAAGGCCTAGCTAGAGACCTAGTGTGCCAGTGTCGGGTCCATTTTTTGTCCCAACAGGTGGTGCATTTGTCGAGAGTCGTTAATAAGTGACAATTCTTAAAGCTTGGTTAATTAGGGATTAATCAATCAATTTATGCCAAAGAGCATCGAGTTAGACCCATTATTTCCCAATAAACACCCTCAAGCCGAGATCAAAAAACAAGAAAGAGACAAAAGGACTAGATGGCGGGCCGAAATCCTTAAGAGATATTCTCCTCAATGTAGCAGCTCGATACCCCTACGAGGGAGAGGTCTTAGTGACCCTAGTATCACAACAGTCCATTAAGAGAAGGAGGAAGCTCTAGTGCTCCCTTGTCTCAGTAAGTCAACCCACTTCAAGTGGGTTTGTAGTCATACCATTACAAACTCCTATAGCAAATCCGGTTGTCATTATGGCGCAACCTATTGAAATTCCGATAGAAACGTCGGATTTACCAGCTGCCTTAGGTTTCCCTTTACCCATCTTTAATGTGTTAGCAGAGGAGGATGTAGAGCTTTACATCAATGAGTTCCAAAAACTCATGTTTAATTGTCGAATTCAGGATAAGAGACATCTAATTATGTTCTTTAACATGACCCTAAAAGGGAGGGTTGTAATGTGGTATCACAGCTCAGAAGCCGATACCATAACCACAATTGATTTATTTTATGCAATCTTTTGAAGGCCTGAGAGAGGTGGACAATATTGGCCATGTGTACTAAATGTGACACATCAAGAGCCCCATGAAAATACCTGGGCATATGCCAAGAAGATGAAAGAGGTCTTTGGCAAATTATCCAAGTGTAGTTGTGTAGTGGCCCTCTAGCAGATATAGATGCTGCAATAACCCGACCAAAGGAAGTAGAGTCCCACTTACAAGTGACCTATGCATTGAGGGCAAATTTTAATTTGAGCCTTAGTCCTGGAAATAATTTGGGATTGGTTAGTGGAGATCAAGTTGCGATTAGTACCCCTGTGACCAACCCAAATGGTAGAGGAAGCATGATCCAGAATGTTCCTTTGTTGCTAGCTCCTCCAAATGTCATTAAGCCAATAGCTAGCCAAATAGCTCCTTTTGTAAACCAAGGGTCAATACAAGTAGCACCCCCTTTACAAGTTTTGCAACCTATTGGGGGTAGCTCTTGAAGCCATTGCTTATGAGTCCTCTACATCAAACATTATAGAGGAAGTAAAATATATGATGAAACATTATACATGTATGATCACTGATCAATACCACCAGATCGCCATAGATGTTAATTTTTTAAAGCAATATCAAAATCTGATGGGTACTAGAAAGTCCAATGATGTGGGCCCATTGCGATTCGACTATAAGTGGTGTGGTGGGCAACATTTCCCTCATAATTGTCCTAATGTCAAATGCAATATGCGGGAAGTCTAGTCACGTAGCCACTACTTGTTGGAGTAGGGTTAGTTCTCTCTAGCAAGGTAGTCCAATAACTTGGGCTTGTGAACCATTGTGTGAATAATGAGGATACTAAAGGAGAGGTTCCCAAACAAATTTTGTAAAGGGGTAAATCCATACTCATGGAAGTGCCTAGTGGGGTAAGTCTAGTTGAAACTTTGCCAATCATTGAGAGTTTATCTCCTAACAATGTTAGGGTAGTAACTAGGGGTCAAAAACTAAAAGACGTTCATAAAGATGACCCTAGTACAAGCAAATTTAACTCTAAACCTATCAATGATAATAAGAAGGTGTTGGATGCTTAGGTGAGTCATCTAAAAAATGATGGTGTTTTAGAGGAGCCTATGGTCGAAAGAAAATGGAAATCAAAAGAAAAGGAGGGTACTAAGATTATTAAGAAGCCAAAAGAGTGGCTGGTGTGGAAAGAGAAGAGATTAGTGGCCAACTTTTGTGAGTTTGACCTAGCAAACATGCTACGTGAAGTCAAACCGGATGTGAATCCGCTCTACAACTAATCCAATTGTCACCGAGCATTCATAAGAAGTTCAAGAAAATCCTACGAATGGGTTATGCCGTAGGAACTTTTGGTGTCCATCGAGTGGGTATTGAATGGTGGGATCATGTAGAGAAGCACTGCCCTAGGGTTCAAGCATATGTCAATGGAATCTTGATAGAAAATGTAGTGATGGACCCCGGCTCATCCACAAACATCATGAGTATGGATTTATTGGAGAAACTGGGTCTACTAATCCAAAAGGATGTCACAATAGTTTTAAAAATGGCTGATGATAGCCTAAGGCAATTAGAAGGAATGGTAATGCAAGTAAATGTGATAGTTACTATATTGAGTGCGCCCTTAACTTCCATGTTATTCAATTTGCTAGAAGGCCAAGCTACCAATTGTTGCTTGGAAATCTGTGGATATTACATTTTGATTGTTTGGTGGATATCCCAGCTGGTCAATTTATTTTTTAGCATGGGTTAAAGAGAATTTTTTTTAATGCATACCCTGAGTACCCATTTGATGAAAGGGCATTACTACAGCATGGGAGGCACTCGAGGGAACTTTAGCTGTTGGAACCTCAAGTTCTAATGATTCTGAAGAGGTTCTACTAGTGAGGAGGTTTACTAAGTATGTTTAAATGAGCCAATAGAGGCAAAAGACAAGATTTGTGATACTGATGTGATAGAGCTGGATCTTGGGACTCCCAATGATCTCCACCCCATTAAACTCGGCACTATGTTATTTGATGATGAGCATGTAGATTATGTGGCACGCCTACAATTCTCTCCATTTTTCCATATAAGAAGATTTCATGGGAAAAGTAATGCCAAGGAGAAGTACTTCTTGTTTAAAATGTCCACCAAGGGACTAGCATCAGGGGTGGACTTAGTGAATCGTATGACGCAAACAAGAACGAGAGATCTACGAAGTGCATGGATGCACTTCAATCACACCCATAGGGTTGATGGGTGGGCAACAATGTCTTGTTCTATTTATGATCCCATGTATGTGGTAACATTATTATGGCTTACATTGAAATTGAATTGCTACTAGCAAATGATGTACTAATGTATCAATCATCAACTAGAATGAGAGCATTGCAGGTGATTGCAATATGTGAATTTAAAGAGGAGGATGAAGAGTCCCAAATCTTATTTTGGAGAAATTTGAATTTTTTCATGGTTCAATGTGGCCATGATCCTCTTGACTATGCTAGATTCATGTCCGATAATGAGGCAAGTGCAAATTGGTTGGTAGTAGGGGCTGTATACAATGGAGGATCGCATAACATAATGGAAGGGAGGAAGCGCTCTTGTCTTTTTCATTGGGAGCAAAGTTCACAAAGGCATACCAAGAAATTAGTCACTATAGATATCAAATGCATCACATTGAAATGTGTGAAGCATGGAGTCTAGCAACAATGACAAGTCAACATGCCTCGCTTCATGCCCCTGCTATACGAGATTGGCGGGCACAAAATGTAAACAAGGATAACATTAAGGCTTTGGACAGGTGGTTAAAATGGTGGTAGCAAAGAATTGCCCATTGGCAAGGAATTGAATCTCATGTAGCTATGCTATTTTTCTTAGCTCATTAAAAGAATTGCTACAGAATGTACTGATGGGGAGAGCTACTAACTTTGTTCTTGGATTTGACTTACAGGCTAACAAAAGTCCCTATGAACATGCTCAGATTCTAAGAATAAACTTGTCGGAAAGTGTCCATGCTAGCTGGTTATTAGGTGAAGGTGAAAAATGAAAGATATCACTCTATGATCCATGTTAGTGATGTTTTGAATGCATATATTCAATGTGCAAAGAGGTTGGGCTATACTAGGGGTAGGCTTATTGGATCTAGGCCTTCAATGGACTCTTTGGTGTAACAAAATGGTTTTTTTCATTTTATATCATTTCACTTAACAATATAAAGCACATTCAAATATATTTATGTAAAAAATCATTTATGCACCAAAAGCAATAGGCTCATTGATTATTTGAGATGATGGATAATGCATTTTTTTCATTAGCACACTCCCTTGCAATCTTACCATTTCCTTAAATTGCTTGAATAATGTTTTCTCTTCAAAAAATTTGCGCACTATAGAGAACCCTCTTTTCTTTGAAGCTTAGAGTAGATCCACTACTCTTCTCACCTTTGCTTTCCTTCTTGCATCTTCCTTTACTCCATCATCTACATGCTCTTCTTGAATAGGGTGGGACTCTTCTAGAAGGCATAATCAAAATATATTCCTCTTATTGATTCATAGCATCCATTGGAATAGTTTCTTTGCTCATACCAACTTATCATTATTTATCCACAGTCTTGACTTAACCCCCCGGGCTTAGGTAAGTGGTGCTACATAACTCTTTGGTTACTCTTTCACCATCTCCAAAATGTATGTATGGAGGATTTGTTGGTGCCCAACATGACTACAGTGATGATATCCTAAATTAAGCTAGCTTTGTTAAGATCTAGAGTACTTTTGTAATTATGGAATGTGCCCAAAAATAGATAATTCAACAAGTGCCAATATAAAATGAATGAGGATATATCTTAATGAAGGAACAACCTTGAAGGCCAACCAAGAGGTTTAGTTTTAAAAAAGGACAATGCCATTGCACAATGGATATGGTTTTGCAATCATGACGTCGTGCATACAAACACTGTGCAGAAACAAGTGATAGTATCACCAATTGTTCCATTTTTGCGGCCAATTAATATAGGGACAAATATATCAAAGGAAGAGTGTATTAGTCTAAAACATGTTGGCTTCAAGTTTGCCTACTTTGCAACATTATCAAGGAATGAGAAGAAAAAACCTCCTACTTTCACAAAGGGTGGTTCAAGTGGGAGGCGACACAACTTGAGGCATGGAATTTCCAAAGATGCACAAAAGAGAATAGAGGCAGTTGGTTGTATGGTTGCGACCTTCTTGGAGGAGATAGTGAAACTTAAGAGGTGGCATCCAGTATTTCGAGTCTTGAGAGAGAGATATTATGATGTGCACATCAAAGAAGATCCTAGGTGTACTTGTCCTAATTTTCAAAGAAGAGAATCTACCCAAAATGCATTTCTTGCCTACAAACATATGTATTATGTGTACATGCCTGTACTTGACCTTCAACCCAAGGAGCACATGGTTATACATCAGCCTGCACTAACTCCCATTGATCCTTTGTGTTAGGGAAATCATGTAAGATATGCCTCGTCTATCATGTGGGAATCCCAAAGATAAGCACAACTCATTCATTGTTTTGGCCCACTTGTCATCGTGCTCACATTAGTAGGGTGTGGCATGTCACTTTTTATTGCCAGAAGATTAGGGTGTAGCAATCTTGGAAAATTTCTAGATATTGTACTCTGTTTGGGAGATGCACAAGTTCCCTATTGCTCACTGGAGGAATGTGGTATGTACTCTTTCTACATATTGTACTGTTTTTAGGTGATGCAGAAGTCTTGGGTGTAGCAATCTTGGAAAATTTATAGAATTTTGTATTGCAGCTTCCTCAATTTTGGATAGTATAAGTCTTGTTGCAAGCTTGAAAAAGCTCAAAAAATCAATTTCAATTACAAAAGCACGAAATCAAAAACTCACAAAAATAATACACTTTTTATGTGTGTAAAATTCTAAAAGTTTGAGAATAAGCTTCAATATTGAGACCAACATGTTGTGTTCAAGTCATATTATGTTTATTGGATACTATGTTTTAAGCACATGCATTAAGTATATGAAAGTGAAAATATGTATCTCAAGGATAGTGCACATAATAATATATATCTCTAGAAAATAATGCACGTAACAATATCTATCCATAAATTTTAGTAACACAAAATACATCATTACTTTCATGTGAACACACACTAGATCTAGTTTAAAACTTTGAAAATACATACTATAGATGGCAAACATGGATAAGTAATTTTGTGAAAATTTTAAGGAACAAATCTAGGTTTTTTAATGCAAAGTCATTTACATGTTTGAACTCTAGGATTGCATTTGCATTAACTTTGTCAACGATGTTATCTTGCTACATAAAATAGACAAATACATGTTCAATTCAAGATCACATTTGCATTGAATTTTTTTTGCTAACATATGTTCTCTTGAACCAACAACAAGGACAAGGGAGAGTGTTGATATATCATTCTTGACATGAAATAATGATAATAATTCCCATTTCTTTTAGATGATGAGATAGAAAGAGATTGTGCACTTTATCATGGGAATGTATTAGCCAAAAAAAAGGAATACTTAGATGCTAATTTGGAAGATTACATGAAATTCTATTCCCTTTAATGGTATCCATTAATGTGTTAAAAACAAAGGAGTAAACGAATAAAGATCAAACACTTAGTCATATGACATTAACAAAAGATAACTTGTTGAATAATATCCTTAAATGTTGAGAATGAGCTTTGATATATAGACGAACATGTTGCCTTCAAATCATACCATATTCATTGGATACCATGTTTAAAATATGTGTAATAGTGAGTGAAAGTAAAAATTGATCTGATTTTACCTAATAATCTGCTCACTACAATACTAAACATATTTGTTCATTACCATCTATCTACCAAGCACAATACGACTGATAACATAAACACTTACATGTAACAAGTCACAATTATGTGACAAATAGAAATGAAAAATTAGAAATAAATAAATATAGGATTATCTTATTTTCATAATGATCTCCATAACCTTGCGTGGGGATTAAAAAGCAATTGTCCTCAGCTTTGATAACTAAACTACATGGATGATTAGCCACGTGCTAGTGCTGTTGCATGCAATGAATTCACACTCTAGCAGTGAGAAAAATTAAAATATCTATATAGTATCTCATGCACTAAATCTGTATATACCTTATGAAAATAAGGTAGCCATGGATTTCCATATAACACAATCTCATGTAGTGGATTTGTGCCGATCAAATATTAATATGATTGTGAGTATTAGACGTCTATTAAACAATCATAAGTTAAAGTTAGTGATGATTTCTGAGTTCATTCGGATTCTTCAATAGAATGGTTTTTTGTATTTAACTAAATAGCCATGATATTAAAGTATTTATTTTGGTAGCAATTTGGTATGGATCAAAATCTCAATTGTTTATCTCGCTACCCAAGGATTGCCTCAGGGATATACTAAATGATGCCTTTTTGCCTATCGAAGGTAGCTCTTCCACATAGTCCACTGAGGTGCCAATGAAGGGCTTCAACCAATTGACATGAAACACATTGTGAATCTTGGTGGTGGGGGGAAGCTCTAACTAGTAAGCCAAGTCACCAACTCTCTTGAGGAACCTGTAGGGGCTATAGAAATGATGGGCTATCTTGTTACGACCACCCTTCTTGAGAGAGGAGTAATGGGACTTAGGCACTTTCAAGAGAACCAATTCTTCCTCTTGGAATTCCAAATTCCTTCTTTCTCATCCACATAAATCTTCATGTGATATTGTGCCTTGTGAAGATTCACATTACATTGCTGAAGTAGGGTTTACATGTGCTCTAGCTCCTCTTTACTCGAAGGATTGATCTTGTCATTAAATAGGACCATAGGGGGGGAGCCTTATACCCATATAGTGCCTCAAAAGGAGCCCCCAATTCTAGAGTGGGTGGAATTGTTATATGCAAATTTAGCCAAGTGGAGCCACATATCTCAACTGTGTTGTGCATCATGGAAGAAGTACCATAGGTAGGTCTCAAACCATTTATTTACCCTTTCGATCTGACCATTAGTCTGTGGATGGTATGGGGTGGATGGAGCAAGATTGGTGCCCATAAATGTGAAATCGCTTGTCAAAATTTGCTCATAACCTTAGCGTCTCGATCATGCACTATGACTTGCAGTAACCCATGCAACTTAAATACATGCTTCATAAACTGAGTGGCCACTTGAGATGTGGTGTACTGGAACTTAGTTGGGATGAAGTGGGAAATCTTAGTGAGGTTGTCAAATACCATATATATATATTATTCCATTCTTTCCTGGCGATAAGCAAGCTAATAATGAAATCCATAGCGATATGTGTCCATTTCCCTTCAAGAATAGGCGAGGGATGCAAGAGACTAGCAAGTCTAAGCATGTTGTCCTTATTTTGTTGGCATGGAACACAACTAGCCACAAAATCCTTGACATCCCTTCATAGGACCTTCTACTAAAAGCTCTTGGCAATTTGATCATATGTTTTGAAAACACCCAAATGACCAACAATTAGGCAATAATGCATCTCTTCCATGATCTTCCATGTGAAGGGAGAAGTGAGGGGGATGACAATCTTGCCATGGGACCATATAAGGCCAATTTTGAGTTGATATTGGGAGTTTTCATCCATTACCCCATGCTATAATTTTTGAAATATGTGATCAAAGTCCTCATTTCGTAAACAGGCCTCCTAAAGCTCCTAATCCAATCACTATGCAACTCTGAAATGGAAGACACTCTATATGCCCACATCCATAATAGTGAATCAACCACCGTATTGTCTTTGCCCCTAGTACGAGACATGTTAAAATCATAATTTTGTAAAGTTGCCACCCATCTTCTATGCTTAGGAGTCAAAGTAGATTAATCAAGAAGTACTGGAGGACTCGATGGCCACTCTTCACTCTAAACCGACTGCCATATAGGTAATGGTGCCATTTCTTAGCAATATGAAGGATGGCCAACATCTCTTGGTCATAAACATTTATTTGCATCTCCTTTTCATCAAGCTTATGGCTCTCAAAACCAACCAGACCATTCCCTTGCAGTAAGACAATGCTAATACCTCAGGTACTAGCATCATACTGAATGGTAAACTCTTTTGAGAAGTCAAGGCATACGAGGATGGGGACTAAAGTAAGCATTTCATTCAATTGGTTAAAGCTATGATCAATAATAGCATCCCAAAATAATGATTCCTTCTTTAATTGATTAGTTAAAGGGGCTGCAGTGCTGGCATAATGTTTGATGAAGCGTCTATAAAATGAAGAGATACCAAGGAAACCACATAATGAGATAGTATTAGATGGTGTGGGCTAGTCCTTGACACATTGCACCTTTTTAGGGTCAGTCAATATGCCATTTTCACTAACAATGTGCCCCAAGTACTCTGTTGATATCTACATGAAGATGCACTTACTTTCCTTAGCAAATAGCCTATGCTATCTCAAGACATCAAACATCCTTCTAACAAGTGCTAAGTGATTCTCTTATGATTTGCTTTAAATGAGAATGTCATCAAAGAGTATGAGCACAAACTTGAACAATAAGGGATGTAAGATTTTATTCATGAGGCTCTGAAATGTGGCGAGGGCATTAGTCAATCCAAAAGGCATCACTAGAAAATAATAAAGCCCACAATCAGTCCTAAAAGCTATTTTGATCTCATCACCCTCCCGCATGTATATTTGATAGTAGCTAGAGTGTAGATCAATCTTAGTGAAATACCATGCCTCTTCCAACTCGTCCACAAGTCATCAATCTGTGGGATAGGATACCAATTCTTGGCTATGATCTTATTCAAGTCTGTATAGTCAATAGACATGGAAAGAGCCATCTTTCTTTTTTACTATAGCATGATTGGAGATGCATAAGGGGAGGAACTCGATTCAATAAACCCCATCTCAAGTAACTCATTAACTTGCTTTGTAACTTTATTACATTCACACATGGGAAGTCTATAAGATCGCTTGCTCACGGGCTTAGAATGGGGCTCTAGGCCAAGTGGGTGGTCCACTTGCCTCTTAGGGGGGAGGGATGTAGGAATTTGAAACAAATCATCATACTTCTCTAGTAAGGCTTTCAAGTAAGTCTTAGATGCCTTGAAGGATTCATATAAATTTTCCTTGTTCAAGTGCAATATAAAGATCTGTGAGCATTTATTAAACTCTTGTTTGAGTTGCTTTGTTGTAATTAGCCAAAAATCGGCATTATCATGAACTCTCTCTAAGCAAATGAGCTGCCCATACTTTATAAACTCCATGTAGAGTTGAGATAAGTCCTTAGTAATTTTACCCAAGTGTTTCAACCAATCACAACCCAAGACAACATCAATGGACCCATGTCTAGTGCAATTAGATCAACTGATGCTACACCTTGGAGCATACATGTGTGTTGATTTCTTCTTCACCATTTGCTACTTGAGCTTTCAGGGGATGCTATAATTCCATTGGAGTACATTTCAATGGTTGATTCATTAACAAAACTGTGTGTACTACCACTATCCACTAGGATAAACACATGCTTTCCATTGACACTTCCTTGAATGCACAAAGTGATGGGGCTCATAGAGCTAGTCCAAGAGGTGTCTATGGAGATGGAGCAAAGAAAAGTGGTTGCTGGGGGTTGGGGGGGGGGGGGAGGGGAGGTGTAGTAGGGGTGAACAAACCAAGATCATCAGGTGGGCAACCACTTGGGTCAAAGGGAAACCCATCCTCCATATCATAGAATTGATTTGGGTCCAACTCCTATGCATACTCCTCATTTTCAACATGCATAATGTTATTTGCACCATGTGCATGTAATTTCTCCTCATCATTGTGCCAATCTTCCATAACATACATGCTATGAACTTTGACCTTGGCTATCTTGTAGGGAAATTTTAAGGTATGGTGTGCAGTGTACTTATCACTGCACTTAAAACATAGGCCTTTTTCTTTTCACTCTTTCACAACATTTGGAGAGATGAATTTTTGACCACTCGCTGGTCAATTGATGCAATTCAGGGTCTATTTTCAACATATTTACCGTCACCATTAGAGCTAAGTGTTGTCCCAAAAGTGCCCTAAGTAGGTCTTTTGAAGCTGCTACTTGGTATGGGTTTGCCTCTAAAACAACCCCCATAGGATCCTAGTCTAAATGGGGTGCGGGACTATCCAAAACCTTATTGAAAATTCTCATTTCTATGGTACTCCCTTGCATTTATTTTAGCCAATTCAATTGCATCAAAGAAGGTAGAAGAATTTTGAGCCATTACATTAGCCGACAAGCTAGGTTCTAACCCATAGATGTACTTATGTAATTTTGCATAATCACTAACACTCTCAACATACATGGTCAAGTTCATAAATTGATTTATATACTCTCGCACTATGAGATTACATTGGTCAAGTTGATACCATCATATTGCCAATTGCTCTTTTTCCATTGGGGATACAAAGACTTAAACCATATGCATCTTAAAGTCTTCCCAATCAATAAATTGATGATCCTCACGGTTGATGTAGCGCCACCAAGTGTTAGCAAATTCCTCTAGAGGGAGAGAGGAAAAATGAATTTTCTTATCATCAATGTGTGGGTAAATATTAAAGTGTGACTCTAAGTTGGAGGTCCATTCTTCCAAGTTGAATGGGGATGGTGATTGCCCATTGTACTTGGTAAGAATGATCTTGTCACACGGAGCTCATTGTGGCCTTGCTGCCCATGATAGCCTTGTTGTCCATGTATACCATTCTGCCCATACACACCATGTGGTTCATACATGCCATGTTGTACATTAAACCCATGTTTCCTTGACAACCATACTGCCAATCGTTGCCATGCTAGCTATTATGGGACTAAGTTGGGTAAATGCTATTGGGGCTCCTTAGGAGAGTGGGGGAGCTTCTGCTAGCATGGGGCGAGGGTCTCATTGGGTAATTGGCCACATGGATGATGGGAGAGCTCAAGAGAGGCTCATCATGACTATGGGAGGGTTCACCAATCTCAAATGTGGAAGGAGGGTGAATGCCCTTCGCTCCAAGTATATCGTGGAGGTTGTTGTGATTCATGCTGGGAATCGTTTGCCTTATCTTAACCCAAGGTTGTGGCTAACTAGGCTATAAGAGTAGTGAGGTGTTACAAGGTCTATTGAGTCTAAGAGTTGGATAGGGTCATTTTCTTGATCGCAAGATCAATTTTTGAGAGCATCTAATGATGATTGGCAACCATGTCATTGTGCCTTTCCATGTGATGGATCTCATGCTAACAAAGGGTGCGATTAGGCATGCTATAAGGGTCCATATTGGACACTTCCTCTTGCATCTGACTATTATAATCATGTGTCAAGCTAGGTCCTCATTCATTGAGGCCTTGGAGTCTCTAATCTCCCTCTAGACCTCCTCATGGCCCTTGCCTTTGCCTTTCTGTCTTGTCATCTAAGTGTAGTCCATAGGGCCCACTGTCAGTAAAATGGGTGTAATTTCTAGTAGAAAACTCCGATCGAGGAAGATTTTGATTCAAATTGAAGAGGACAAAGCTCTCTTCAAGATTTGATATTAATATTTGTGATGAAAAATTATCAAAGAGTTTTGTAAATGAATCTCTGTACCTATCTGGGAGATCGTTATCCACAATGATCCTAGTGCACAAAAATGGCCATATCTTTTAGACCATAGCTCCATTTGGGGATATTTTTAATTCAAATCAAAGGGGACGATTTCGTCTTCGAGATGAGCCATAGGATTTACTCCCAAATGCAATATATAATTTATTAGAACAAGGTTTCGATGACTATCCATGAATGCTTGCAACTAAAACACTACCTATCCTAATTCAACTACGTAGTGGGGATGAGTGGCTCATGGGTTGAGGAGCCTAAGAATTTGTAGCATATTGAGCATGATCCCAAGTACATTTAGGCATCAGTTTTCTCCACCATTACTGCATATGAAAGCCTCATTGCCATACATCTCCCATTGGCTGCATACATGTAAAGTGCCATACATGGGTATCTTGATCAATAAAAGTGCCTCATGCTAGGAGGTATCTCATCATGGGTCATTAGGGAGTATATCTACACATGTGTACAAGTATCACGCTTTGAATCGGGAAAAGTTCCCTATGGGATGGGTTGTGCACCCCTTCAAAGGTCTTAAGTGGTAAGGGAGGGTCACCTCTCTTTTGGCTTACCACCTCACCTGGCATCAACCTTTTTCCTTAGCTGAAGTATACATGGCAGATATTTTTAATTATTCAACTAGCATGAGATGCATTGGGAAAAATAAACATTAAGCCTTGTCATGCGATGCAATAATTAGACAAGAGCTTGGGTGGAGGGTTTACCTTGGTAGTCTAGTGACTCACTGGTTGCCACTTACCCTTTTACAATGGCTTATTACTCTATTGGGATCAATTTAACACACGCACATGATAAGATAAGTGTTAAGGTCATCAATAACCAATTGGGTAGAGTTGACATGGTGCATTGGAATGCAAATGGGAAGCAAGCAAGATACTGATGCAATGCAAGCAACATGCATTCAATGAAGTACTCTACTTACAAGGAAAGATGCACCCTTAATCTTTTCAACAAAAGGACTAAGCTTATCAAGTGGATTAAACTGTGAGATTATGGTTGTATTAACATACCTCTTTAGTGCTTAAAGTAGATGGATGACCAAAAATAGCTCAAGTCATCCATTAAGTCAGCCCAAGAAAGCAAAACACCTTCAATGGGTACAATCTTCAAGATTTTGATACTTGCTCTAATGGTGGGGGATCCCATGCTTGATCTTGAGCTTGCTCTTCAAGAGTTGAAAGCTTCAAGTGAAGCTTTCATGGATGCCCATAAGAAATCTTTGCATGCTAAGCTCCATGTCTTCTATTTGGGTGAATGTGACCAAGAATGGCTAAAGGAGGCTCTTGGAGGCTAAGATTGAAGAGATTTGAATTGATTTGAGAGTGTGGGCTAAGCTTTAATGGCTGTCTAAAATTATGTATAGCAATGGACTAGGGTTTTTAGGGTACGGGGGGCTCAAATGTTGAAGTAGAGAGGCCAATATGCTAATCAAGGACATGGGAGCTTGATACCTTGGGAGCTCCAATAGTCGTGGTGGTGGTGGCTGAGGTAGAGAAGGAGAGGACCAGCTTGCTTAGTGCAATTTGCATTGCAAATTGTGGGGGTTAGTTCCTAGGGAATTCTTGGGGTCAAGCTCCAACACTATGCTGCTTTATGTGTTGCTTAGGATGTAAGGGATCAAGTCCTGGTGGTGGTTGTTGATGTCTTGGAGAAGTTTAAAGCAAGATCTTGAGGATTCTCGTCCATGGTAGCCATGGAACTTGTAAAGGAAGAGAGAGAGAAGGGTTGGAGCAAAAAGTAACTGAGGTTTTGTCCCTCCTCTAACTCCCGAGTCTCAAACTTTGTCTTGAAACCCCCTAAAAGTTACATAGGAAAGAGTGACGACTTGCTAAATTAACCACTTTACCTCCAGATATATCAAAATCTCTAACCATAGCTCCTTCTTGCCTTCTAGAAAGCTACCACTAATTGTATTCCTTCTTATTGTACATGTACATATTGCTTGAGTAACTAGGGTTTCCAGATTTGAAAAAGGAGCTACATAGTGAAAAAGGAAAGGGAAAAAGGACTAAAGCCTAAAGCCCTCATACCACTTGTAATGAATGAGATTGAGAGGAGAGAGGAGAATGAGCAAAAGAGAGATAAAGAGAGGAAGAAGAGAGAGAAATACTAGAAGAGGAGAGAGAAAGACTAGAGAGAAGGGAGAAAGAGGAAGGAAGCCATGGAAACTAAAGAAGAAGGTGAAGAGTCATTTCTTGATTATACATATTGTACATGTACATTTTATACCTCGGTCAATGTGATTGGGTATTTAACCCCTACTTCTTATACACCCTACACGTTACAAAATTTGGATGATTTTCAATATTTTACCCATCTCTTTTCAATACACCATTCATATTACATCATCCTCAAAACAAACTTACAATTGACCAAATCAATGCTTGAAAATGACGAGCGAGCATATTTTTAGACAAATTTACAAAATTAGTCTAAGAGATTGACTTTAGCTAAGACAAACTTTGAGACTAAACATATGTAGTTAAAATTTATCTCTCATACAAATTATACATATTTTTATAATTTATAGCTTTTTAAAAGGTATATTCAAATTCCAATTGGAATGAATGTTACCTTGGTAGAAAGTCAAGTGTCTATATTGGCTTGAACTTGAAAATTTTAGTAAGTTAGGGTCATTTGGAAGGCCTACTTTAGTAATAAATAGCTTTTTAAGTGTATAAAATTAGCTCAAGATGAGAGCTAGAGAGTTATAGATTTAAAAAGTTCTATAAACAATATTCTAATAATGAGTTGTTAATTTAGAAGGCAAGGTTGTCAAACAAGAGCCTAAATTTTACCACAATACAAATTTTCACTTATTGCTATGAAATATGGGTTCAAGGTTACTTTAGGATTAATATATATTGAAATATTCAAACTTCATTAAATTTTCATGTAACACAAATTATAGATATTTGCAAGCTCTAAAACAAACAAATAGAAAGTTATAGTTTTTGGAAAATAACTCCACAAGAGGAGTTTGGATTAAAGTATAGATATGATAGTGACTTTGAGATTTTGGAGTCTAGGCAACCCACAATAAGTACATTAAAATTTTAAAGTTTAACATTTTGAAAATTAAATATTTCTTGATTAAACATTAAAGCTTATCTATTGTGTCTTCTTCTTATGCAAACATGATGGTCTCTTCCCAAAAATTAGAGATGAGAAATATGAATCCATCAACATTTTTAGATAATGAAATTGGGGGTTTTGAAGCATGAGAAACATGTCCATGGGTTTTGTTTCTAACCATTTGCCTTATAGATCTCTATTGTTCTATAGTGGTCACCCTTGCATAAGATGCCAAGTGATTGAAAGTTTGAAGCATAGCCAAGGTTTAACATCATTATTGCAAAGTAGACTATATGACAATCTAGCATTTCAAATTTTAGATACACACAACTTTATTAAACATAAAATAATTTCACTAAGTTAAGATTTTTTTTAAAAAAAAGAGAGAAAACACATGATAAGGTCCAACATCCCCATGGTTTCATTATGGAATATTGACTTACATGGCTATTTAACATTCATATCATATCTCTAATTATAATAAAAAATATGAATTTAAATCAAAATACAAAATTTTATGTGTCAAGAGGTTTTCTATAGCTTGCTATAGTTGTTATAGAGAGTTTTGTATGCCAAACCATTATGTTTTGACATCACTGTTGCATTTGGAATGTGGCAAAATCCCCAAACTGACTTCGAAAACTTGGAATTCCAACTTCAAGTAAGGGAGAAACAACAAAACTAACTTTTTACCATCTTCTCTTATTTTCTGTATGATCCTGTTGCTTTTATAAAAAGAAAGCTAGGAAAGCTTTCTAAAAAGGAACTGTATAAAACTAGCAAAGTGTTCCATAAAAAAGGTTTATATTAATAAAAGCACATCTTAAATCTAATTAAGTACCAATGATTTAGTTAGAATTACCACTAAAAAGGTTTAAATTTGTAATTCATGAATAAAAAAATAACATTAAAAATAGATAATATCATGATATATATTATAATATCATATAATTATATACTATTATATATCAAGCTTATTATATAAATTTACCTAAAGATTATCTATACTTAACAACTCTTTAAAAATATTACTTCATCAATTATCACTGATAATTTGCTCACCATGACGCAAAACACATTAGTTCCTTACTATCTATCTACCAAGCACAATGCGATCATTGTCATATGCAATACTTACATATAACAAGACACAATTATACAGTGGCTAGATAATGAGAATCCACAAATAAATAAATATAAAATCATATTACTTTCATAGAAATTTTCATAACAATGACAAATACAATATGCATGAATAAAACAAAGCAAAGTTACTATGTATGTTAAATGTAGCTCAATGACAAAAGCAACATATATGTTTAACAAGCTTCTTGTTTAGAATATGGTCTTGTGCAATGTAGTATATTTGCATCTTAAATCTTATAGTAACATAAGAGCTTGTAACGTGTCCACATGTTCTCTCGTAGGACACGTCTTAGCAGCCCATCGGGAAGAGAATCCAGAAGGCGTCGCCCGGCACTCCCATGGAATGTCACGGGTTTGTGATCTAGGTCTTCCCGAGTCTGCCACATAGTGGAAGCATTCCGGTCGTTCCCACTTAGGACCGACCCGAATCAGGATTTTCATAATGGTCAAGTTCCTAGAAAGTAACTAGCGTCGAACCCCAGATGTACTACTTTACGTAGAAATGTCAAGGTCGAAGCGGATTCATGATGCAGTTGGTTCGAATCGGAAATGAGAGGGATGAAAGCTCGACCTCTCTGCCTGTAAGGCATAGTCCCATTCCGTTCCCCTAAAACAGTATAAATCGAGGACTCTAGTACTCTAGATTCTAGGTCATCGTTCCTTACTGTCAATTTCCTTCGAGAAAAGTTCCCAGCCAACCGGGACCACCCATCCGTAGGATGGACCCATGGTCGCATCCACCGCACTTTTCTCAGCGTTGCTTTAGTTGTCTAATTACCTACCACGCTTAGTTTGACATGCAAAAATAGCTTTCTTAATTAGACAATTAATCATCGGTTCCTTCACGTAATTTAAGCACTGACATAGAAAAACAATGTCAAGCAAGTTCCTTTTCAACAATTGATCTTATTTATCAGTCTTTGGAATAGATCATATAATCCATCCTGAAGGCTAATCCATAATCCAGTCCGAAGGCTAATCCAGCAATCCTCAGGGATCGCTATTCGAAGTTTCCACCCGTAGACTAGTATGCAGGCCTCGAGATCCAATTTCGAGTCACATCGGCCTCTTGTGCAGGACTCGGAGGCAAGGGATTTACGGCCAGAGCCCCCTTGGCACCCAAGCATCCTCATGCTCCAAGTAGCACCCACGAAGAGACATCTCATGGGGGTTCGGTCCACGTATCCGGCACGGCTAACAACCCCCTTGGATAGGGTTAGACAGACAGTTGGGGGTAACTAAGGCTGCCTCTCCCTCCAGGCCTTCAACCTGAAGTATTAATTATTTTTCTAGCTTTAATTCCTTGAGCAAAGAAGTACAAATAGTGCTCCTAACTGTACAAACACAATCAATCCAGTGGTCGTTTGTTTGGCCAATTGCTAAGGTGTGAATCTATCTCTCCGAATGCATCCAACATTCGATTCGGGATCAATTGCGACTTGGCAAGATCCCAAGGGTTTTGTTTTTTGTTTACCCTTTTATCCTTGGTTTAGGGTTTATACCCTGTTAACCCAAATTAACCAATACCTTAGGTTCCTTAAATTAAGACAATAAATCCTGGGCAATCACGTTGTCCTATTTTGATTTGGTCAATTTCTTGCTAGGCAATACATAGCTTCCCTAACTTGGCAAATCAGCCTCAAGGAAGGGCGATATAGTAGGATGACTACCCATCCTCTGCAAATTAAACTTGTACTTAGAATCTGCCAACCTTGTTTAAGGAGTGGCAATTGCTATTTTGTGGTTTAGTCACAAATCATGCGACGTTGCAACTTGTTGCACGAGACAAGTGTCGCACCTAACGAGATCATTTCTCCCATCGCACGGTATTCCTTGGTCAAGAATACCTTTGGTCAAGGTGTCAGGTTTGGAATGTCCTCTTAACCCAACCCAACCCTAACCCTACTAGGCCAACAATGTTTGGCCCTAGGGCTTCTAAACTCAATCGGGAGTCTAGTATTAGGCCAATTTATCCTAGGGTAAAAACCCTAGATTGTTATTGTATGGGTGTCTAACTAACCCTAACATTCCGTGAATGTGGGTAGGATCTTTAGGATTGAAAATATTAAGTCGGTTTGTCGAGTGCGATACTAGGCAGAATTTTAATGCGGCTTAACTTTACCTAGCGCATTGAGGTGATCGTCGCTTGAGTTATACCTTTGCAAGTGAATTACCTAATCGATCTAATGGTCTTGGGACTAGAGGTGATCTTTCGTTAGAAGAGATGTAAATACTTTTCCTAAGAGATGTACATAAATAAATTCAAGATACAACATTCCATGTAAGTATGCCATTCATAAACTTTTCCTTTTATGCAACTAAAAGATGTACAAGGACCATTTCTTTTCCTTGCCTAAATCATAATGATTGACAAGTTTAGGGCTAACTTGTATAAAAACCTACGTTGAATTTCAACAAGAATTATGCTCATAACCCTTCACTTAATGCATTGAATTCAAGCTTTAATATGAAATGCATCTTTTTCTAAAACAAGTTTGATAAAATAAGTTCATGCATGAGCAAATGTCATAGGACTTAATCCGTCCTACAACATTTAACCCAACCTAGGATGGAATTAACATCGCATGCAATATGCATGGTACATAAATCCCTTTCATGCAATGCAATTACTTGGACAACATCAATGGACGTCAATGATTATCTCACACGAATCACCACTCGGAGATTATTAACAAAATGCATTATGCGTTGTTTCTTTTTGCGAGGAAACCAAGAGTGCATTTAGACAAATCCACCTTATAACCTATGTAATAGGCGTTGGGATTGCAACTTGGAAGTGCAATCATTTTTCAAAGGCACGACATGCACTAACTTCGTAAATGAATGGATAATTGCATTAAAAATTTCAAAATGTACTTAACTCGACTACGTGAATTAAAGACATCCTTAAATGCATTCTTTCCATGTGAAATCAATTTCTAAGAACCTGGGCATTGAGGTTCGGGGTGTTATCCACCCGCGAACTCGGAGTAGAAACTCCCGTATGAGCGCCTCTCACCATTTTCTTGGGAGCCATTGACGAATCAAATTCCGGTTCAGCAACTCCTCTTGGGTTCTTTACGCATTACGAATCCCTTTCTGCCTGAGTATTTCTTCTTTGTGCAGGATACGGCCTTTACAGAACGCCGTTTTAAGAAAACCCGCAATGCACTGGAGAATAGGCTTTATGGAAGCTCTAATTTAGAAGCTTCCAAAGAAGCTTCTAAGCTTTTGTCTCTGATAGAAATGTGGAGAGAGAGAGAAATGATGATTGGGAGAAGGGTTCAAGGAAACTTAATGAGGAGAAGTAGAGCAAATGTTGCTATTAAGAACATTTCCTTACTTACTTATGAATGCTGACTTGCAGAGTCGTGAAGCATGGAACAGATTTTTGGTGTTCTAGGTCATGTTTATGACTGTGATGCATGCTTCGATTATCGACAGAGGCTTGATATGATGAATATCCTAGACCGCATCTACAATCCTTCACCCATGTATGTGGAACGGAGATGGACGGGTGTTTCAGGAATTTATTACATAGCTGCCCACCGACTTGCGTACCTTCGGACCAACTTGAAGAGAATCAAGTGGATGGAGGACCTAAAGATCGTGAAGTTGTTCATCTTTGTTGAGGCTCACGCTAACGCAACCCTACATGTCGGTGGTCGAAAGGTTAAGAAGAACAAGTATGCGTACGAGGAAGTGACTCGAGTAATCCCTGCCGACAGAATCAAGGTGTTGGGACGTTATGAAAAGAACGGGTATCAAAGGAAATGATACCCTAATCTTCCTATGACTTATCGATTCCTGAAAATCCATGACCCCAATCCATATTACTACTCAGTTTCCGTAGCTGAATGTAACACAATCTTATTCTCCACGAATTAATGTATTAGCTTGTTCCATCTTCCCAAAAATAATTGTACTAAAAAAGGGCTATGCCCATTTGAATGAAATAGACTTTTAAAAAAAAATCAATGATTGTCTTGGCTGTAAGCGTTGGTAACGGAGCTAAGTGATTAGGTCACTTGGCTAAAAGCTGAACTAGGCATGTTAATGTAATATGAGAAACACTTAGCAAGTTTTTAACGTAAAGAATTTCAATGCCCAGGCACAACCTCAAGTGCAGATTCCTAGTTCGACCCCTACACCAAGTACGGCCGTGATTCAGGAGAAGAAGTTTCTTCTCAAGCAAATCAAGTCACTAGAATTTGACGGCAAAGGAAGGACCTGTCCAAACTGATGCCGAGATCTGGATCGAATCCATGGAGGATTACTTTGAAGCAGCACGTACTGCACCCGCTAACCAAGCAATGCTCGCCAAGCTGAAGCTTATCGACGAAGCAAGACTTTGGTGGAAACAATGGTGCAGAGACCAAGGGATCTCGGAAGGGTCAGTTACTTGGGAGAAGCTAAAAAGAGCTGTGTGAGGAAGATATCTACCACCTACCTACTGCACACAGAAGATGAACGAGTTCTATGAATTGAAGCAGCTTGGGCTATCCCTTGATTCGTATTATTCAAAGTTCGTCTCTCTTTTGAAGTATGCACGACAAATGGATATGACACAACAGGTGTCGAAGTTTTATGCTGGACTAAACCCAATGATAAACACCCACATCGAATCAATGCGCCCAACAGACCTTCAGGATGCACTCATTCAAGATGCGCCCATAATGCAGGAGGTGCAGACCAAGCCAAGAAATAACAAGACTTGGCCTTACAAGGATCAAAACAAAGGAGTGCATAGGTCCCATGCGAAGAGAGCACAAGGCCAAAATTAGGGACAAAGGAAGAAAGCTAGGGCAAACACTGCCAACAACTTCGTTCCTACCCAAGGTAATGGCCGCAATCTCCGTTGTTTCCATTGCAACGAGCCCTGTCACTTTAAAAGGGAGTGTCCCATACTTAGTGGAGGACAACGTCAAGGACCATCTCAAGGAACCGTCCGTGGCCAAGGAGCCGCCGTCAGGGCCAGAGGAAGAACCGCTAGTGTTGTTGACAAGGAGTTCAGTGATGAAGAAGATCCAACCATGGAGCTTGACTTTGAGAGGGCAACAATCCATGCCGCTCTTCACAAGAAAGGCCCGAATTGCCAATTCTTGGTGATTCAAACCCCATCAGATTATCAAGGTAAAAGCTTCAAAACCTTGATTGATTGTGGCAGTACACATTCCTTTATTTCACCAGTTTGTGCAAAAAGATTAGGAATAGCCACAATAGATGCACCTACCTTACTTGTGGAATTAGAAAATGGTCATGAGATCACTTGTACTAGGCAAACTGCTAAGGTAAGATTCCTATTGGGTGAAAAGTCGACTTTGGTCAGATTCAGGGTTATGAAACTAGGTATCCACGAGTGTTTGCTTGGAATGGATTGGTTTAAACCTAATGATGCCCATATCCACTGTGGAAAGGGCCAAGTTTCCTTTCGAAATTCTGAAGGGGAATTGGTCACAACTCAAGGAGAGGTTGGTAGGCCAAAAATTCAACTAGCCAAAGCATTTGGATAATAAAAGGAGTGAGAAAGGGGCTACCTGTCTACTTGATTAAGCTAAATAAGCTTGATCAGAATCAAGAGTCTAGGGAAGAACCTTCATGGCTAAAGGAGCATGCTGATGTATTTCCTGAAGAGCTGACAGAGCTTCCTCCTCAAAGGGAAGTTGATCATGAAATCAAGCTAGCACTAGGAGCTGCACCAATCGCAAAGAGACCCTATAGGATGTCCGTCCTGGAAGCAATTGAGGTAAAGGAGCAACTCAAGCAACTGTTAGATCAAGGTTACATCCATCCTAGCAGTTCACCACGGGGAGCTCCTGTGCTATTTCAGAAGAAGAAGGATGGAACGCTTCGGCTATGCATTGACTACAGAGGGTTGAATCAATCAACCATTAAGAACAAATACCTCATTCCAAGAATAGATGAACTTCTTGACCGTCTTCAAGGTGCGAAGATCTTCTCCAAGATTGATCTCAGATCTGGATATTATCAGATAAGGATTAAGGAAGAGGATATCCCAAAGATGGCATTCAGCACAAGATATGGACACTTTGAGTTCCTGGTCATGTCATTCGGGCTGACAAATGCTCCTGCTACCTTCAACAAGCTAATGCAGGATAGCTATAGGCCATATCTTGATGACTTCATACTCGTCTTCTTTGACGATACCTTAGTCTACTCCAAGCAGGAAGAAGATCATGAACCCCAGCTTCGTATTGTCCTTGAGACAATGAGGGCACACAAGCTTTACGCCAAGAAGAAGAAGTGTGCATTTTTCAAGCGACATATTGAATATCTCGGATTCATCGTGTCAGTGGAAGGAATTTCAGTAGATCCAGCCAAGGTCAGAGACGTTCTGGAGTGGCTAACACCAACAACTGTCAAAGAAATATGTAGTTTTCTTGGATTGACAAGATGGTACAGGGTCTTTATAAAAAACTATGCTTTGATTGCAGTGCCGTTGACCGATCTACTAAAGAAGCAAACATCAAGTGTATGGTGAATTGCTGAACAATCTAGCTTTGATGAACTAAAGCAAAGCTTGGTATTAGTACCTATCCTAAAACTTTCGGATCTTGGTAAGGAGTTTGAAGTGATAACTGATGCTAGTACACTTGCCTTAGGATGTGTGCTTATGCAAGAAGGTCATCCTATAGCATTATGGGAACTTTCACTCAACCGACAAGATCCACGGACCGCTTATTGTTTCAAGCGTTCCAAGCCAAGCACTAATGGCTATCTCTCACATAGCCGATGCGCCATCCATATCTACGGGTGTAGTGAGCTTACCTCCATGCCGATCGAGTTACCTTCTCTCTCGCGCACTCCGGTAGCTTCACGATCCAAGTGCAAGCTTCAAGCAAGCTCCATCCCCAAGCTCCACACTCCAAGCTCCATTGCCGCGAGCAAGAGAAGAGAAGAGAAGAAGAGAGGAGAAGATGGAGAGCTTCTCCTCCCCGGTCCCTCACCCTCACACACTCACTCCCTCACACTCTCACACTCCCTCTCTCAAGCACAAGCTCAAGCAAGTAAGAAGAAGAAGAAGAAGAAGAAGAAGAAGAAGAAGAGAGCTACTTTTGCCACACATAAGAATGAGCTTTTCATTTACTTTTCAACTTTATATACAAAACCCTAAATCCCTTTTGGGCGGTTATCCCCTTTTTCCCTTTCTTTACATGGCTGGCCGTAGGCCCCTTTTTTCCATTGTCCTTCTATCTTCCTAGCTTCCTTTCCACCGCCCATCTACATTTACAAATTGCATGGGTGAGAGCCCGGCGCTCCTTGAATTAAACTAGTGCGCCTTTCTCCCTTATTTAGGACTCTTCTGCTTGTGCGTCTTTGTCTTCCGTTTCTCTTTGGCTTGGCCTTTGTCTTTGTCTTCTGCTTTAGTTTTTCCGGATTTTCCACCTTCGTTCGTTTGAGGGTTAACATTACCCCCCTCCTAGACGAGTGCCAATCCCATGGCACTCACCGTCGTAGGTAGCAAGCATTTAGCATGCACAAAAGACGTGGGTGGCAAGGAGGTTTGTGGTTGCCATGGCGGAGTGTTGGTAGTGGTGGGGAGGAAGGTCATTGGGGGCACATTGGTGGATTGTGTGGTAGGTGGTAGGGCAATGGGAGTTGGTGGTAGGGCTGTTCTTTTGGGGGGGTTGCACTGATGGAGTGCAAGTGGCGGTTTGTTGGGGATTCTGTACATGCTGATTCTTGGCAGGCTTACAGGGTGATAAGGATAGGAATTCAGAGTTGAGTGTTGATGAAGAGCGAATGACACCTTCGTTGGAGTCTTCAATACCTGCAATTGAAAACCTCTCATGTGGTCTCTCCCTAAGGGGTAGTGCTAGTCTTTTTACCGTGCACAAGACATATTTTGATTAGTTTGGGAGACAGGGCGGCTGAGAGTATTGTCCTGCACTTGAGGACCCAAACTGTGTATATACTTTGGTGTAGATATTATGTGAGTACTCGTGCATACTTAGATATTACGTAGTTAGAAGACCGCAAGCTAGTTTCTCGTAACAATGTGTTGATGAAGCAAAGTTGTCCATGTTGAGAAGAAGTACATGTGAAGGTATATGAGACATCCTTTGCATTGGAACTACACGGCGTAGCATAATTGAATACAGGGACACCACACTTTCGGTGCTGGAAGCTATTGGACTTGCTTGATGAGGACGGTGTACATTTCATGGCCAATTGTGCGGTGCTTACCACAATTGATTGCAATGGTATTAAGGCAGAGTGCAAGAGGGAATTGTGCAAGTGGGTCAGGGTGACAGGTCTAACCATAGGCGAGACAAGCTCCCTAGATATGTCCTGCCCTTGATGTGCCATGAACAATTGTGGGTGATGCCAAAGGGCTAGGGGACTAGGGACGGAGCCAGTCGATCAAGGTCACTGGACGTACCTAATTTGAGGACCCCTAAGTGCTGTGCTGTGATTGTGGGTGCTTCTTTTCGTTCATTTCTTTTCTTTGTTTTTTCTTCTTTTTTTTCTCTATCTTTTTTCTCTTTTTTCTCTTTTTTTTTCTTTTTTTTTCTTTTTTGTTTCTTTTTCCTGTGCTTTTTTCTTGCTTTCTTTCTTTCTTTCTCTTCTCTTTTTTTTTTTTTTGACTTGCCTGAGTACAACCATTGCAATATGTTGAGGCTATCAGCCTTTCAGTGGGTTGGAAAATGTCAAGCTTCGAAGGCTCAAGAAATGGATATTACAGTGATGATTGTGCCCTAGCCTCGTTGTTAGAGAAGCAGTTATTGAGATGGAGAGATACACTTGAGATATTGCAAACCTCCTTGCGACACACGCGATGTTGGTACAATTGAGGTAACGACTGTCGTGAGCCAACTATAGAGCTTGACCCAGAAAGAGAGCGTAGCCCATGAATATGCTTTGGGCTATGTGATGTGGGCGATCGGCAAGGGTGATTTTTGCTTTCGACAGTGTGGCTTTGTCGCAGCTCTTTGTGGGGTCGATGATTTTGCGGTGATCGGGCATTGAACTTTCGCACAAAGACCTGCATCATCCTGTATCCACTTATCACTTCATGAGAGTACATGCATGGTATATGCCGCAACTATAATAAACTAGTGCAACGCAAGGAGGCGTCACTTATCTGAATTCTATGGTGTTGACTTAGATATTTATCACCTACGCTTGATTAGCTTTTTCTTTTGCTAAAGACGTGAAATATATTAAACGCAGATATGAAAGTTCGTACAATTCGGGAACATGTCAACACTGAACCATTTAAAGGCAAGATGTCCTGGCCAGGTAGCATTTGATAAGCCTTTATTCAACATGGGGCTACTCCATTTGTACGAGGCGGGGAGAGTCTGGGTGGTCGAGTGACTGGGGCTCTGCCAGTGCGGGGCTCCTGTGGGGTTGGGTAGGGAATATGTCAGCCGAGACATAAATGGTGTAGTCCCGGGCGGCCACCATTTCCAAAATGCCTTTAAATAGTTCATTGAATTCTTCCCTGTCCCGAGCTGCCCTTTCTGCCCTTGAGAATCTGGTGCTCGAGCGTACATTGGGGGTTTGTGCCACTAGTGTTGCCACATTGTGTGCGCCTCCTTGAGCGTTTTCTCCCCTGGCCTGTGGATTCTTCGGCCTTCGTCCGGGGCAGTGTCGCTTGGGGCCGCGTTTCTTGGCATACCTTTTAAGAGTGACCACGTAGCGCACCGGTGGAGGGGCATGTTCTGCATGTTCCCATCGGCTGCGGAGAGCGTCCTTGCAAGCTAGCTGCCCTTGGTTCTCCATGTTTTCCTCGCGGGGGGCCTGTAAGATGCAAATCAAGGATTAGGATTTAGTACATGATAAAACCATTCATATGTAAGGGATTATAGTACAGGTTATCAAGCGCATAGGACGAGAAGGGGAGGGGTGGGGCATGCAGTGCTTGTTGTAGAGAGATGGCCCCTGTGATGTATATTTAGCTTCCTACCATTAGCAGATCTTGGATCATGCCGAGTTACGTCGGTTGGTGGTCATGAATTTAGGCAGGGCTCAACCTTGGAAGGATAGATCGGAAAGGGAAGAAGGTGTATAGAAAAGGGGTTGCATTCTGTCTACACCATCAGAGTTGTTGGTCAAGGCTTCCTATGGCGGTAATGTGGGTTGCATGCCCTTCACTTGGAGGTGGGGATGGTCACACGGCTTTTAAATGTGTGATGAGAGGAGAACTTGAGGAGCTTAGCCTGTCAGACCCAACTCTTCTCCCTGCGCTTGATTATCATTGCTTGTGTGTGTTGATATTGTTTATACACGGTGACACAAAAATCAGTGTTTATTTATATACATATTTATGAATCCATGTCACTTCACGAGGATAAGAACCAATTGTAGAACTCGGGGTTGTTCTGGAGCGTGGCACACACATCCAGCACTCGTGGCAGCTTACTTAGTACCGATAGATATTTTGCCACATCGAGCATCATGGACCCTTGTCTGAGTCTATTAGAAGCAACATGTAACTCCTCTTTAGTGAGAACCTTATCAAACAGAGAGTTTTCTTGGCTAGGTTCAGCCAAGTCCGTACCTCGAATGGCAGTCAGCACTCGAAGGGAAGTTGGTGCCACATAGGTTGGGTCTCTTTGGGACTGCCATTTGGCCAATCGCTCCTCAGGGATTGTCATGATTTGAGCCCCTAGTTTGGCCATTGCAATGCGGATTTTGCACCAACGTTGCTCAAATCGACTCCGGCCTGCTGACAGTCGCTTTAGTTGCTCTATGTCTACGAGATTCAATCGACAGAGCACTTCATTGAACGTGACAGTTAAGCGCAGTTTGTCAGCCTCCTCGTCAGAGATGAGTCGCATGTGTTCATACAGGAGCTTGTTATAGTGATCGTTAAGATGTTCTTGCTCTTCCCAGGATAAGGGAAATGGAAAGTACTCTTCAAGCTGCTCCTTAGGGAATGCACCCATGTCTGCCAGGACATAGACACGTGCGAACACTTTGAGCTTAGCATTTAACTCGGTTAAGCATTCTGTGACACTTCTATGTTTCACGACGGCTTGCTCGGTTGCCATCTCATGCAAGGTTCTAGGAGTTTGCCTAGGCTTTAGCGTAGCTGGGGGCTCACGCCTAGATGAGCAAGTTTGGCCAATGCTAGGATTTCTTATGCTCTTGGGGTTCTCACGTTTCTCCTGAGGCTTTGTCGTTGCGTCATGGTTCTCCTTGGATGTGCCCGGTATAAATTTGTCACCCTGTTGTGACAGTGTTGTATCCACTCTTGATTGGTCGATGTGAGTTCTATTGTCGGTGGATTGAGTGTTGAAAGCAACTGTTGATGGCAACGGCTGCTTTGATTTTTTAGAGCACAGGGATGTGTCTGAGGTTTCAGCACTATTAAGAGAGGCATCAGTGGGCTCATTGGTGGATGGACTCGATGCTTTATTCATCAGCTCTCGAGCACTCTTCGTCCCAAGGTTCTTGGGGTCCACAACCACCTGCAACTATTGTTGTTTTCTCTTTGTTTTCTTGGTCAGTGTAGGTGCATCTAGCATCTCAGGACCCTGGGCTACATCGACTGTTAACATGCTTGGTTGGGCCTCAGCATTTCCCTTCTCTAGTGGGTCCTCATGGGACCTAGTCGTGGCCTGCAGAGTAGCCTTGCCAGGTTGCATGGGTACAACTGTCTCCCTTTTGGGAGAGTCTAGCTCTTTCGCCCGCTCCCCTATGCTTAACCCCTCTAGCCCAGGTTTTAGGCGCTTTGGAAGTGCTGGAGTAGTTAAGGAGGTAGGTCGCGACACCTCGTTCACAGGTAAACCACTAAGGACACGTTCCGCAAGGGGCCTTGTCATGGCCAAGGGTTGTGACTGCTGTGATCCTTGATTTGCAGTAGTAGCAGCTAGTTCAGTGGATTTGCTACTATTGGTGGATTGCGGTGTCAAGTCCATAGGGCAATTGGAAGTGGTCGTTGCTCTTAGAGCATTCACTTGCGTAGATCGAGTATCAATTGAGCTAGCCATGGTGGATTGCACAGGCATATCCTTAGGTGTAGAGCTATGGGGGGTGTCGTGTCCCACCTCTTGGACATTTGGAAGCTTTGATGTGGGTAGAGATTGGGATCGAGTAGCCGCACTTGATGAGTATTGTGCTTCCCGTGTCCGTTTAGGGGAAGAGGGTGTAGGAGACTTGGGACTCCTAAGTGGCTTTGATACTGGCTGGGAGATTTCCTCGTGGCTGTTAGATGATTTTGCTATTTGCTTTCTTGAGCATTTAACCTTGCCATGAGCAATGTTGTGCCTATGATGCCTGCTATCCTCTTGGGGAATCAAAGGCTCCTTGGGCACTAGTGTCTTTTGCATATCCTCAACGATTACATCTGATGTCTGCTTGTCAAGCATAGTAGGCTGAGGATCTACCCTCCAATTGGTCCCGTTGGGTTTCTTGATTTCGACCATGAGGGGCTCGGTCACTCCATTGTTTTTGACTTGGGACTTGGTTTTTCGTTTAGATCTCCTCCTACGCTTCTTTGCTCTTGATACATCCTGGCCTTTAGTCGACAAAGGAGGTTTAATAGGGGGTTTTGGTACCCAAATCCATCGGTTGCCTGCATAATACCCTTGAGCACGTAGCAACGCTTTGGATATCCATCGCGGCGTTGTGCTGACTCTCCATCGATGCCTTCGTCTATAAGGGTTGGGCTTCTTTTGGGGTCTTCTACAATATTTGTAAGTCCAAAGGCTATCCTTGGCATTGTCTCCTAACCTTTTTGTTTCCGGTATGGCCTCACTCACTGGTTCTCGTTGTTCGACCTGTGCTTGTATTAACTCTTCCAACAAGTCCTTGCTCTCGTCAGCAGGCTTGACTGTTATGTCAGCACCTTGCTTGCCTTTCCCTCGAGGTTCGATGAGGTCACTCTTGCTAAAGGTCGTGACTATCCTCACACCCGGTAGTGTCAGGTGTATCCTCACACCCGGTAGTGTCAGGTGTATCTCTGTGCTACATAGTCAACCTCACATTTGGTCGCCCTTTTGAAGGGTCTTCCCAGGAGGGTTTCCTTACCATATTTAGCACTATTTGGAGGAATATGAATTATGATAGGCAAGCTTTCTGTTTCAATTGTCGCAAGGATTTTGCACTTCCTTATGAGTGCTTGTGGGTGTCCCCCATAAGGGCTAAGAGTTGCACTAGTCGGTGTGAGCTCTGGTTGGCCTAGTAGGGTCTATGATTCATAGGTCAAGACATTAAAATCTACTTCTTCATCAATCAGAGCATCGATAGTATGCTCTCTTTTCGCGGTGAGTTTGACCCTAAGATAAGCCGGTGGTACTATGTCTTCATCTTCCGGGTCTTGGCTTGTGAATTTAAGTCTTCTGACAAATGCCCTCGAGTCCCCAACTGCATGACCAGACGTGGATTCTCCACCAATGTCTTGGGTTGTTTGTGCAGTGTTGCTCAAGGTACATCTCTCATCAAGAGTGTCATGTCTAGTCATCTTGGCATTTGTAGCTTGCTGATGTTGCCTTCCGCTCTGACTAGACATGGTTTGAACACAATGTCTTTGTGTTCTCGTGGTGCGGCCTTTTTGCCCTTAATGGCTAGATTGGCCCATTGATGTTCTAGGGTCTCTGTTTCTCTCTGTTCGGGTACGGGCTTTTTGTTGCTCTTTTGCAATTGAGAATCCATTCTTGTGTAGAGCCATTACTACACTAGGGTCCAATTTGAAGGACCTGTCACAGCGCACGTTTTCTCTCCAACCTACTTGGGGGAGGTGCGGAGGGGACAGAGCCCCCTCTGCGGGGGTCCGGGGGGGTAGTCCCCCCCGGCCCGCAGGGCTGTTACGGTAAAATCCATGCACAATTTGGAGGATCGTTTATAGCCAAAATTTGAACTACGTGCTCTAAATTTTAGCCCAGTGATGGATCTGTGATGTGCCTTTAGCTCTACATAGCCCTTGGGGTCAATTTCGGGGTTTAGATGCGTCAAAATTTGTGTTCTAGATATTTGTCCGATTTTGATAGTTTTTTGTTAGATGTCCGATTTTCAGGAGTCCGATTATCAGAATCGGACGTCCGATTGGCCCAGTGGTTCGATTTTGGTCACGTCCGATTCTGGGAGTCGGATTGAAAAAGTGGTCCGATTTTCGGAGTGGTCCAATTTTGGGAATCGGATCGGACAGGGTGGTCTGATTGCCAAAATCGGACGAGCGTCTGATCGGACAGGATGGTCCGAGTGGTCCGGGTGTCCGAGTGGTCTGATTTCCAAAATCAGACGGGCTGGTCCGAGTGGTCCGAGTTCGAGTGTCCGAGTGGTCCGATTTCCAAAATCGGATGGGCTGGTCCGAGTGGTCCGATGTCCAAGTGTCCGATTATGGACTGGTCCGATTCTGAGTGGTCCAATTATGGACTGGTCCGATTTTGGACGGGTCCGATTTTGGGACTCAGAGAGCTGGTTCGACTACGCGACTGACGGCCCGCGAGTTGCACGCGATACCTCTAGGCTGACATCTACTACACCGAATCGTCCAGCGCCTTCCAGATAGGTGCAAGACATTACAAGGGAATGCCAGACATGCCTGGAATCACTATGGTGCTCGAATCAAATGGCACTCCAAGGATTTGTGCCTCGATTTTCGTGTTTTAGCCTATTATACAGCAACAGAAAACCCTACTATTTGCTTCTTTTTCTTTGTTTTTTCCTATCCTAAATGCATCCAAATCACAAAGTAAATACCTACACTACTCCATCTCACAACATAAATCTCAAAAAATCAAAAAACCTACTTGCCAAGGAGATCGAATACCATCTTCAACCCCCTCACTTCCTACCTATCTCAGGCACCGGTTCGGGGGAAAACCCTACTCCAATGCTCAATTTGAAGCACACAAGCGCTCAAGGCTTGAATCCGTTGTACCGGCAAATGGAACCAAAATGTGGAAACTTTCACTCAACCGCCAAGACCCACGGACCGCTTATTGTTTCAAGCGTTCCAAGCCGAGCACTAATGGCTACCTCTCACATAGCCGACGCGCCATCCATATCTACGGGTGTAGTGAGCTTACCTCCATGCCGATCGAGTTACCTTCTCTCTCGCGCACTCCGGTAGCTCCACGATCCAAGTGCAAGCTTTAAGCAAGCTCCATCCCCAAGCTCCACGCTCCAAGCTCCATTGCCGCGAGCAAGAGAAGAGAAGAGAAGAGAAGAGAAGAAGAGAGGAGAAGATGGAGAGCTTCTCCTCCTCGGTCCCTCACCCTCACACACTCACTCCCTCACACTCTCACACTTCCTCTCTCAAGCACAAGCTCAAGCAAGTAAGAAGAAGAAGAAGAAGAAGAAGAAGAAGAAGAAGAGGAGAGCTACTTTTGGCCACACACAAGAATGAGCTTTTCATTCACTTTTCAACTTTATATACAAAACCCTAAATCCCTTTTGGGCGGTCATCCCCTTTTCCCCTTTCTTTACATGGCCGGCCGTAGTCTAGGCCCCTTTTTCCCATTGTCCTTCTATCTTCCTAGCTTCCTTTCCACCACCCGTCTACATTTACAAATTGCATGGGTGAGAGCCTGGCGCTCCTTGAATTAAACTAGTGCACCTTTCTCCCTTATTTAGGACTCTTCTCCTTGTGTGTCTTTGTCTTTCGTTTCTCTTTGCCTTAGCCTTTGTCTTTGTCTTCTGCTTTAGCTTTTCCGGATTTTCCACCTTTGTTCGTTTGAGGATTAACAAGCATACTCTTCAAGGAAACTAAAAAGCCATGAAAGAAACTATGCTACCCACGATTTGGAGCTGTTAGCTGTCATCCATGCTCTCAAGATTTGGAGACACTACTTGCTGGGTAACAAGTTTACCTTAGTGACGGATCATAAAAGTCTCAAATGGATCTTTACCCAGAATGAGCTCAATATGAGGCAACGTTGATGGATTGAAGTGCTGGAGGAATATGATTTTGAAATCAAATACCGGCCTGGAAAGGAGAATGTAGTTGCCGATGCACTCAGTCACAAGGCATTTCTAAATTCTCTAATTTTACAAGATCCATCAACAGCTAGATCTCTAGCCACAAAGGTATCCATGCCAAACAACCCAATACTTGAGCTAGCTAGAGAAGAGGCATGCCATGATCCAACCTATTAGAAATTACTAAGGGAGATCGCCATCAAGGATCAAGACCCGAAGCTACAGGCAAAGTATCAAGAATTCTCTATCAATAGTGGACTTTTCTACTATAGAACGAGATTATGTATACCAGCAAGCCAGTCACTCAAGCAGAAGATACTTTGGGAAGCTCATGACTCTCCTTTTTCACGACATCCTGGCTATGCCAAGATCCTCAATGTAGTTAGAAAGAGCTATTATTCGGAAAGGCTTAAAGGTGACGTTCTCAAATATGTCATTGAATGTTTGTCTTGTCAATGCATTAAGGCCAAACATGTCAAAATGCCAGGAAAATTGCAACCACTCGACATTCCCCAAATGAAATGGGAATTCATTAGTATGGATTTTGTTGTTGGCCTATCCCAAGTTCAGGGAGGATACAACTCCATTATGGTTGTGGTAGATATGCTTACCAAGGTTGCACATCTTATCACTGTTAAGACAAACTATAAAGCCTCAGACATTGCAAGGTTATTTATCAAGGAGATATTCAAACTGCATGGGTTACCCAGAAGAATCATCAGTGATCGTGACTCTCTCTTCACATCACACTTCTGGAGAGCCATCTTCGAAGCCATTGGGACTCAACTCTGTTTCAGTACAGCTTACCATCCCCAAACCGATGGCCAAAGGGAGTGAGTCAACCAAGTCATTGAGGATATGCTAAGGGCACATTGCTGTCGCGAGCCCAATAAGTGGATTCAATATTTGCCATTGGTGGAGTTTGCCTACAATGCTTCTTACCAACAAAGCATTCAGATGACCCCTTTCCAAGCATTGTATGGGCACGATTGTCGAAGTCCTTTAAACTTCTCGGATTCAACCTTGAGGGTCGAAGCTTCAAAGTAGATGCTGGAAGATATGGATGACCAAATCAAGTCAATAAGACAGGACATCCAAGCCGCCAAGGATAGACAGAAGGCTTACGTGGACCTGAAACGTCAAGATAGATCCTTCGATGAAGGAGATATGGTCTTCATTCGCGTATGTCCAAAGAAGAGTTCCCTATCCTTGGGTGAATGCAAAAAGCTAAGTCTAAGGTATTGTGGACCCTATAAGATTCTCAAGTGCCTAGGGCCTAATGCTTACAGACTTCAACTCCCTGAGAACCTAAAAGTTCATAATGTATTCCATATCAGCCTACTGAAGAAATATGTGCCTAACCCTAGTCATGTGCTTGATGATCAACAAGATGTAATGCCTAGCCAAGGAGTCTTTGAGCTACGGCTTGACAGGATCTTAGATGTTAAGGGGAGGCATTTGAGATCCAGAACCTTGAGACAATACCTCGTCTAGTGGAAAGATTATCCCGAGGAGGATGCCACTTGGATGGATGAAAGTGCTCTCAACCAACAATACCCCCAGTTCTTCTCGAGATGAGGACATCTCGATTCCTCTAAGGGGGAGAGAATGTAATATTTTCGCTTGAAATATTAATTGACCTTAAAAACCCTGCACATCTCATGCAAAAGCATTGCAAAATAATCTCCCGTGTCAATTAATGTTGGTGGCTAAGTGTTCCCTCCGTGTGCAATGTTAAATTCCAGCTCCGTGACATGCAAGAGAGGCTATGGCTTGAAGACCACAAGCCCGCACGGGAACACCTCTCCAAAAGGAAAAAAGGGGATAATGGTTAAAATTGAGGAATTTTTTTAAATTAATAACCCCTCCCCCTCAGCCGATGCATGGCAGGGGAGAGGAGTGGTGTAGTGGTGGAGTGCATGGAGGAGAGAGGAGCATGGAGGGGAGCATGCCACTAGCCATGTGTGTGGCTATCTCCCCCCCTTTAGTCCTATAAGACCACCCCCTCCCCAAGCTTGAGGGAGGGAGAAGTGAGAGGAACGTGGAGCCCCTGTGCTGCCCGCCATCATCGCCATGTTGCCGTGGAGAGTCGCCACGCTACGCCACGCCACCACCGTCCTCACCACTATCATCGTCTTCCTCCTGCTCATCGTCATCTTCACCCTTCTCCTCCCAATCATCACTTCTTTCTCTCTCCACGTTTCTCTTTCTTCTCCCTCCCTCAAGCTTGGGGAGGGGGTGGTCTTATAGGACTAAGGGGGGAGGAGATAGCCACACATGTGGCTAGTGGCATGCTCCCCTCCATGCTCCTCTCTCCTCCATGCACTCCACCACTACACCACTCCTCTCACACTCCTCTCCCCTGCCATGCATCAACTGAGGGGGAGGGGTTATTAATAAAAAAATTTGCCTCAATTTTAACCATTATCCCCTTTTTCTCTTTTGGAGAGATGTTCCTGTGCGGGCTTGCAGTCTTCAAGCCACGACCTCTCTTGCACATCATAGAGCTAGAATTTAACATTGCGCACGGAGGGAACACTTAGCCACCAACATTAATCGACACGGGAGATTATTTTGCATTGCTTTTGTGTGAGATATGCGGGGTTTTTAAGGTTGATTAATATTTCAGGCGGAAATATTACAGAGCTTTAGATAAGGGCAAAGGAATACATACTAAGATTCCTAAAAATTGATTTTTTTAAAGAAGGTAATGTTCTTGAGATTGTATTGGTGGACATGTATGCAAAGTGTCACTTGCTCTGAAAAAGTAAACGAAGTATTTGACAAGCTTCTTCCAACTTGCGAGATGTGGTATCATGGAGTGCACTAATGGCAACATATGTTAAGCATGGGTATAATGAGCATGCACTAAAATGTTTTAAGTAGATGCAACTTGAGAGATTTACTCAAATTTTAATTACTTTCGTTTGCATGTTAGAAGTTGATGGTAAAATTAGAGCTACAAATAAAAGATAAAGAACTGTATGTTGTGATTATTAGAAAGAAGCAAATGGAAAGATATTACTATTGGTCCTCTATGGCATCTCTCCAGTGCTTATGTGAAGACATCATTCCCCTAGGGATTACTATGGATGTCCATATGGCATCACACGAATGTAAGGCAAGGGGTTTTTGAAAGGTGCAACTACATGAGAGAGAGAGAGAGAGAGAGAGAGAGAGAGAGAGAGAGAGAGAGAGAGAGAGAGAGAGAGAGAGAGAGAGAGAGAGAGAGAGAGAGAGAGAGAGAGAGAGAGAGAGAGAGAGAGAGAGAGAGAGAGAGAGAGAGAGAGAGAGAGAGAGAGAGAGAGAGAGAGAGAGAGAGAGAGTGTGTGTGTGTGTGTGTATTAGTGATAGTCTCCTATTATTTAATTGTTATATCATAGACTTAAGTAAGGTGAGGGTTAGAGGAGAAGAAAGGTGGTAATGAAATAAAATTTTATACTTTTTAATTCTTTTTTGCTTGTGGGATTTTCCAAGGTTTTGGCTTGATTTGTGTACATTTAACCCAAAAAGTTAATAGAATCATTGGAATCGTACTCTTACTTTATTATTGCATATACATGTATTGCCTACTTCAACCTCTTACATGTGGAGGTCTTGTTTTATCATCTTATTAACCTCATTATTTCTTTAACATTTTTCATTTTATTTTCTTTACTATATATTTTTGAAATTCCTTTGCTCTTTATTCCCTCCCCTTTTGTTCTCTCTCTATTTACATATGATAGAACTAGTCAATCTTAAATTGCTTTGCCAATGTAAATCGAGTGTAGATCATAGAGCCCATCTTTGGATTTTTTTTGAAAATTACAAATCATGTTTTGGTACTATCACAAAGGCACATCATAGATATGATATGCCTCTAAATGAGACAAGATAATTACAATTAACTATGATTAAATCTTAAACAATTACATGGCATTGTGTGATTGACTTGAATTAAGTTTTTGGTATGATCTTTGGCTCTAGTAAACCTTATTTTGGGAACCTTGGAATAGCATACTAATTCTTATCTTCGTTATTAAGAGGACTTTCATACAAGTCTTAAACATAAGAGGAAATATGGACTAAAAAAGGGCATCCTAAGAAATTGATTAAGAATCCTTAATATTGGATTAGTCTCTTGCTCACGGTCATCATTGCATGGTTTTTTGTTCCCGAACTCGCAACATTCCTAGGCTCCATCGTACTTTTTGTTGTAGGCTCTATGTAGAAAGGAGGGTGTAATATTTCCACATAGTAAAAGTTAGTTGGTTAGTTTGAAAGTTAGTTAGTCAATTAATAAGTTAGTAAGATTACTAACTAAAGAAAAAAAAACTAACTAACGTTAATAATTAGGATTTTTATTTAATTAAAATACATGTTAAAAAATCAAGATTCGTAAATCCAATATTTTTCTTGGATTGACAAGGACCGTAGTCACCCTTCACAGAAGTTACAATGTGAACGAGAGTTATGAGCTATATTAGTCACTAGTATTAATATGTATAGTTGGGATAGTAAAAAAAATATTAGATTTTGGGCATAACTAGTATATTTTAGATATTATCCTAATGAGATATGGAGATTTCTAGAACTGAATGTCATTTAAAAGAAAAGACAAGTGATGTTTTAGTTAGTTTTGGAGATTTTATCAAAAGAAAAAATAAAGAGAGGGATTTGTGGAATCACGCATGCTGCGATCGCAGTCTAAAGACAAAAAACAACACTTCAAATAGAGAAAAGAAGGAGTGAATTGAGAGCTTTCTAAGCAAGTGTCTTGGAGTTTAACCCCCCTTTCAGAGCCAATGGAACCATCAGATTTATGATCTGAGCATTAGATCACTGATCTTTCTAAGATCCCTCTCCACAAAGAGCTCCACTTCTCAGCCACAAGCCCTCTTCTCTAATTCACTATAAATATGAGGCATGGGGAGGCACAAGAGAGCATAAGGAGACCCTGAGAGGCTGCGAGAGAGAGGTAGAGAGAAGGAGACCCCTCCAAGAGATTGTGAGGGAGAGCTTGAGAGAGAGAGAGAGAGAGAGAGAGAGAGAGAGAGAGAGAGAGAGAGAGAGAGAGAGAGAGAGAGAGAGAGAGAGAGAGAGAGAGAGAGAGAGAGAGAGAGAGAGAGAGAGAGAGAGAGAGAGAGAGAGAGAGAGAAGAGAGAGAAGAGTCACCTCGAGAGGCTGCAAGGGAGAGAGTTAGCTCAATTCCCTCTATCTCGATCCTCGACCTAACCATCTTCTCTTAAGACTCTCCCATCTCAAATCTAATACACCTTCTTAATCTCTTGAGTCCACTTGTGGACGATGGCCCCCAAGCGAAGAATGTCACGTGCGGATAGCAATCCCATAACCAACAAAGAAGCTTCAAATGAAGGCATCACCGTCAATCCTATTGCGGTACCAGTCATAAGTAATGTATTTCCAAATTGATAGATGCTTGTTTTGATTCTCGTATGAGATATGTCCGGCCCCATACTATGATGTACAAGTATAGGTCATCGGAAGAGATAAATTTTATCTCACGTACTCAAAAGATCGAGCTTACAAAGTGTATGTATTAAGGAAAGTTAATTGCACCTAGTTGCATATAGCTTGTTCGTTGATAAAGCAATTACAAGGAGGAATCGATCAAGGGTTATGAATGGCATAATCATGACATTAAAAATTATGCATACAAGTGTTAAGTAAATTTGACATAGAATCGCTCTTTGATCCCAAGGGGAAGAACATATATGCGATGGTAATGTTATCGCGACTTGCATTATTTGGCAAGAATATAATTGGTTTTTTTGTTGGTTGATTGAACAACATCCTAAATGCTTTTACATTCAACTAGTTGTTGGTTTCTTGTTTGGATGATTGTTCCAAGTGCTTGTGATTTATAATAAATGCATGACAAGGGTCTATGATGACAAGTTGCCATGGGGATAAAGGAATGTTTTCCTAGAAAATGATATTAGGGCTGAATGCATTGTTGTGCTGGATTTCTAAAGGATTTAATTAAGGAAGGATATGTTGCACGGGTGGATCACCTCCATGATCGCACCGCGGATTAACCCAAAGAGGGCATTGCTCGATTCATGGGCCGAAGGTCGAGTGGTAAAAAGGCCAACCACGGGAATGATGTTTCGCTCCTAGACAGCTTGCGGGTCAGGCGGAGCTCTGGACACCCCTTTCTAGGTGAAGAATGGAGATGAAGACCTCCATGGCCCCCAACATCTGGGCATGTTGGGAGATCCTATTCTAGATAAAGGATTGAATTTGTGGTGCCATGAGATTTGGACCAATTACTTCTGCAAGGCAGAAGAGATACTTATGTTGGACAGAAGGGATACATAATTTCTCATGTATGGGTGGGAGACAAAGATTAACTTGAAGATAAGTTAAGGAACTTGTTTATCAATAGATTGCTTGCTATGTTTTCGTGTCTGTGCTATAAGTTATGCGAACAAACCATGTTTCCTAAAAGGCTTAATTAATGAAGCCGACTTTAAGTGTCACACATAAATGTGGTATAACCTAATTAGAAAACTAAAGCTATTAAGGGAAGCGGGTGGGCAGAGCCCTTGACGGTTCATCCTAAGGCAAGGTGGTCCCAGAGAAGTGGGAGGCTTCTCACAAGGTTTACCATCTTCGACCTTAGGAATTGTTAGGATAGAACCTCGATTCATGCCGTTTTAGGGGACTGAAATGGGACTGTGCCCTATGAGCAGAGAGGTTGAGCAGCACATCCCTCTCGTTTCCTATTCTCTTTGAACCAAGTGCAGCATGGGTCTACTTCGGATTGGATATTTCTACGTAAAGTAGGATTTCCAAGACCCGACGCTAGAATACTGTCAAGAGACCTTGGCCACTAGGAGCCCAAATTTCAGGTTGATCCTAGTAGGTTCTGCTGTGGATGTTCCATTGCGAGGTGGACTCGAGAAACCCTAGGCGACAAACCCTGTAATATTCTATGGGAGTAGCAGGCAGTGTCGCTTAGACTCGTCCTTTGATGGACCACTAAGACATGCCTGGACAGCCCAATGGACGGGCACCTTACAGATGGTATCAGAGCGAAACTTTGTAATGATGCGTGATTGATTAATGTATGGTTCATAGGCATATCCTAAACAAAATAATCTAAGTGGTATGGCTTGATTGTTAGGCACCTCCTGTACTTATAAATGCCGGCATGCAAGAGAAGAAATTTCTTCTCAAGCAAATTAAGACACCCGTGTTTGATGGAGAAGGAATAGATGTTGCAGCTGAGGCGGAGATATGGATTGAGTCGATGGACGATTATTTTTCTACTTCGCAAACTGCTTCCACAAATCAAGCAATGATAGCCAAACTTAAGCTAGTTGGCCGAACTCAATTATGGTGGAAGCAATGGTGCAAGGATAAATGTATTTTCGAAGCCGCTGTCACTTGGGCTCAACTAAAAGATGTACACGGACGATACCTTTCGCCAACCTACCAGACTTTGAGGATGAATGAATTCTTCAAGCTCAAACATCTGGAATTAATCTTGGAAGCTTACTACTCAAAGTTTGTAACCCTACTAAAATATGCGCCACTAATGGATATTGCATAGCAAGTATCCAAGTTTTGCCATGGGCTAAACACTCCTCTGAACCACTGTCTGGAAGCAATGCGTCCAATAGACTTGCAAGATGTATTAGTCTGAGTGAATCCAATCATCCAAGGAACTTGGATCAGAAAATTATGACAAAGATGTTTCCCGAGATAAGGAAAATAGATGCCACACATGCGGAGGGATAGGGCACATCCGTAGGAGATGTCCCTACCGTCAATGCTTTCATTGCAATGAGCTAGGGCATGTCCAAGTAGACTGCCCTGACTTAAGTCTAGAAGACATTGAGCCTCCAAGAAAACAAATCTACACATGTGCAGTCTATGGATATATAGAGGAATCAGATGAAGACGGAGACCTAGAACCGACAATACCTCTTCAGGATGACTAGAAATCCTAGAAATTTTATCGACATGAAATACAACTTGTATTCGAATAAACTTTACTCTTGTAACTACAGTTAACCTGAGTAATATGAGTTACATCTATTTTAAGCCTAGAACTTGCGAATGATTAGAGATGCTCCGGCAAGGAATGACAATTATAAATTGCAATGAATTTTTATTTAGTCAATCTTTCTCAACTAATATAGATTGGGTCTTACTAGAATGTCGAAGCTTGGAAGTATTCTTTAGTATTACAAGCAAAGCCAATTGCCCATGGAGCTCAGTCCCGAACTAAGAAGAGGACAATTTGGGAACATAGTTTCCAAGATAAAGGACCACTCCAATCTGCTAAAAGAATCCTAGGACAATTTGGTCTAAAGAAGAAAATCCTACCAAGGACAACCAAGAATCTTGTGACCACAAGTGATAAAGTTCCATGATGTTTCTATTGCAGGGAGTTAGGTCATTTCAAAAGGGAATGTCCAAAGCACCCTAAACACCGATGCTCTGAGTGCCACAACATTGGATATAACTACATCAATTGTCCCAACAGAACTCAAAGAGAACTTGAGCTTACAAGAAATGAAGTTGTACAAGCTTCAATGATCCAGAATATACGAAGTGCTTAAGAAAAACCTAGAAGATATCCATGAAATGTAACTACAATAAAATTTCTATTGTAATCAAGACTCTGATATATTAAATACAATAGGTTGTTGCTTCAAAAGACTGCATGCCTATGAGTAATCAAAGTAGCGCAGCAGAAGCGTAATGGGCCCATAATCCACAAGTTCCATAATGATACCCCCAGTTTCTCTGGAGATGAGAACATCCCGATTTCTCTAAGGGGAGGAGGATGTATTATTTCCACACAGTAAAAGTTAGTTGGTTAGTTTGAAAGTCAGTTAGTCAATTAATAAGTTAGTAAGATTACTAACTAAAGACTAACTAAAGAAAAAAAAACTAACTAATGTTAATAATTAAGGATTTTTATTTAATTAAAAATATATATTTAAAAAATCGAGAGTCATAAATCCAATATTTTTCTTGGATTCACAAGGACGTAGTCACCCTTCACAGAAGTTACAACGTGAACGAGAGTTATGAGCTATATTAATCACTAGTATTAATGTGTATAGTTTGGATGGTAAAAAAAAATATTAGATTTTGGACATAACTATTATATTTTAGATATTATCTTAAAGAGATATGCAGATTTCTAGAACTGGATGTCATTTAAAAGAAAAGTGATGTTTTAGTTAGTTTTGGAGATTTTATCAAAAGAAAAAATAGAGGGATTTGTGAAATCGCGTGCGCCGCGATCGCAGTCTACAGAAAGAAAACAACACTTTGAACAGAGAAAAGAAGGAGTGAACTGAGAGCTTTCTAAGCAAGTGTCTTGGAGTTTTACCCCTCTTTCGGAGCCAATGGAACCATCAGATCTATGATCTGAGCATTAGATCACTGATCTTTCCAAGATCCCCCTCCACAAAGAGCTTCACTTCTAAGCCACAAGCCATCTTCTCTAATTCACTATAAATATGAGGCATGGGGAGGCACAAGAGAGCATAAGGAGACCCCAAGAGGCTGCAAGAGAGAGGTAGAGAGAAGGATACCTCTCCAAGAGATTGTAAGGGAGAGCTTGAAAGAGAGAGAGAGAGAGAGAGAGAGAGAGAGAGAGAGAGAGAGAGAGAGAGAGAGAGAGAGAGAAGAGTCACCTCGAGAGGCTGCAAGGGAGAGAGTTAGCTCAATTCCCTCTATCTTGATCCTCGACTTAACCATCTTCTCTTACACTCTCCCATCTCAAATCTATTACGCCTTCTTAATCTCTTGAGTCCACTTGTGGACGACGGCCCCCAATCGAAGAATGTCACGTGCGGATGGCAATTCCATAACCAACAACGACGCTCAGACAAAGGCATCATCGTCAATCCTATTGCGGTACCGGTCGTAAGTAATGTATTTCCAAATTGATAGATGTTTGTTTTGATTCTCTAATGAGATACATCAGGCCCCATACTATGATACATGAGTATAGGTCATCGGAGGGGATATATTTTATCTCACATATTCAAAATATCGAGCTTGCAAAGTGCATGTATTAAGGAAAGTTAATTGCACCTAGTTGCATATGGCTTGTTCATTGATAGAGCAATTACAAGGAGGAATCCATCAAGGGTTATGAATGGCATAATCATGACATTAAAAATTATGCATACAAGTGTTAAGTAAATTTTACATAGAATCGCTCTTTGATCCCAAGGGGAAGAACGTATATGCGATGATAATGTTATTGTGACTATTCTTGCATTATTTGGCAAGAATATAATTGGTTTTTTTGTTGGTTTATTGAACAACATCCTAAATGCTTTTACATTCAACTAGTTGTTGGTTTCTTGTTTGGATGATTGTTCCAAGTGCTTGTGATTTATGCTAAATGCATGACAAGGGTCTATGATGACAAGTTGCCATGGGGATAAAGGAATGTTTTCCTAGAAAATGATATTAGGGCTGAATGCCTTGTTGTGCTAGATTTCTAAAGGATTTAATTAAGGAAGGATATGTTGCATGGATGGATCACCTCCATGATCGCACCACGGATTAACCCAAAGAGGGCATTGCTCGATTCATGGGCCGAAGGTCGAGTGGTGAAAAGGCCAACCACGGGAATGATGTTTCGCTCCTAGACAGCTTGCGGGTCAGGTGGAGCTCTAGACACCCCTTGCTAGGTCTAGAATGGAGCTGAAGACCTCCGTGGTGGTGGCCAATATCTGGGCATATTGGGAGATCCTATTCTAGATAAAGGATTGAATTTGTAGTGCCATGAGATTTGGACCAGTTACTTATGCATGGCAGAAGAGATACTTTTGTTGGACAAAAGGGATACATAATTTCTCCTATATGGGCGGGAGACAAAGATTAACTTGAAGATAAATTAAGGAACTTGTTTGAACTTGTTTGCCAATAGATTGCTTGCTCTGTTTTCGTGTCTGTGCTATAAGTTATGCGAACAAACCATATTCCCTAAAAGGCTTAATTAATGAAGCTGACTTTAAGTGTCACACATAAATGTGGTAGGACTTAATTAGATAACTAAAGCTATTAAGGAAAGCGGGTGGGCAAAACCCCTGACGGGTCTGTTCTATGGTAGGGCGGTCCCAAAGAACTGGGAGGCTTCTCACAAGGTTTACCGTCTTCGACCTTAGGAATTGTTAGGATAGAACCTCGATTCATGCCGCTTTAGGGGACCGGAATGGGACTATGCCCTACAGACAGAGATGTTGAGCGGTGCATCCCTCTCGTTTCCCATTCTCTTTGAACCAAGTGCGGCATGGGTATGCTTTGGATTGGATATCTCTGCGTAAAGTAGGATGTCCAAGACCCGACGCTAGAATTCATCAAGAGACCTTGGCCACTAGGAGCCCAAATTTCAGGTCAATCCTAGTGGGTTCGGCCGTGGACGTTCCATTACGAGGCGAACTCGAGAAACCCTAGGTGACAAACCCTGTAACATTCTATGGGAGTGTCGAGCACTGTCGCTTAGACTCATCTCTCAATGGACCGCTAAAATGTGCCTGGACAGCCGATAGCAGGCACCTTATAGAGGGGGTCTCCTTTTCTTTTTGCCCTAGTAACTAGCCTTTTTAATTCTCCAATCACTCTTCCAAAGTGCCATATCGGTAACAATTTATTTTTAACCTTAAAAATGAGTTTTTTAAATTCATCATAGAAAATATATATTTTTTCTTAAAGGCCCAATCATATTGCAAGTTGAAATGCTAATTTTTAATACATCTTTTTGCATTAAATAGCCTCCAAATCAATTTATACTTTTTTCTACCCTCATAAGCGACTTTTGGGACATTGTAGAGGTAGTTGCATACCCTCCTTATGTCCCATTATGCGTCCTAAGAGCCATATCAACAAGGCAAATTAATTATGATCCCAAAAAGTCATTTTTTCCTTCCCTCTCAAAAACTAGTATTTTAAACCTCCAATAGTACTTGACCATATTATATTTACATCTAAGTATTTTTTATGCATTGTTTTATTCTCTAATCCTTCCAAATCATTATTATTGATAAAATTACTCTACTCCATTCTCTCACCTACCTTGCATTTCTTAATGGAATTGCTTAGGACATAAGTAATCATAGGAAGAAAGTGGATCTGCAAGTTTGAGTGGATGAAGAGTATGATCTTACAATGACTCCTTATAGTAAGCGTGGCACCTAGATGCAACAACTACTTTCCAATATCATTCAGAGGGAAAGTAAAATATCGATCCTTGGGTAGATGGTTCCTTGTATCCTAACAACCCTAGCACTAGCCTAAATCCACATTTTAATTCCACTTCTTCATTGCTCACTTTTGTTGGGGATGGTGAACAAGGTCTACTAGGTTATTGCAAATGCTTGGGCAACAATCTTCAATTGCATTAATGTTATTAATAAATATTATATAACACTCACAAATCTTTGTTACAAATGCGTTGCAAAATGCCCTTCAAGCTCAGGAAAACAAAGTGTAGAAACTTGAAGAAGAATTGAAGTAATACAAAGACAAGGAATAAATGATGGTAAAGGACATGCAATGAACTTTGAGCTTAGAGGAGGAGAATGCTTCATTGGAATTGCATTTGGAGCAAATGGAGAAGGATAAGAACATTGCATAAGCAAAGTTGCAAAGGAGCAAGCAAACTCCCAGGGGTTACAACAAGGAAAGAAAACATCGACTACTACCAATGTTGTCACTATCCATTAAAGTTGGAGCACAAAAAAGATGCATGCAAGCATTAAAATTCATGATCTCTTGTTGATTAAAATTCAATTTAGAAAAAATTATATTCCTTAATAACATGTGTTTTTTTTTAAAGGAGCATTTTTCATGATGCTAGAGGCCAAGGTGAGGGCCAATAGTTGGAGCTTCTAAAGGCATTCTTAAAACATAAGCATCTAATTGCAATCTTGAGAGACTCTTGACATCGAGCCCTCCATCTTGCTGCTTTGAATGAGATTCTTAAGATAAATTATTAGTGGAAGAAGTTAAAATTGCATGTGATACAACTGGGGTTAGCTGACAAGGTTACAAGGCCATACACAACATGATACCAAATGCACTAGCTTGCAACAATATAAAACATATGGTCTTGCCTCATCCATTTTGACTTGGATCCATGCAATGATACAAAATGCATGAATTGGAGAGTCAATTGGATAATACTTTTTTATTGTGGAGCACATGGACGTAAAATGCAAAAAACTTAAAAAAATTATTTCCTTCGAGTATGATAAGTTTAACAATATTTTTGTTGACCTAATTAAGTTGCAATGCACAATGGCTCATTTTTATAAGATGCAATGCATATAATGTATTGACTTGTGATTTAACATTAATAATATGATTGAATGCACTCATATTATAATATGCTTATGATTATGTATGTTTATCATGAAATGGTTCAACTTTGGAGTTTATTGTGAAGTTGGAAATTGTAAAGGGATGCAAGTTGGAAAGAGTAGACCTTATGCTTATGAATAATGTAATGGCCTATGGTAAAGATGAAACACTTGTTCCTCCATTTAGTGTGTAGTTGAAAAATTAAATTTGGTGGCTAGTAGCAGTTGAGCTCCTAAGGAGTCACACAACATGCTATCATGGATTTTTCAATGAACACCTTATCTCAACATAATTGCTAGGCAAATAAATGGTGAGAAGCTTTGTGTGGAAGGCATTGGAGAGTTTAATGTCAAATGGCACTTGGATGGTGACCTCAAAACACTAAAGTATATGTTGAATTGTGATAGTAAAACAATGGCATCACTACCATGTCTATACTGCATGAAAACAAATATTATTCTAAGTCCTTGGAATATGTCACATGGAATGATGAAGCACTTGCATGCAATAGAAACACATTGCCCAATGTTTGGACAAGAATTAGAAACCCATATTCCCTATTGACATCAACAATATTCATCTTTGTAGTTTAGATTACCTCATGCACATATTTGACAAGCTCTTAAAGTTTCACATCAATTATGTGTACATAATGAAACCTCTTCCCAAACTCTAAGCAAAATTAAGGAGTTATTGCAATCCATAGGTGTGCATGGATGAAAGGTTAAGATCCAAAAGGACCAAAATGCATTAGGGCTAACTCATGGCATAGCCCAAAAGATATCTATGAGCGAGACAAAGGCCAAAAGATTCCTAAGTAGCATGACCGGCAAGTCATCAATGCTAAAGTGGGAGCTTTGAAAAGATCTCTGTCAATGCAATGTGGACTTAAAAAAGAAATCCCAACACTAGGAATGTGCAAAGCCAAAGTATGGCATTTCTTTGATAAGCTTGTATCCATCATGTTGAACCTCAATAAATACTTCAACACGATCAAATTTCCATCCAGTAATTGATGATGTCACAAAATCTATTGCCAATGCATGGGGAAAAATGAGCATTACCCATTACATGGTACGACATTGAATTCCCTTGTTGTACTTTATAATTTGGTGTTGTGAATTCAATGTTAATAACCCATATTTTTCCAACAAATAGTGTATCCCCATGGATCATACTATTCAAATAAATATGGGTCCTTGGAAATGGGGAACACATAAGGAAATGAGAAGTCAGATCACCATGCTTGTGGCACCTATTTTAAAAATACTTGCCATGGAGGAGGTCACCAAACCAAAAAACTAGCTACCTCATTGAAATGTTCAACTCGATCTACAAATGCACATTTGGTTGTTCAATCACATTAGAAACTATAAGGGCCATTGCTCTAGCAAAATCTATTGGAAATGAAATATGAGCTTGCAATAGTGAAAGATGGTGGACTAGTAATGTAGCAAATACACATGGCACATGATGCAATGGCTCTAGATGGGCTAGTCCCTAAACCCCATGTATTACCATCCTCGCTCCCCCACTCCCCCCCTCCCCAAACTAACTTCCCCTTGAAATAGAGAATACGAAGTTCATTCTTATACTTCACTCTTATTCACCTAGTAGGCACCTGAATTTCCTCTCTCCACAAGAATGGCTCATACAAAGCAAACCGATGATGCCGTTCTCTTATTTGGAAAAACCAAAAGATACCACCGTGGCATGGATAAGAATTTCCAAACTTCTTGCACCATGAAGGCCCATCCTCAACCTTTAGGCCAAGTCACATATCAACCATAGGGAAGACTGTCGTGCTTGAAAAGTACAAGGGGAAAAGGCCGTGGAGAATGACGATGAGGACACCTCCGTCGAGGATGAAACATACAAGCCATTCGACGAGAGTGGAGACGAGGAGCATGGAGATCAACAAGAAGAATATGAGGAACATGAAGATGAGAAATAACAAGATCAAGAGGAGGGTTCCATGAGCGAGGAGATACATAGTAATCAGGAGTAGGGAGATGAAAACCTAAACCATGGTCATGGCAAAGGTCTTATGGATGGAACCCTTAGTGGTGAAGGACCTACTCCTATGTAAGATCCCACGAGACTTTTTGCACCACAGTAGCAACCTCCTCTCCAACAACAAGCCCTAATGGCTACATCAAGGCCACCATCTCCCTAAGGATGCCAAAGAAGACATTTGGCAACGTGAGTGCCAAGGCAACAAGGAGAAACTAAAACCTTAAGGTACTAAGAGAGATAAGGAAATATCAAAAGAGCATAGACCTTCTAATATGCAAAGCACCATTTGCTTGAATTGTAAAGGAAATTTTATGGAGCTATGGAGATGACAAGCAAATGCAAGGTGCAATTCGAGAGGCCATGCAAGAGGCAGTAGAGACTTACTTAGTAAGCTTGTTTGAGAAGGTTTTAAATCCTTTGCAGTTTTAGCATATTGCATTATTGCAACTAAACCTCCCTCTTGAACCTCCTTAAACCGGAGCAATCTATATTTCTAGTGATTCTTTAATAAATCACAACATCTTACTCAATGAGAGCCTATTGCTCTTGGTTGCATGTACACCCATGAGACTTTCTTAAATGTTGCTACTAACCATTGTCTATGCTCATCCTTTGTATTATGAACATAGACAACCTCGATGGAAACTCAAGGGCCTTGTTGATGACCTATAGATTCCATTAGAATGATTAAGCAAGAAGGAACTTGTAGTTCTTGTGAGAAGAAGGCAAGGTGCTAACCACAAGAAAGGGAGAAATGGTGGCTTTTGAGTACCAAGTGACAAAAGTGCCCTTGTAGCTATGGGCATGGCTATGGAAGGGAGGAGGCAGCGGAAAGATTTGATGGATAGATTAGTGGAATGGAGATGAAGAATGCCAAAAGAAGTAGCAATTCTTAGAGAAACACACCAAAAAACCTTTTTTTTGAGCTACACACAACATGAAATGAGTTTTTTGACAGAAAAGGGGCCATTTGGGAGAGGGGGTAATTTTTAAATTTTTCTCCCCCACTTTTGATACCCTATGTGGCCCACCTAGGATGGGGGACAAGGTCGTTAGAGGTAAAGTTTGGGGAGGGGGGGAGTGGAGGTAAGGGGGACAAGCCTTCTTTTGGTGCACCCAAGGGGGAAAAGGAAGTAGATAAAAAAATCTCACACCACCCCCTCTCCCATTGGTCCATCTCAAATCTCTTGCCATTAGGAGAGTCATTAACTCTTAAGTTAAAGGTCCCTTTTTGAGTCTACATTTCCCCTAATGGAAACCCAAAGCACACAATATCACTTCGATCATGAATACATGTTACTCAAAAGCATCTTACCATGCTTGTGGCTTATTGTCATGCAATGTATCTACACACAAATACATTTTTCATTCATGCCAATATTTGTTGACATCTTCTACCACCATGATGCCTCATGATGGCAAACTCATGGTTCATTTCTTCCCAATTTTGTAATTGAAGAAAGCTAGAACCATCTCATAGATAATGATATTTGGAATGAGCATTATCCAATCCTATGATTATATTGTTGATTTTCCATGGTCACCATTGAAATGGCAAGTTTGATGTGCAAGGAGTTGTCACTATGGAAGGATCCTAGGTAGCACCAACCCGATTTGTTTGTTTCAACTATCTTGCCTTTCTTGCAACCAATTTGTGGTGATGGTTGGATGGCCTATGTCCTTGTTACACCTCCATTATGCTAATTAGTGCCACTCTTCCGATCCCACTCGACCTTGCCAGTAAAGTAAAAAAGGCCTCTACTTGGTTGCACCACTAGATCCACATGCAAGCTCGCTATGTCCATGGCTTTGGGCATGAGTACTTGTCCTACTAGAAAGTTGCAATTCTAAACCCATTGTGTCTCATACCCCTTAGAATATCCCCACAAAAGTTCCCTTGTCTATAACCATGGCCACAACCACAACATGTCCGCACTTGGCTAAAGTCTCCATTGCTAATAGGCCATTCTCCATTTATAAAAACCTCAAAGTAGGGCTTTTCTAAAGCCTTGCTTGCATTTCCTTTGCATTGTATGTCAAAGGCACTGATGCATTGAAGAAAAGTAGAAACTTCTCATTAGTGCTTCTCATAGAATATAGAATCCCCAAGGGGATTCACAATGGAAAATTTATAAAATCATGTAAGTGTGCAAGGGAGGGGGTTTTTTCCAAAAAGTAGGCCCCCATTATTTTCCTCCCCCAAACTTAAGAGTAAGAAAGATGGGGTGCCTCGGGGCATGGGGGGCATAGGGCAAGAGAAGGGGGAGGAGAATATATTTTGCTACAAACTAACTCATTTCACTTTATTAGCATGGTCCTCTTCTAGAACTCTTCTACTTAGGCACTTTACTCTTTACTATTAGTCATTACAATAATGTTTAGGGTTGAATGTTTTAACTATTAGCAAACTTCTGAGTAGCCTACAGATGGACTTCTCAAGGTAGGGCCGTTCTAATCCTCTTGTAGGTGAAGGTGATTATCCAATTTGATAGATACTTGACTTTTCTCTAATACTATTAAATTTTTGACAAGTTCCACTTGATAACCCTTCACCATACTAAATTTCTTGGAAGTTGTAAATTAGTGATGCTTTAACAAGTTGCACTTGACAACTCCTCATCGTAGTTCTTAAGCTATCACTTTCTAGTCATATATGGAAACTTCCAAGTTTCAAGTAAAGCTCAAATCATAAGAAAAAATCACTCACTTTCTATTTAAGAGAAAGCTAATGCCTCTTACTAATTTCATCAATCACTTTATGTATGCCTTCTAGTTGACCTTAATGTGGTTTTGGGTTTTGTTAAGCCTAACATTATAACACAATATTAGTGAGTTTAGGAATCTCCCAATTCCCGTTTTTTGAATACTAAAAAGGTGGCACCCAGATAGCATGCCCATAAGTTTCTCAAAACCATAGGATGTGGCGCTTGAAAAATGGAATCTATTGAGTTATAGAGTGCTTGATTTGGAGTTATAATGTTCAAGTTATGATAAATCCAAAGATTTGACCATGTGTCCCAAACTTATGGAAAATTTCCATATTCCCCAATATGGTGTTTTATACAAATATTGGAAAATCTTAACATACAATTAAAGGGTGGAGACTCATTTAGAGAATGATCAAATCAATAAAAGATATTCATCACAACACTAAGTCATTCTCTAAAATTAGATTTAAAAAGCAATTCGTATGTGGTGGAATGAAAAAGAATGATTAAGTGTGACTTCTTCTCCAACACTCCCATGCTACAAAATTGCTTAGATTGTTTTGATATAGGCACATGTATTCTGATAGCCCAAAAATGGAGGGACTAGATAGCATCATCATCATGACAAAAAGAGTCATTATAAATGAGAAGACTTGATGAAGTTCATTGATCTCATGCATCAGACCAATGCAAAGTATGCTAATTTTAGGCATCAATTAGTTTGATTTCATTGTCAATGACATGATCAATACCATGACTAAACTGTGATTAACAACATCACAAGGCTCAATTCTTGCTTTGCTCCTCAAAGGAGAAGATATGCAACAAGAATTGGTCGATTGGCAATTTGCAAGTTGCTTTGTTGTAGTATCATCTATAATGCAACCATGCAAAATTCTCTATTGTGCAAGGGCTCACTTGATTCCTCTTCATCTTTACAATGTGAGGATGTCCAAGCTTCTCCTCAGTTAGAAATGGACTACTTCCTCAAACCCTAGGATCAACAACCATTTGCAAAGAGTGGGTCTCCTATCTCATACCATCTTTAATGAGAGAGGTATGCTTAGCTATAGAATGATAAAACAATGCTGTAAATTTGTGAATTACATATTAATAGCTCCAATTGAAAAACTAAAGTTTTGTGAAGGCATTGGTTTCACTCAAACCAAATATCAAAGGTTTTGACATTCGTGAAATACAAGACAATGCATGGCTTATCTTTGTCGTAATTGCTAAATCATGTCCAATTTCTCAAAGATATTGTTTTTCATGATTAAGACAATGCAGGGCTTATCTTTGTCGCAGTTGCTAAATCATGTCCAATTTCTCAAAGATGTTGTTTTTCATGATTAAGACATCAAATGACTCATTCTACGAGATCCAAGATTTCCATTTTTGAATGTATGACAAAATTTATATCGTGCTTTGTCATTCTGTATAGAGATTGGACTTAATAGGAAGGCCTTTTGTGGCTTAGCTTTCTCTTAGCCTACTTTACTTCCTTACTCTACAAGTGGTCTCTGAGACTAACAAGGTTTGACTTTTACAGGATCTCTTGGAAATTGGTCTTTGAAGACCCTTAAAAGAGAGTCAACAAGATAGGGGTTTTGGCTTTTGAAGAGAATGGAAAGGATGCCACTAGCAAAGGTTGCCTCTGAGTGAGATTGCAGTGTAGAAACTGAGGCTTCTAAATTACTCAAACTTTTGAATGTATATGGTGTAGCATGTGTTTGTCATTTTATATGTATGCCAAACAAGATGAAGGTTCCTTTGAAGATGATCTAGGTTTAAAATAAGAACTCTAAGAGGGTAATCTATTGAGTAGTGTTGTGAAATCAAAGTTATATTAGAAGTGAAGTTATAATCCAATAAATTTTCTAGTCATTGGACTAGGCTATGAGGAAGCTACAAGAATGATGTGGAGCAGGGGAGTGGTAGTGGCTTTGTTTTCTTCTACGCTTCTTCTCAACTTGGGTAGAGCTGTCCTTGAGAGGGCTGTTGAATGGGGGCTAATCACAAAAGGGGATTTCTTCTATTTTCTTCCATGTTGGATTGTTTAGATTGAGGAAGTAGCAAGCTTCTTTTTACCCCTCTTTTCTTTTTTAGGGGTGTAGCAGATAAAAGTATGTCTATTGCTACAATCATTGCTTATGCTGAGATGAAACAATCACTACTTATCCTAAGAAAGGAGCATGTCTACTATTATAATCACTACTTATGTTGAGATGGTACTTGGGATGATATATGTTCCCTAAGATAGGAGCATGTCTACTACTATAATCACTACTTATGTTGAGATGGTACTTGAGATGACATATGTTCCCTAAGTTGATCTAGTAGAGCTATATCTCTTCTATGGAAGATGGCATCATGGTGGATCAATTTGGCTTGAAGATAATCCTTCTTGTAGCTCAAATGAAAAGATATTTGGATGGCTGCTAGACCTAGGTGTTTGAGCTTAGTCATGCAAAGGACGGTTGCTAGAGATTGCGCTAAAAAAAAGACTTGGAGTAGAATGGTCCCTGAGAGAGTCTTTCTTGTTGAAATCTTTGCTAAAAAATGAAACCATACTTGTGCTTGGATCAAGTTGGCCTATTGCACATGTTGGAGGTGGAACTTGGTTTGTGATGGGATGCTCTTTAAAGGGGGAGTTTCTACAACTCATCAAGCCTCTCTTAATGGCCATGAATAGTCTCTAGCCTCCTACAGCACCAAAGAGGAAGAAGTGTTGAGACCCAATAAGAGACATGGGGATGGACAAAGGAACTCAGGGATTGAGGAAATGCAGGTTTTTGAAGTTGAAAGGGTGTAAACCCATGTTTTCTTTTTCCAAATTATGAGCAACTTAAGGGGGTGATAAAAGGCAATGGGCACATAATAAGGTAATATGTGCTTAAGGAGAGCGTAGGTGCATTGAACTAGGGCAGATTTAGGTTTTTGAGTTTCCTTATTAATTCTTTGTTGGAGAAGGCAAGCCAATCTGTAGAGTAGTCTAGATCAAAACATTAAGGGCATTTAGGGTGATCCAAATAACAACATGTCATGAAATAATATTAACAAAGAGAGTACTCCAATTACAAGGTAATCACCTGATTGAGAGCTCCATAGGAAAAAAAAGGACTTGAAAGGTGTTTGAGATATTGCAACAAGAGAAGTATATGTAGCAATTGTAAGAGAAGAAATAATCAGCAAAAATAGATTCTCATACTACTAGTACAATAGTAGGTACAATAAGATCAAACGTCCATGGCAAAGGGAGTTGGGGATCTAGCTAAGGATACCTATCAAGGTATCAAATAGGATTTACATCATGCCAAAGAGAAGGAATCGAGTATTGGTGAGAATGCTACTAGAAGCAATTCTATACAAACTATGCTAGATATGAAAGGAACTTGGGGTCTCTAGGGAATTTTTAAAATGAGTAGTAGCATGAGCTTACAAAATGCCATAGCCTAGGTGGATTCTCTTCCTTTGTCTAAATAAGAGCCCAAGATTAAGAGAAGCTCCATATGGCCAAGCTTTTCTACAAGACTCTTAAGAAAGATGGGTAACTTTTCTTCTTGGTTTAGTCAATTTGATAAACCGTGAAGCAACATAGAGCCAAAGAAAGTGATGCATATTATTATAGACTTGAAATGCATTGTTATAGGCTTGAAATGCTCATAGAAAGCCATGCTTGCTCAACACAAGTTCTTAGAGATTAATTCATGTGCTAAGAAGCAACAAAAACCTTCCTCTTGCCATTGAGAAGCTTTGAAAACATCATTTTCATTTCAAAAAGCAATTTAAGTGGTTGTCTACTAATATGTACTTGAGCAAAGTGTGTAAGGTTGTTATATGCACAAAAATGACTCAAACATATAGCAGAAATGGCTTAATTTTCTACTTTCCAAGTGATAGAAGTGTGACTTATGATTACATTGTTGATTATCTATTGTAAAGATGCACCACTTTGCATCTAGGCACACTGTGTCCTAGCCACAGTTGGTGATCTATGAATGCATGACAATCAATCATGTAACTTGGTCCAAAGCATCTCAAAGATGGGTTTTGAATCCCTAAAACCCTCCATTGTGTGTTGTCATATCAATATGTAGATTGATTTCTTGCCTTAAGAAGAAAAGTTTACACTTTCTTGTAGTCTTAAAGCCTACTCTAATGTTTCGTAGCCTTACTAAGGATTTGCATGCACATGGGTAGTGGATGCAAAAAAATTTGGATCCTTTGTTTGATATTGGATTCATGCTGTCCACTTTCCTTCATACTTGTCTAGATGGGTTGATTGTAAAGAGCTAGCTTCTCAGTTGTAAGTTTGCAAGTTCAAACACAACCCCCCCCCCCCCCCCCAAAAAAAAAAACGTACCGCAATGGTCTCTCATTGGCTAATGTCTTTTGACATTCCACTTGGGTGAGGTGTCCTAGCTACTTGAAAATATGGTGGGTCTAGATGGAATGAGTGCGACCACAATTTTTTTGTTCTGTGTCTATCTCAACCAATCTCAAATGTACTTTTTCTTCTAGCACATTCATTGGTTGCATAGCAAAATGTATAATTTGTAGGGCATAGGAAGGGACATGGAAAGCTATCAAATAACGTTCCGCTTTCTTTGGTATCAACTTGAAATAGGCACACAATAGTTTGTCTAAAGTTAAAGCTCAATGTTTTTTTGAAATTTGGAAATTAATTAGACATAAAAAGTCTCCTAAAACTACCAATTGAAAACAATTATCTTGAAGTGGAAAAAACTCACTCAGAATACTTTAGATGTCTACTCTTGTGACAAATGAGATTGCTAGTAGAGAAACTTTTGGGCCTAGATCTTGCTATGTATAGTGAAAGTGTACTAGCACTATTTAAAGCAATGATTGTGGATTTTAACTCCCCATGGTTAATTCAATACATAAGTTACAAAATTGAAACAAGATCTATAGCTAATTGAGTCATAACAATGTGCCGAATGTTTTGCTTGCCTTGGCACAACCTCGCCACCATATGTCTTTTTCATTCAAATATATTGTTATGATAGTTTGGCAAATGAATATGGGTCCCAATCTTATCCTCTTATCGATAATCAGATCTTTAGTTATGCAATGATTTGTTGGCGTGAGTTCCCAAAATTTGGATGGCAGCATCAATTGCATCCTCTACCATACTTATGCAAGTTGTCTTGCCACCCATGATGGCTAGCGGTCCTTTAGGACCTATGCATACTACATGCTCTTTAGAAAGGTTCGTTGTATTGTTTGACATTACATCAGAGGCAAAGGGATAGATATCACTCCAAGTAGACAATGCATCCATTTGACTTACCTTAAGACTTGATGGTAGGAGCTCATCTTGATTTTCAATAGGTCAATTGCAAAATAGTCAGAAGGTGCTAATAGCATGCATGTTTTCAGTGTTTTCAAGTGGTGGTTGGGAAAATCTACTCAATTTTATAGGCAAGTATATACCAATTGGGAACAATATTATGGCAATTCAATCTCCACAGCATGGATAGACCAAATGATAGTACACTGTGGCATTTGTAGCATCATAGTTTGATTTGGAGAAGTCTCAGGGTGATTTAGAGTAGTTCAATTCATGCTTTATTGTAATTTCTCCTGTCTATTCAAAGGAGAAGATAGAACCCTCAAGTATTGACAAGCAATAGCCCACCATTTCTACTAGTCCATCCTCCTAAGTTGATGTCTCCCAAACCAATAGAACCTTTGTCACCTAAATCCAAATAAGAAAATAAGTAGCAATAGCCTAGTGTAGCTACTTAATCCACAAAAAAGGACCCACAAGGGACAACTCAGAAAACATCTAAAGATTGATGACCTTCCTCTTTAAGAGCATCATTAAAAAAAAAAAGGAAATTCCAAGACCGAGACTATTTCCAATCAGTTTGAGGATCCAAGTGCACAGTCTTCTTTGACTATCATGATTGATCAATCCCTCAAGTTAGAAGTTACTACTTCCAATTATGATGTGAAACAAGCATTGGTAGTCTATTATTGTATAGTTAGTACTCTTAGACACATTTACTATTTCTTAGGTTAGACAACAAATGCAATCTACAACTCATTTTTAGCTTTATTGAGCAGTTAGGCATGCTTGGCATGCTATTCAAGTGCCATGTGGAAGTTGCACTTTTTGTGCAACATTTTAGTTATTATTTTATTCAATGATATCTATTTTGGTAGTAGTCAACCAATTTTTATCGATTGATTTGATTATTTATTACTATTTTTAATGCCTATTTATAGGTAGCTTGCCCTAGTTATTCTTCACTTGTCATTTTAAGTGGAGAGAGAGATCGACTCATGGAGATACATATTACAGCCCATGTACATATCTTCCTTCTTCATTTCAGCATTTGTCTTATTGTAGATTTCTATGTTCTATTGTCTCTTTTCTCTTTTCCTCTTCTCTTGTGTTCATTTTCTTTTAGTCTGGTCATATGCTTCTACATTCGCTCCACTATGAGATCATATTCACTATATACTTGATCAAGCATAGTGCTATCTCATTCTACCTAGCATTTGGAGCAAGCCATTTCTATTGAGCATTATCCAAACATTGAGAGCTTCAATTGCATTACTATTAGCTATAGGTTTATGCAAGGTATATTTAGAACATGTTTGTGTATTTTTTAGCTTGATTTGCTATGGTTAACTAAGTAATCTCTTGCTTCAATCATTAACAAGTAATAGGATACCATATTTAGGAGTGTTAAGCAATCATTCCAACATGCAATTCGGTGCAAATAGGGAAGCCTAACAATGCATATTAGATAAAAAGTCTCCATGACAACCTAGTCATTAAGCAATGAACAATAAGCCAATGTGATTCTAGGGACAAGACATCAGTTTGGCATTGTATAGTAGTTAACTATTTTATAGTAGCTTACAAGTTTTTTTGAAGCATTACTTGTGCTTGTTTGAAGAAGATTTTAACATCTCTTTACCTAACCTGAGAAAGGTAGACTAATCAAAACAAGGCAGATTTGCAGCCTCCTTATCATCATTCCAAGTATTGTATATGGCTCTCTAATATTTGTTTAGGAATCAAGGATCATCACAACAACATTCTTCACAAAAATTTGAGGCTATGTCTTCATTCCTTCTTGGCATTCATCCTTATAAAACGTAATGGAGAAACATGACAACCTCTTGATTAACATGAAATGAGCAAAAAGGACGGTCCTTTGTTGATCATTGATAGATCATTGGGCTACTACTTTATACATTGATAAACTCTTAAACAATATTGAAGTATATCTTTTAGTTTTTAATGTACCCTTTCTTCTTTATAATATTTAAGAGAGCAGGGATAGAGCTAAACAACTTGCTAATATAACATGGCAAGCTTGGTATTTTCCACTTTTGGGGCAATAAAATATACTTAAAATTTGGACTAGGATTATGAGTTGATAGTTTTGGATCAGCCATGAAGGAGCTATTGTAGCTTTATGGTCAAAGACAATTGTAAATAACACAGTGGACAGCTTGATAAGGCACCCTATTTCATATTAGTTGAGAGAGTTGCTTATTTCAGAACCAAGTGGTTATCAAATATACCTTTTTCCATTCCCTAAGATTTCTTTGAAGCCATGCATCATTTGGTTTGAAGAAATATCCAACAATATATTTTCTATTCTTTGATTGATAGTCCAATTCTACTATATTGTCATAGACAAAAATGGATCCCAAGTTTGATCTACTATAGCAAAATTAATAGAAACATTTATGAATTGGGATGGAATACTACCAAATTCTCACTCTACTAATGATTCAAAGCCAATGAATTGATCAAATCAGCCATATAGGTTCACTCATGAAGATTATGAAGCACATGCATGGCATAGACATCAACCTCACGATCAACATTATTATGAGCAATATTCTTCTTATGATAGACATTTTTCTTATGCATAGTCATCATGTATGTAGCATAATTATGGTTATTATGCAAATCCTTATGGGCAATAGCATGTAAATGAAGTTCATGCATATTATGGGTAGCATCATGAATATGGATAGCATGTTGGTCATGATGCTTATGGTGACTAGTCATTCCATGGTCAGTATTATGGTGGTCATTTGTCGTTTCATGGGTAGTAGTGCCCACATTATGTTCATCAATTCCTTTTGTATACACATATGACCATAATTCTTTGGGATAACATGATATGTATGATTAGCATTCTTGTGGGTAGCTTGATGCATATGTTCATGATGTATATGATACAAATGGATAGCCTTCTTATTTTGATCCACATACAAATTATGGATAGTATCCACATGTATTTTGGCAGTATCATTATGAGAGCCACACCCATATTTTTCATCATTGAATAATATATCTGCTTCATATGCAAACTGCAAGTCTATTGTTAAAGTAAATAATGAATGCTAGTTTGGTGACTATGTGGGAGGAACTTTAGCTAAGGCTACTCAAAGTCGGTATCTAACCAGCAAATAAAAAAACTACTCAAAGGGGGCATAAAATACAATTTTTTGATACATTGTATAAGTATAAAAAAAGGGTCATATGACTTTTACATAAGTTGTAGACAAGGTTTCCTTTAGTGCCTAATATTTGCCAATTGGCTAAAATTTTATATATCTTTGGTTTTTTTTTTGAAAGTTGAGTAGGTTGAGTTATAACTTTGAGATTTTTAACCACCCACATTTTTAAGGTATATTGAGGTTGTGAAGTCTCTTTTGCCATTTAGGTGAAAGAAAAATTCAAAGAAATATGTAAAATTCGCCTCAATGTTTATAAGTTTTGGGGTATATAGAAACATTCACCATATTGTCCTATACTTAAGGTTTATAATTAATTAATTAATTTGTGAGTATAAGCATTCTAACATTTTGAGATAAAATTACACTAAATTTAAGATAAGTATAGCTCTATTGATAAAAAGGTAAGGGATAGTTTAGTGTTCTTGTAGTGAGCACCTTGAGGGTGAGAATCCAAATTGGAGAAAACTCAAAAGTTAGACGGTTAGGCTTTGTGGGGATATGGTTGGCCATAACATCCTTAAATTAGAGCTCATATACTTTATAGAAGTCTATCTAAGGTTGTAACTTAAGATACATAAATTGGCCAGAAGGAAAAAGCCTTCTCCAATTTCTTCCATTGAGCTATGCTAAGAGATAAAATTCTAGCCCCAAAGAATATCATTGATATTAACATCAATGCTAATATAAGCTTGCTCCCCATCGAGTAAGTTTCACCAAACCATTTGTGAACCTTGGCTTGGATCTTATCCCTAAACCATCCAAACATCTAGTAAAGCAAGGAAACAAACATCATTGACATGTTATAGCATGGGAGTTGGTCATAGTTGAGAGGTCAAAAGGAGGACTTTGATTAATAATTTAACTCAAAGAGGAAGAAAATTCATTTGTGTTTCAACACTCAAGAGGGTGGATGCACAACAAGCATGGATTGTCATTGTTAAGAATTGTTTGGTAAACTACCATCCTTTGGGAGGTCAGTGGCTAGGCCCAATGTAACGTGCCTGTCTAGGCTCGTTTTTAGCGGTCCATTGAGAGATGAGTCTAAGCAACGCTGCCCGGCATTCCCATGGAATGTTATGGGGTTTGTCGCCCACGGTTTCTCGAGTCTGCCTCGCAACGGAATGTTCGCGGACAAACCCACTGGGATCGACCTGAAATTAGGATTCTTAGTGGACAAGGTCTCCTGACAGCATTCTAGCGTCGAGTCTTGGATATCCTATTTTATGCAGAGATACCCAAGCTGAAGCAGACCCATGCTGCACTTAGTTCAAAGAGAATGGGAAACAAGAGGGATGCACTGCTCAACCTCTCTACCTGGAGGGTATAGTCCCATTCCGGTCTCCTAAAATGGCATGAATCAGGTTGTAACCTATCAATACCTACAGGTTGTATGACTATAGAACCTTGTGAGAAACCTTCTAGTTCTCTGGGACCACCATTTTGTAGGACAAACTAGCCATCGAGGTTCCAGCCACTTGCTTCCCTCAATAGATGTTCTTTAGTTTTCTAATTAGGTCATATCACATTTATGTGTGACATTTAAATTAGCTTCCTTAATTTAGCCTTTTAGGGAACAAGCTTCGTTTGTGTAACTTATGGCACTGACACAAAAATAGTTCAGATAGGTTCCTTGGAAGTAAACTTTATATTGGCATCTTAACTAAGATACAAATCTTGTCCAAAAAGGACGATTTCTGCAATCCATGAGGATGCGTCTTATTTCCTCCAAGTTTCCACCCTTGCATTGGTAATAGGGCCTTGAGAACCCATCTCGAGTCATGTAGATCATTTGATAGGATCCGGAGGCAAGGAATTTACAACCAAAGCCCTCCCCCGGCATCCAAGAGTCCTCCTATGTTCAAACTAATCCACGAAGAGACCTCTCATGGTGGGTTCGGTCCATGTTCCCATCACGATTATTTAGAACCCCCTTGGCTAGGGTTGGTGGCCAGCTGGGGTTGGTTTGGCGTGTCTCCATGAAATTAACCTGATCCATTATTCCAATTTCTTTTGTGAGTTTAGGTTATACAAGCCTTTCACAGACGGTGTCCCTAAATTTACAAGCACAAACAACAATGAAGGCGAATACTCATGACATTTGCTAAGGTGGAGTTTCTCTTGTTTGAATGCTTAGCATTCACCCTTCTTGGGTCTTTCTTGCCTTGGTGTCAATTGCCATGACCTTCTGAGGAATAGAGAATACCCTCATTCCTATGTGATACGAGTGAGCAATTATGCTATTGCCGATAGTTTTCGGATGGTAGCTGCCCTAATTTTTGGGTCTTTAGTCCACGGTTCTTGTCTTGGGATCACAAGTCTTAAATAACTCAATCTAGGATTTTAATTGGTCATTTTTCCCCTTAGAACCTTATTAGGGTTTCTAAGTTTACCATAGGGTTTCACTCCCTTAAGAATTCATAACAAAAACTTTTGTTATGTACTTCTGCAAGCCAAGAGCAAACTAAGCCCTTTGCAATCCTTGAGTAGTCGCGAGCATCAAACGTCACGTGGTGAATGGTCGTGCTTTCTTACGGATACGACATTTGAGTTTTCTTGTGCTGACATCGAGTTGTATCATGGTTTACAATGATACCCCTAAAGGTGTTATTGGACTTATCGTGGCTAGTTGCTAGGATAGAAATCCTGTGAGCATATTTACTTGGTTCTAGGTCAATCTATGATTGTAATAATAACTCATCTTATTTAGAGTTAACCCTAAATAAGTCACTAAACCCTAGCCCTACTTATCATATAGGATTTTATTCTTCGAATTATCTCTTGTAGTTAAGTTTAACTATTTGCATGCACATCTTGAGTCTATCTTTTAGGATGAACCCCTATCATGTAGTGCAATTGGAACTATTCACAATGCCACACAAGTCCAGCTGCAAATCTTTCCTGAGTTGGTGATGCAATGCGGAGCTTCTATTCTTGGAAATTCATTTCAGTGATCTTATGCAAATCATAAATTGTGACTTACATTTTATTTGTGTGAGGTAAATGAATTCATCATGCCTAATGTAAGCGCAAGCCACATCTCTCTAATGGTTTATAGGATGCCATCGTCTTATATGGTCTTGCATATCTATATATGTACTAGTAACCTAAGATGTATTCGCAAAAAGTTCATGCCTAATAATCAACTTAGTATTGCAACAACCCATAGATGCTTAATCGATTCTTGGCAAATCATGATCATCATGAACTTGATTCAAGCCTTTACAACTACCTTTCTAGCTATGCAAATTACGTGATGCAAAAGTATGATTTCTTTCTATGATGATTATGCTTTACTATTCCATTCATAGGGCTTGACATTGTAACAATACCTGGTTTTGGAGCGTCGAATTAGTGTTTATACCCAATAACTCATTCATGTTAATGGTGACATCTTTGCACAATCCTCCTTCCGTGATTGTGACCTTTGCAATTACTTGGGAGAGTTTGTGCTTCGAGGCCATTTCGGAGCTTGGAATGCGGGCCTTCTCTTCTCTCGGAACACTCCTTTGTGCCAGAGTTTCCTACGCTTTGCCTTGACTTCTGCAACCTTTTTCCACGTAGAGGGGTAGTTAGTAGAGAGATCACAGGAATGGCGATGGGGAGAGCGGGTACTCGAAACTGCTTCCAAGAGAGGAATTTTCCCTTGATGCTCTTCTCTCTCTCTCTCCCTTTCTCTCTTACTCTAGATTCCCCTTCTCTCTCTCTCTCTCTCTCTCTCTCTCTCTCTCTCTCTCTCTCTCTCTCTCTCTCTCTCTCTCACATCAACAGCAAGGGGGAATTATCGTGTCCCTTGCCTAAGGGGGGGAGAGGGGGGTTACACGGGGCCTCCTCCCTTTTCCTCCACCCAAGCGGCCAAAATGGCCCCCCCGCCATGCAATCGGTGACTCTGAGAGATAGTGGGGGGTTGGAGGTGGCACATGTGTGCCCCTCCTCCCCGTAATCATCATCGTCCCTAGCTTCATCATCATCATCGACATCCTCACTGCCATCACCTCAGCTCCCCATTGTCTCACCTTTACCATCGTTGACGGTCACTGTAGCTCCCCCTCCCTCCACCAACTAGTGACACCAAAGGGGGGGTGTTAAAAATTTTTCGTTTAAATTTAATTATTTAAGGGAAGGGTCTTACGATTGTGGGAGCTTTCACTCAACTGCCAAGACCCACGGACCGCTTATTGTTTCAAGCGTTCCAAGCCGAGCACTAATGGCTACCTCTCACATAATTGACGTGCCATCCATATCTACGGGTGTAGTGAGCTTACCTTGATGCCGTTCGAGTTACCTCCTCTCCCGCGCACTCCGGTAGCTCCATGATCCAAGTGCAAGCTTCAAGCAAGCTCCATCCTCAAGCTCCACACTCCAAGCTCCATGTCCGCGAGCAAGACAAGAGAAGAGAAGAGAAGAGAAGAAGAGAGGAGAAGATGGAGAGCTTCTCCTCCTCGGTCCCTCACCCTCACACACTCACTCCCTCACACTCTCACACTCCCTCTCTGAAGCACAAGCTCAAGCAAGCAAGAAGAAGAAGAAGAAGAAGAAGCGGAGAGCTACTTTTGGCCACACACAAGAATGAGCTTCTCATTCACTTTTCAACTTTATATACAAAACCCTAAATCCCTTTTGGGCGGCCATCCCCTTTTCCCCTTTTTACATGGCCAGCCATAGCCTAGGCCCTTTTTCCCATTGTCCTTCTAACTTCCTACTTCCTGTCCACCGCCCGTCTACATTTACAAATTGCACGGGTGAGAGCCCGGCGCTCTTTTACAAGATTTCAGGGTGTGCCTTTTTATTTTAAAATGCGCCTTTCCCCTTTTGCCTTTGCCTTGGACTTTTAAGGTTGCCCTTGCGCTTTTGGCCTTTTCTCCTTTTCTTTCTTCAGTCGGGCTACCTTTTTTCCGCCTTTGCCCTGCGTCTTTTCCATTTCCTTTTGCTTTCTTCGTGTTGTTGTTAACATTACCCCCCTCCTAGACGAGTGCCAGTCCCATGGCACTCGCCGTCGTAGGTAGCAGGCTGTAGCATGCACCGAAGATGTGGGTGACAAGGACGCCTGTGGTTTCCGCGGAGGAGTGTTGGTGGTGGTGTGGCAGAAGGTCCTGGGGGCCTGTTGGTGGCCAAGGTGGCTGGTGGAAGGTTGTTGGAGTTGGTGGTAGGGCTATGCTGTGTTGGGGATTGCATTGATGGCCAGCACAAGTGTTGGTTTGTTGGGGATTCTGCACATTACGATTCTTTACGGGCTTGTCGGATGTAAGGGACAAGCATTCAAAGTTGAGTGTTGATGAAGAGCGAACAACACCTTATACCTGCAATTGAAAAACCTCACATGTGGTCTCTCCTTAAGGGGTAGTGCTAGGCTTCTCATCATGCACAAGACATATTTTGATTAGTTTGGGAGACAGGTCGAACTCTAAGCAAGCCTAGAGTATTGTCCTGCACTTGAGGACCCAAACTGTGGATATACTTTGGTGCAGATATTATGTGAGTGCTCATGCATACTTAGATATTACATAGTTAGAAGACCGTGGGCTAGTTTCTCATAACAATGCGTGGATGAAGCAAAGTTGTCCATGTGGAGAAGGAGTACACGTGAAGGTATATGAGACATCCTTTGCATTGTGACTGCACGATATAGCATAATTGAATACAAGGACACCGCACTTTCAGTAGCTGGAAACTATTGGACTTGCTTGATGAGTACGGTGTAATTTTCATGGCCAATCGTGCGGTGCTTATCACCACTGATTACAATGGTACTAAGGCAGAGTGCAAAAGAAAATTGTGCAAGTGGGTCAGGGTGACAGGTCTAACCCTAGGCAAGACAAGCTCCCCAGGTATGTCCTACCCTTGATGTGCCCTGAACAATTGTGGGTGATTGTAAGGGGCTAGGGGACTAGGGACGAAGTCGGTTGACCAAGGTCACCAGACGTACCTAATTTGAGGACCCCTAGGTGCTGTGTTGTGATCATGGGTGCTTCTTATCTTTCCATTCATTTCTTTTTCTTTTCTTTTCTTTTCTTTTCTCTTTTTTTTTTTTTGATTTGCCTGAGTACAACCATTAGAATATGTTGAGGCTATCAGCCTTCCAATGGGTTGGAAAATGTCAAGCTTCGAAGGCTCAGAAAATGGATAGTACAATGATGATTGTGCCCTAGCCTCATTGTTAGAGAAGCAGTTGGCGAAAGGGGGAGATACACTTGAGATATTGCAACCCTCCTTGTTGCACACGCGATGTGGGTACAATTGAGGTAACGACTGCCGTGAGCCAACTATAGAGCTTGACCCAAAAAGGGGGCGTGGCCCAGGAATGTGTTTTGGGCCATGCAATGTGGGCGGTTGGCAAGGGTGATTCGTGATTTCGGCAGGGTGGCTTTGCTGCGGCTCCTTGGGGGGGTCGATGGTCTTGTGGTGATCGATCATTGAACACTTTCGCCCAAAGATCTGTCCCATCCTGTATCCACTTGTCGCTTCATGAGAGTACAAGCATGGCATATGCCGCAACTATAATAAGCCAGTGCAATGCAAGGAGACATCACTGATCTGAATTCTATGGTGTTGACTTAGACATTTATCACCTACGCTTGATAAGCTTTTTCTTTTGCTAAAGGCGTAAAATATATTAAACGCAGATATGAAAAGTTCATACAAGTCAGGAACATGTCAACACTTAACAAGTCGGGAACACTTAACCATTTAAAAACAAAAAGTTATGGCCACTTATCATTTGATAAGCCCTTTATGCATCATGGGCTACTCGATTTGTATGAGGCGGGGCGAGTCTGGGTGGCCGGGTGATTGGGGCTCTGCTGGTGTGGGGCTCCCGTGGGGGTGAGCAGGGAACATGTCGGCCGAGACATGAATGGTGTAATCCCGGCCCGCTACCGTCTCCAGAATGTCTTTAAATAATTCATTAAATTCTTCTCTTTCTTGAGCTGCCCTTTCTGCCTTTGAGCATCTGGGGCCCGAGCGGGAGCTGGGAGTTCGTGCCACTAGTGCTGCCACCTGTTGCACGTTTCGAGTCTCGACTTTCTTGACTTGAGGATTCTTCCGCCTTCGCCTTGGGCAATGTCGCTTAGGGCCTCGCTTCTTGGCATACCTCTTGATGGTGGGCACACCTGCCTACACCATCAGAGTTGTTGGTCAAGGCTTCCTATGGCGGCAATGTGGGTTGCATGCTCTCACCTGGAGGTGGGGATGGTCACACACTTTTAAATGCGTGATGAGAGGAGGACTTGAGGAGCTTAGTTTATCTGACCCCACTCTTCTCCCTGCGCTTGACTATCATTGCTTGTGTGTGTTGACGTTGTTTATACACGGTGACACAAAAAGCAGTGTTTATTTATATACATATTTATGAATCCATGTCACTTCACGAGGATAAGAACCAAGTGTAGAACTCGGGGTTGTATCGGAGCGTGGCACACGCATCTAGTATTCGTGGCAGCTTACTTAATACCGATAGATATTTTGCCACATCGAGTAGCATGGAACCTTGTCCGAGTCTACTGGCTATATGTAACTCCTCCTCAGTGAGAACCTTATCAACCAGAGCGTTCTCTTGGCTAGTTCCAGCTAAGTCCATACCCCGAATGGCAGACAGCACTCGAAGGGAAGTTGGTGCCACGTAGGTTGGGTCTCTTTGAGAGCACCACTTGGCCAATCGCTCCTCTGAGACTGTCATGATCTGAGCCCCTATTTCAGCCATTACAATGCGGCTTTCGCACCAACGCTGCTCAAATTGACTCTGGCCTGCTGACAGTCGCTTTAATTGCTCTATGTCTACGAGATTCAGTCGGCAGAGCATTTCATTGAACGTGACGGTTAAGCGCAGTTCGTTAGCCTCCTCGTCAGGGATGAGTCGCATGCGTTCATGCAGGAGCCTGTCGTAGTGCCCGTTAAGATGTTCTTGTTCTTCCCATGTTAGAGGAAAGGTCAAGTAATCTTCGAGCTGCTCTTTGGGGATTGTGCCCATGTCCGTAAGGACGTAGACACGTGCAACCACTTTGAGCTTAGCATCCAACTCAGTTAAGCATTCTATGACACTTCTATGTTCAATGAGGGGCTCCTTGGGCACTAATGATTTTTGTGCACGCTCAATGGTTGCATCTGATGTCCGCTTGTCAAGCACACTAGGCTGAGGATCTACTTTTTGATAGGCCATGTTTGGTTTCTTGATTTCAGTAGTGAGGGGCTCAATCACTCCAATATTTTTGGTTCGAAACTTGGCCTTTCGTTTAGTTTTCCTCCTACGCCTCTTTGCTTTGGACATAATTTGGGCTTCCGATAGAGGTGGCCTAGCAGGGAGTTTGGGCACCCACATCCAATGATTGCCTGCATAATACCCTTGAGCACGAAGCAACGCCTTGGATATCCATCATGGCGTTGTACTAGCTCTCCATCGATGCTTGCGTCTATAAGGCTTAGGCTTCTTTTGGGGTCTTCTACGATATTTGTAAGTCCAAAGTCTGTCCTTGGCATTGTCTCTTGACCTTCTTGGTTCAGGCATGGCCTCACTCACTGGCTCTCGTTGTTCGACCTGTGCTTGTATTAACTCTTCCAACAAGTCCTTGCTCTCGTTAATGGGCTTGACTGTTATGTCAGCACCTTCCTTGCCTTCCCCTCGAGGTTTGCTGAGGTCACCCTTGCTAAAGGTCGTGACTATCCTCACACCCGGTAGTGTCAAGTGTATTCTTTGAACTACGTAGTCAGCCTCACACTTGGTAGCCTTTTTGAAGGGCCTTCCTAGGAGGATTTCCTTTCCACCATTCTCGCTATTGGGAGAAACATAGAACAGGAGTGGCAAGCTTTCTGTTTCAATTGTTACAAGGATTATGCACTTCCCTAGAAGTGCTTGTGGGTGTTCCCCGTAAGGATTAAGAGTTGCATCAGTCGGTGTGAGCTCTGGTTGGCCTAGTAGGGTCCATGATTCATAGGTCAAGATATTAAAATCTGCTCCTTCATCAATTAGAGCATCAATAGTATGCTCTCTTTTTGCGGTGAGTTTGACCCTAAGATAAGCAGGTGGTACTATGTCTCCATCTTCCGGGTCTTGGCCTGTAAATTTAAGCCTTCTGACAGATGCCCTTGAGTTCTCGACTGCATGACCAGATGTGGATTCTCCACTGCTGTCTTGGATCGTCAGTGCAGTGCTATTCAAGGTACATCTCTCGTCAAGAGTGTCATGTCTAGTCATCTTCGCATTTGTAGCTTGCTGAAGTTGCATTTTGCTCTGACTAGACACAGTTTGAACACAATGTCTTTGTGTTCTTGTGGTGTGGCCTTTTGCCCTTGATGGCTAGATTGGCCCATTGATGTTCTAGGGTCTCTGTTTCTCTCTGTTTGGGTATGGGCTTTTGGTTGCTCTATTGCAAGTGAGATTCCATGCTGGTGTAGAGCCATTGGTTCACTAGGGTCCAATTTGGAAGACCTGTCACGGCGCGCGTTTTCTCTCCAACCTACTCGAGGGAGGTGCGAAGGGGGCAGAGCCCACTCTGTAGGGGTCCAGGGGGGCAGTCCCGCAGGGCCGTTATGGTAAAAGCCATACACAATTTGGAGGACCGTTTATAGCCAAATTTTGAACTACTTGCTCTAAGTTTCAGCCTAGTGATGGATCTGTGATGTGCCTTTAGCTCTACGTGGTTCTGGGTCAACTTTGGGGTTTAGATGCGTTAGAATTTGTGTTCAAGATACCTGTCCGATTTTGACAGTTTTTTGTCCGATTCTAAGATGTTCGATTTTCAGGAGTCCGATTATCAGAATCGGACGTCCGATTTTGGGTTGGTCTGATCGGCCTAGTGGTCCGATTTTGGTCATGTCCAATTCTGGGAGTCGGATCAAAAAGTGGTCTGATTTTCAAAGTGGTCCGATTCTGGGAATCGGATCGGACAGGGTAGTCCGATTATGGATTGGTCTAAGTGTCCGAGTGTCGGAGTCGGACAGGTTGGTCCGAGCGTCCGATTCTCAAAATCGGACGGGTTGGTCCGAGCGGTCCGAGTGTCCGAGTCGGACGGGTTGGTCCGAATCTCAGTGGTCCGCCAAGTGCCACGTGGCACGTCCGATCGGGCTAGTCCGATTCTGGGAATCAGACTAGACTAGTCCGACTCACTCTCAGTCGGGCGGTCCGATTCTGGAAGTCGGACGGTCTGACTCCAGAACTCGGGTGGTCCGATTCTGGGAATCGGACCACTGCGAGTTGGTCCGACTGCGTCGTCGGCGGGCGCGATTTCCGCGCGTTTGATCCCTCCTTACTGTTTGCTGCACACAATCACCACAGACTTCCTAGATCTGATTAGAGCACTTATTGGGAAGCACCAGACTCACCTAGAGCAGCACGAATCGCTGTCGCCTAGAAATCGGGGTAGCACTTCCTCGTCCTGTGAACCAGAAGCTCTCTCTCTCTCACAAGGCCAACCAAGGAAATGAGGTCTGTCCTGGCCTCCCATGCCTCTTAAGGTCCTTTCCTAGCGCTGCAGAACCTTACAGCTAGTTCCCTGTCCATGTCTCACCCAGAAACTTGAATCTGGTCCCCTGTTTCCCTGTTTTAGCCTGTTATACAGCAACAGAAAACCCTACTGTTTGCTTGTTTTTTTCCTATCCTAAATGCATCCAAATCACAAAATAAATACCTATACTACTCCATTCCACAACATAAATCTCAAGAAAGCAAAAAACCTACTTGCCAAGGAGATCGAATACCCTCTTCAACTCCCTCGCTTCCTACCTATCTACCTCAAGCACCGGTTTGGGGAAAACCCTACTCCAATGCTCGATTCGAAGTGGGCAAGCGCTCAAGGCTTGAATCCGTTGGTCCCGGCAACGGAACCAAAATGTGGGAGCTTTCACTCAATCGCCAAGACCCACGGACCGCTTATTGTTTCAAGCGTTCCAAGCCGAGCACTAATGGCTACCTCTCACATAACCGACACGCCATCCATATCTACGGGTGTAGTGAGCTTACCTTGATGCCATTCGATTTGGCTCCTCTCTCGCACACTTCGGTAGCTCCACGATCCAAGTGCAAGCTTCAAGCAAGCTCCATCCTCAAGCTCCACACTCCAAGCTCCATGTCCGCGAGCAAGACAAGAGAAGAGAAGAGAAGAGAAGAAGAGAGGAGAAGATGGAGAGCTTCTCCTCCTTGGTCCCTCACCCTCACACACTCACTCCCTCACACTCTCACACTCCCTCTCTCAAGCACAAGCTCAAGCAAGCAAGCAAGAAGAAGAAGAAGAAGAAGAGGAGAGCTACTTTTGGCCACACACAAGAATGAGCTTCTCATTCACTTTTCAACTTTATATACAAAACCCTAAATCCCTTTTGGGCGATCATCCCCTTTTTCCCTTTTTACATGGCCGGCCATAGCCTAGGCCCTTTTTCCCATTGTCCTTCTAACTTCCTAGCTTCCTGTCCACCGCCCGTCTACATTTACAAATTGCACGGGTGAGAGCCCGGCGCTCTTTTACAAGATTTCAGGGTGCGCCTTTTTATTTTAAAATGCGCCTTTTCCCTTTTGCCTTTGCCTTGGACTTTTAAGGTTGCCCTTGCGCTTTTGGCCTTTTCTCCTTTTCTTTCTTCAGTCGGGCTACCTTTTTCCCGCCTTTGCCCTGCGTCTTTTCCACTTCCTTTTGCTTTCTTCGTGTTGGGGTTAACAACGATCCACGAAAATATTACATCCTTCCCCCCTTAAGGAGTCAAGATGTCCTCATCTCGAAAGGAATTGGGGGTATTGTTGGTTGAGAGTACTCTCGTCAATCCATATGGTATCTTCTTCTGGATAGTCCTTCCACTGGATGAGGTACTCTCTGAGAGTTCTACTTCGCAATCTCTTTTTCCAAATGTCTAGGATTCTATCTGGTCAGAGCTCAAGGACTCCTTGGCTTGGCATTACAGCTTGTTGATCATTGAGTACATGGCTAAGATTGGATACATATTTCTTTAGTAGGCTAACATGAAATACATTGTGAACCTTTACGTTCTCGGGGAGTTTAAGTTGGTAGGCACTGGGCCCTAGGCATTTGAGGATCTTGTAGGGCCCGCAAAACCTTGGACTCAGTTTCTTAAATTCTCCCAATGATAAGGAACTCTTCTTGGGTCGTACATGAATAAAAACCATATCTCCCTCTTTGAAGAGTCACTCTTGTCTATTTAGATCTGCATAGGATTTCTACCTATCCTTGGCGGCTCTAATGTCTTGTCTAATGGCCTTGGCCTACTCATCCATTTCCTCAAGCATTTTCTTGGAAGCTTCTACCCTTAAGGTAGGATTTGAAAATTTCAATGGAGTACAGCAATCATGCCCATACAATGCTTGAAAAGGTGTCATTTGAATGCTTTGTTGGTAGGAATCATTATAGGCAAACTCTACCAATGGTAGATATTGGATCCACTTTCTTGGGTTCATGACAACAATATGCTCTAAGAATATCTTCAATGACTTGGTTGACCCCCCCCCCCCCCCCCGTTTGGCCATCAATTTAAGGGTGATAGGCTATACTGAAACAGAGTTGAGTCCCAATGGCCTCGAATATCCCTCTCCAGAAGTGAGATGTGAAGAGGGAGTTGTAGTCACTAATGATCCTTCTAGGCAACCCATGGAGTCTGAATATCTCCTTAATGAATAATCTGGCAATATTTGAAGCTTCATAGTTTGTCTTGACTAGAATGAGGTGTGCAACCTTGGTGAGTATGTCTATTATAAACATAATTGAGTTGTATCCTCCTTGAACTGAGGGTAACCCAACAACAAAGTCCATGATGATAAATTCCCACTTCATTTGTGAAATGACAAGAGGTTGCAGCTTCTCAGGCATCTTGACATGTTTGAGCACGTCTCCCTTAAGACTTTCCAAATGGTAGCTCTTTCTGACCGTGTTGAGGATCTTGACATATCCGAGTTGCATAATCTTGTCCTAAAATAGAGAAGCTCCTCATTGATAGAAAGTTCTTGATACTTTTCCAAAATCTCCTTCATCATCTTCAGATATTCTGGGTCATGGCTAGCTTCCTCCTTAGCTAATTCAAGGATAGGGTTGTTAGCCATTGACACCATAGTTGCTAATGATTCCGTCATTGAGGGTTCCTCCATAATAAGAGAGTTGAGAAACGCTTTGCGACTTAAGGCATCAGTGACTACATTCTCTTTGCCACATGTCGATACCTAATCTTAAAGTCATATTCCTACAGAACTTCAATCCAATGACGTTGCCTCATCTTGAGGCTGGTCTAGGTGAAGATCCATTTAAGGCTCTTATGGTCTGTGACCAAAGAGAACTTGTTACCAAGCAAATAGTGTCACCAAATTTTGAGAGCATGAATAACTGCTAGTAGCTCCAGGTTATGGGTAGCATAATTCCTTTCATGGATTTTTAGCTTCCTCAAGGAATAGGCTATAAGATGACCTTCTTACATTAGTACACAGCCTAGTGCAAGTGAGCTAGCATCCGTGACAACTTCAAATTCCTTGCTCTAGTCAAGGAGTTTCAAAATTGGTGTTGTCACTAGGCTATGCTTGAGTTGATCAAAACTCGATTGTTCAATGGGCGTCCACATTATGGCAACTTGTGTTTTCAACAAATTTGTGAGGGTTGCTGCGATTAAGGCATAGCCCTTAATGAAGATCCTGTACCGACCTGTTAATCCAAGAAAGCTACACACTTCTTTGACAGTAGTTGGTGGAGGCCACTCTTGGACATCCTTAACCTTGGTAGGGTCTACAGAGACAATAAATCCAAGGTATTCGATCTACCTCTTGAGAAAGGCACACTTTTTCTTCTTAGCATAGAGCTTATGAGTCCTCATGGTCTCAAGGACGAAACGAACTTGGGATTCATGATCCTCCTCTTCCTTAGAATAAACCAAGGTGTCTAAAAATGTCATGCATTAGCCTATTAAATGTGGCAGGAACATTAGTCAATCCAAAGGACATTACTGTGAATTCGAAATGACCATATCTGGTATTGAATGCCATCTTAGGAATATCCTCATCCTTGATGCGGATGTGGTAGTATCTTGACCTCAGATCAATCTTGGAGAAGATTTTTGCTCCCTGCAATTAGTCGAGTAACTCATCTATCCTTGGAATGGGTTATCTATTCTTGATGGTTACTTAGTTCGGGCCTCTATAATCGATGCAAAGGCGAAGTGTACCCTCCTTCTTCTTTTGGAACAAGACTGGAGCTCCCCAAGGAGAACTATTGGGGCATATGTACCCTTGGTCCAATAGCTCTTTGAGTTATTCTTTTAACTCAATAGCTTCAAGAATAGACATCTTGTAGGGCCTTTTTGCAATTGGTGCAGCACCTGGTATTAGCTTAATCTCATGATCCACTTCCCTAGGTGGTGGTAATTCTGTCAATTCTTGTGGAAACACATCCGTGTACTCTTTTAATCATGATGGTTCTTCATTGGAGTCCTCTACCTGTTTTGGCTTGTTTAGCTTGATCAGATAGATGGGTAATCCTTTCCTTATTCCTTGAGCTATTTGCATTGCCTTAGCTAGCTGGATCTTTGGTTTACCTACTTCAACTTGAGTTGTAACTAGCTCACCTTTAGGATTCTAAAAGGAGACTTGACCCTTCCCACAATGGATGTGAGCATCATTGGGGACTAGTCAGTCCATCTCGAGTAGACAGTCATGGACTCCTAGGTTTATTACTCTGAACTTAACACATGTGGGCTCGTTTTTTAGTAGGAATTCCACCTTAGTAGTTTGTCTAGTCCAAGTGATTTCTCGCCCATTTGCTAGTTCGACAAGCAAAGTAGGTCCAGCTACAATGGCTATCCCTAACCTTCTTGCACAAGCTGGTGAAATGAAAGAATGAGTGTTGCCACAGTCAATCAAGGTTTTGAATTTCTTGCCTTGGTAATCAACTGCTGTTTCGATCACTGAAAATTGGCAATTTGGCCCTTTTTATGGAGAGCGGCATGAACGGATGCCCTCTCAATCTCAACTTCCATGGATGGTCTTCTCCTTCATTGATTCCCTTAGTGGAGATATTGGAAGTTTTGCCCTTCCCATTGTTGCACAACCACGGCCACGAGTAGCTCTGGCTTGGCCATTGAATTATCCTTGACAACGATTCTCGTCAAGTTTGGGACATTCCCTTTTGAAGTGCCCAAGTTCATTGCAGTGAAAAGATCAAAGGCTTTGGTCACTTCTTTGAGTGGGGACAAAGTCACTAATTGCATTTTCCCTCGACTTCTTCCATTGGCCTTGACTCTATCCTTGTTCCCTTTTAAATTAAGCTTTCAACATCCCTAGATTCTGGTCTTTGTGAGACTAGGGTCTATTATTCCTGGACTTCGGCTGGACTTCTTGGGTGATAGGTCCCGCTCTTATCAATGCATATTGTAAATCCGAAGGACACATTGATTCCAATCAAGTGTTCATTGGTGGATTCAGCCCATCACAGAACTTCGAGACTTGTTGGAGAATACTCATTGTCAGAATGTATTTTAATAAGGAGACAAATCTCAAGTAGTACGCCTCCAGAGACAAGCCCAACTGTTTCAACTTAAAGAACTCATTCATCTTCTAAGTTTTGCATGCAGGTGGCATGTACCTTCCCTGCATTGCTTCTTTTAGTTTATCCCAAGTTATTATGCTTTTTGTGACTGCTTGGTCTTTTACACCATTGCTTCTACCAAAGCCTAGCTTCGCCAGTAAGCTTGAGCTTGGCAATCATAGCCTGGTTTACAGGTGTTGTTCTTGCTACACTGAAGTAATCTTCCATGGATTCAATCCATACTTTGGCATCAGCTTCAACAGTCTTCCCTTTTCCATCAAATTTCAAAGGTTTGATTTGTTTGAGAATAAACTTCTTCTCTTGTGCCTCCATTGGGCTTAGTGCAGAAACAAGATTCTAGTTCTGCACTTGGGGTTATATCTGGTTTTCAATTAAAACCTTCACACTAAGATTGCATTTACATGTCTCTTCACAACTTATCTCAATGCACGTATTATTTTTCATCAATACTATGTAACAAATCAAATAAACATAAAATTCTTATTTATCCATAAAGAAGCATAAGCCTCAAGTACAATTATTCGGTAATAGTTAGAGATTGGCTGGGATGATTTTCTTTTCAAGAGATACATCAACGCCAGGCTGATAATTCCTTATTCGATTCAGCTACATGGATAGAATAGTAATATGGATTTGGGGAATGGATTCTTAGGAAGCGGTAAGTCATGGGAAGTTCAAGAAATCCCTGTTTTTTATAGCCATGACATTCTTTTCATCCCATTACTTTAATTATGTCCGCTGGCAAGACTTTGACCACCTCCTCATAGATATAGCGAGTTTGTTCTACTTGCCGGCATCCGATGTGTAGGATCGAGTTCACATGTGCCTCATGGAAGATGAATAACTTGATGATCTTCAAGTCTTCCAACCATTTTAGTCGCTTCAAATTGTTTTGAAGATAGGCGAGTTGGTTGGCATCTATGCAGCAGTAACCCATGTTCCAAGTCCAATGCCTTTCCAGATACATCAGTGAAGGGCTGTAGAGTCGATCCAGGATCCCATCATGTCGGATCATGTGCACGGATCATCTGCAATAACTTGAAGAGTTCATAGCCATCTTGAACATGATATGAAATACAAAGAACTTGCTCCATGCCTCATAGGTCTGGAAGTAGCAACAATCCACAAGTGAGTGAAAGAAAAAAAATGTTTCCTAGTGAAAACATCACTTGCTCTTCTCGATGTATTCCTATCCTGATTGTTTTAGGGTTTGCTCTCATACCAACTGTAACGTGCATTCTAGCATTGTTTTATTTGACTTGAAATCACGGTTCTTAGTGGACAAGGTCTCGTAACAGCATTCTAGCATTGGGTTCTTGGATATCCTACTTTACGCAGAGATACCAAGCTGAAGCAGACCCATGCTGCACTTGGTTCAAACAGAATGGGAAACGAGAGGGATGCACGGCTCAACCTCTCTACCCATAGGGTATAGTCCCATTCCGGTCCCCTAAAACGGCATGAATAGGTTTCTAACCTATCAATACCTATAGGTCATACGACTCTAGAACCTTGTGAGAAGCCTCCCAGTTCTTTAGGACCACCCTTCTGTAGGATGGTGTCACAACGCGTAGGGTTGAAGGTCACCACATGGGTTTGGCAAGAGAAGAATGTATGGGGGTTCAAGAGCTTAGACTCCAGAGATGGTAGAGATAAGAGAAGGGTTGAAGGTTTCAAGCCAAGTTCTTGAAGATAAGAGACAGCAGGGTGAAGGTAGATTTAGGGAAAGGAGTAGACGAAAGAGAAGGGGTTCGAAGAGATTGAAGATGTAGAAGAATACTCCCAAAAAGAATTAGAAAATATAAAAGAATACTAACTTCCTCCCTTCCTCCCCTATGGTAAACTGCTTCATGCCGTGCTCGATCTGCCCTATCTTCGCTGCTAGATCCTCGTATTGCATGATCAGTAGGTTATATTCTTTTTGCATCTTCTCGATCTCTTGATTTTCATCTATGAACTATTGCCACCAACTTTGCTCCTTTTCTTCTTTGGTCTTCAATTCCCTCTTCAGGTCGAGAATTTCCTTTTTTGGCCTAGCCATTTACTTTTTTTTTATGAGTTAGAAGGCCGCTACCACTTCCCTTTCTGCCTCTAGCTCAGCCACCGCAATCCTCCTTTCCTCCCTTGCCCTTTCTAACTACGAGAGCAGTTCATCGACGTATTCATCATGATTTGCGTGTAGCGTCATGGTGGTGGGGATTGGGGTGGTCGAGGCTTCCATTTTTTGGCATTTTGGCTCTTTCTTGGATTCGGTATCCGTAGTTGACCTTTTGTGCGTGGTCGTTGTGGCCTCCCCACTCCTTCCTTGCACTAGTTCCTTATTGATAAACACAAAGCTGTCCATGTTGGTGCTAGCCAGAATGCTAGGGATGGCAGTGGTGGCTTCACTGTCGGGTACCAAGGGGGCTAGAATGGGATGAAGGAGGGCCTTACCCTTGCTCTCGATGACTGTGGATGGCATGGCTTCAGGTACTTGTGTGCTTGATCCGGGTCTATCTTCCCTAGGTGGACTTAAGGTCCCTAGGCTATCGAGTCGGATCTGTTGTTCTATCGACCAACAAATAGTGATCGCGTGTCACGCGATTTTGCTTATCTCTCTTTTTACATAAAATCCTCTCAAATTAGCTGAAAGCTACATGCTTTCTTTTACGTCATCCTAATCTAGAAGTTGTCTATAGTTTGTAGATTTTTTTTACAATAGATAATATCTAGAATATTAAAAATTGACTAAAATCGAATATTTTTGAACCATGGACACTAACACTAATGTCTAAAATGGCATTGGCTCTCTAAAAGAAAGTCACACTCTAGATTTTTTTACACGGTGTATGTGTAGCGGCATGACATCCAATGTCACAGCACGTAGGGTTGAAGGTTACCACAGGGGTTTGGCAAGAGAAGAATGCATGGGGGTTCAAGAGCTTAGACTCTAGAGATGGTAGAGATAAGAGAAGGGTTGAAGGTTTCAAGCCAAGTTCTTGAAGATAAGTGATAGTAGGGTGAATGCAGATTCAAGGAGAGGAGTAGACAGATGAGAAGGGGTTCGAAGAGATTGAAGATGTAAAAGAATACTTCAAAAAAGAATTAGAAAATATAGAAGAATACTAATAGAGATTAAGCTTGTCAGTTTCTTTTCCCATTATGAGAAATATATAACTCTAATAGACAAAAACGTGTACAAAATAATACCTTCCTCTATGCTGCTCAAATTGCCAATCTGATGCCTTCATTAGCTCCGAAAGGGGGGTTAAATACCATGATACCTGGCCAAAATTCTGCCAGATCACTCCTTCTTCATCTCCCACTTTGGAGTGCTGTTCATTGCCTGAAAACAGCGATCGTGTGTCGCGCGATTTCACTAATCTCTCTTTTTACATAAAATCCTCTCAAATTAGCTAAAAGCTACATGCTTTCTTTTACATGTTATCATAATCTAGAAGTTGTCTATAGCTTTATGGATTTTTACAAGAGATAATATCTAAAATATCAAAAATTTACTAAAAACTTGTCCAAAAAAAATCTAAAAGGAAGCCACACTTTAAATTTTTTTACACAGTGTGCATGTAGCGGCAAGACAACGGACCCGTTGGGGGTTCCGCCCACCTGCTTCCCTCAATAGGCATTCTTTAATTTTATAATTAGGTCCTATCACATTTATGTGTGACATTTAAAATCAGCTTCCTTAATTAAGCCTTTTAGGGAACAGGGTTCGTTTGCGTAACTTATGGCACTGACATGAAAATAGTTCAGACAGATTCCTTGGAAGTAAACTTTATATTGGCATCTTAACTAAGATACAAATCTTGTCCAAAAAGGGCGATTTTCGTAATCCGTGAGGATATGTCTTATTTCCTCCTCGTTTCTGCCTTTGCACTAGTAACAGGGCCTCGAGAACCCATCTCAAGTCACGTAGATCGTTTGAATAGGACCCGAAGGCAAGAAATTTACAACCAGAGCCCCCTCGCATCCAAGTGTCCTCCTATATTCAAACTAATCCATGGAGAGATCTCTTATGGTGGGTTCAGTTCATGTTCCCATCATGGTTATTTAGAAACCCCTTGGCTAGGGTTGGCGGCTAGCTGGGGGTGGTTTGGCGTGCCTCCATGAAATTAACCTGACCCATTATTCCAATTTCTTTTGTGAGTTTGGGTTATACAATCCTTTCATAAATGGTGTTCCTAAATTTACAAGCACAAACAACAATGAAGGCAAGTGTTTAGGACATCTAGTAAGGTGGAGTTCCTCGTTTTTGAATGCTTAGTGTTCACCCTTCTTGGGTCTTTCTTGCCTTGGTGTCAATTGCCATGACCTTCTGAGGAATAGAGAATACCCTCATTCCGACCTCATTCTTATGTGATAGGAGTGAGCAATTATGCTATTGGATTTATATCCAGATGATAGCTACCCTAATTTACTGGCCTTTAGTCCATGGTTCTTGACTTGGGATCACAGGTCTTAAATAACTCAATCTAGGATTTTAATTGGTTATTTGGTAACCATTTTTCTCCTTAGAACCTTATCGAGGTTTCTAAGTTCAACCTAGGGTTGCACTCCCTTAAGAATTCGTAACAAAAACGTGGTGAATGGTTGTTCTTTCTTGCGGATACAACATTCGAGTTTTCTTGTACTGACATCGAGTTGTATCATGGTTTACAATGATACCCCTAAAGGTGTTATTGGACTTATTGCTGCTAGTTGCTAGGATAGAGATCCTGTGAACGTATTTACTTGGTTCTAGGTCAATTTATGATTGTAATAATAACTTAGCTTATTTACAGTTAACCCTAAATAAGTCAAACCAAACCTTAGCCCTACTTATCATATAGGATTTTATTCTTCAAACTGTCTCTTGCATTTAAGTTTAACAATTTACATGTGCATCTTGAGTCTATCTTTTAGGATGAACCCATATCATGTAGTGCAATCAGAACTATCCACGATGCCACGCAAGTCCAAATGCAAGTCTTTCTTAAGTAGGTGATGCAATGCAGAGCTTCTATTCTTGGAAATTCATTTCAGTGAACTCATGCAAATCATAAATTGTGACTTATATTTTATTTGTGCAAGGTACATGAATTCGTCGTGCCTAATGTAAATGCAAGCCACATATCTCTAATGGTTTATAGAATGCCATTTTCTTATACAGTCTTGCATATCTATATATGTACTGGTAACCTAAGATGCACTCACAAAAAATGCATGCCTAATAATCAACTTTGTATTGCAACAACCCATAGATGCTTAATCGATTGTTCGCAAATCATGATCATCATGAACCTGATTCAAGCCTTTACAACTACGTCTCCAGCTATGCAAATTATGAGATGCAAAAGTATGATTTCTTTCTAAGATGATTATGCTTTAATGTTCCGTTCATAGGGCTTGACATCGTAACGATACTTGGTTTTGGAGTGTTGAATTAGTGTTTATGCCCGATAACCCATTCGTGTTAGCAGTGACATCTTTGCTTGATCCTCCTTCTGTGGTTGCGACCTTTGCAGTTACTTGGGAGAGTTTGTGCTTCGGGGCCATTTCGGAGCTTGGAATGCAGGCCTTCTCTTCTCTCAGAACACTCCTTTGTGCCGGAGTTTTCTACGCTTTGCCTTGACTTCCGGAACCTTTTTCCACGTAGAGGGACAGTTGGTAGAGAGATCACGGGAATGGCAATGGGGAGAGAGGGTACTCAAAACTCCTTCCAAGAGAAGAATTTCCCTTGAGGCTCTTCTCTCTCTCTCTCTCCCTTTCTCTCTTACTCTATGATTCCCCTTCTCTCTCTCTCTCTCAAATCAACATTGGGGGAAAAAGAAGAAATTATCGTGTCCCTTGCCTAAGGGGGGGGGGGGGTGTGACACAGGGCATATATGGAATATTTTGATGTTAAATTGAAGATTACATACAACCATATTCCTTGTGATGGTATCCATCTATGGGTTAAAGACAAAGGATCAAATGAATAAATATAAAATCACTTGATTGTATGTACTAACAGAGGATAACTTGTTTTACACACATGCTCACACACGCACGCGCACGCACGTACGCCCAGAGTTAAAGTTAATCATAAGTTAAAGTTAGTGATGATTTTTGAATTCATTGGGATTCTTCAACATGATAGTTTTTCATTTTCAACTAAATAGCCATGATATTGAGTTCATTTTTATACTGATTTAAACATGGTCAAGGATAATTTTACGTACTCATATTTTAATGTCTTCCTCAATGTTTCTATAAATATATAAAATGAATTTGGTAATAAGTAGAGAAGGCTAATTTGAGTATAATTTCAAGCTAATATAACTTTGGATGCTTTTCAATATTTTAGTCTCCTCCTTTCAATAGACTATTTGTATTACATCATCCTAAAAGTTGTGTGCAATTGCCACACTTTAATAATCATATTATGAAATCGGGCTAAAGTAGATATAAGGTCTTACATAATGAGGGTGACTAGTCTAAATGATTTCAATAGAACTAGCTAAGAATGCATAAACAAGAATATCAAGAGGGTATACTTTTTAATGATGCTAAGATAAAGTCTAAATATACTAAATAAATAATCACTATCTATTTTAAATAAAATATAAAAATATTAAATAAATAATAATTTTCTAATTTTCCTATATATATCTATTATTTTGGTTATGAAAGCAAATTTTGAGTTTGGGCATCTTGGGATTGAAATATCTCAAAAAACATTAATAAGTAGAATAATATGCATCAAATAAAACTTAAATATTCCTTAATATTCAAACAAATGTATTAGTTAAGTGTGCCCTTTAAAAAAAGAATAATTATTCAAATCAATACTTGAAAATGATAGGTGATAATATTTTTGGAAATTTTTACAAAACTAGTCTAAGAGATTGACTTTGGCTAAGACCAACTATAAGACTAAACATATTTAGCTTAAACTATCTCTAATACAAATTATATATATATATATTTATATATTTATTTATTTATAACCTATAAATTTTTTAAAATGTATGTTTAAATTACAATTGGAGTGAAAGTTATCTTGCTAGAAAGTCAAGTGTCTATACTGGTTTGAACTTGAAAAGTTTACTAAGTTTGGGTCATATAGAAGGCCTATTTTGGTGATAAATAGCCTTATAAGTGTATAAAATCAACTCAAGATGATAGCTAGAGAGTTATAGATTTCAAAAGGTCTATAAATAAGTTTGTAATAATGATTTGCTAATTTAGAAGGTAAGATTGTCAAACTAGAGCCCAAAGTTTACCAAAACATAATTTTTTGCTTTATTGTTATGAAATATGGGTTCAAGGTTACTTTAGGATTGAAATATCTCAAAATATTCATTATTTATTGAACTTGCATGTAACATAAATTATATATATTTTCAAGCTCTAAAACAAATAGATAGAATGTTATAGGATTTGAAAAATAGCTTTACAAGAGGATTTTTTGTTAAAGTATAGATATGATAGTGACTTTGAGATTTTGGAGTCTAGTAGCCCATATAATCATTCAAAAGTCAATAACTACATCAAACAAATTAAAGTTCACAATTTTAAAAATTAAATCTTTCTTAATTTAATATCAAAGCTTATCTATTGTGTCTTCTTCTTATGCAAACACGATGGTCCCTTCCCAAAAAATTAGAGATGAGAAATATAAACCCATCAACATATACTGAAATTGGGGGTTTTGAAGCATGAGAAACATGACTTTGGCTTTTGTTTCTAACCCTTTGTCTTATAGATCTCTATTATTCTATAGTGCTCACATTCACATAAGATGCCAAGTGATTGAAGGTTTGAAGCATAGCCAAGATCTAATATCACTATTGCAAAGTAGACTAAATGACAAATCTAGCATATTAAATCTTAGATACAAACAACATTATTAAACATAAAAGAGTTTTGCTAAATTAACAAATTCAATGAAACAAGAGAAATACATGGTAGGGTCCAACTCACCTATGGTTTTTCATCCTCCATTATGGAATATTTAGCATTCATATCATATCTCTAATTGCAAAAACAATATAAATGTAAATTAAAATACACAGTTTTGTGTGTCAAGAGATTTCTTATAGCTTGCTACAACTACTATAGAGAGTTTTGTGTGCCAAACCATGATGTTTTGATATCACCATTGCACTTGAAATGTGGTAAAACCCCCTCAAGACAACTCTAAAAACTTGAATTCCAACTTTAGATAAGGAAGAAATAACAAAATCAAGTTTTTACCATTTCTCTTGTTTTGCACATGATCATGTTGCTTTTATAAAGAAAACTATGAAAGCTTTCTAAAAAGAAAATGCTTAAAGACAATAGCAAAGCATTCCATAAAGAAAGGATATATTAATAAAAGCATATCTTAAATCTAATCAATGACCAATGATTTAATTGAAATTACCATAAAGGAAGCTTAAATTTAAAATTTATAAATAAATTAGTAATTTCAATAATACATAATATCATGTAATAAATATTATTATACATTAAGATTATTATATAAATTTACCTAAAGATTATCTATACTTAGTAATTATTTTAAAAATATTAATCCATCAATTTTCACCTAATAATCTACTCACCATAATGCAAAACATATTAGTTCCTTAGCATCTATCTACCAAGCATTATGTGATTATTATCACATGCAATTCTTACATGTAACAAGTCATATATATGTAATAGTTAGATAATGAGAATCTAAAAATAAATAAATATAAAATTATATTATTTTTATAGTAATTTTCATAACAATGACAAATCCAATATGCATGAATCAAACAAAACAAAGTTAATATCTATGTTAAATGTAGCTCAATCGCAAAAGCAAAGGATTTGTTTAACAAGCTTGTTATTCAAAATGTGGTCTTGTGCAATGTAGTATATTTGCATCTTAAATCCAATGGTAACATAAGAGCTATAGATAAGGGCAAAGGAATATATGCTAAGATTCCTAAAAGGGGATTTTGAAACAATGTAATGTTCTTGAGATTGTATCGGTGGACAAGTATGCCAAGTGTCACCTGCTCAAAAAACCCAAAAAATGTATTTAACAAGCTTCTTCCAACTCAGGATGTGGTATCATGGAGTGCACTAATGGCAGCATATGTTGAGCATGGGTATGATGAGCATACATTGAAATGTTCTAAGTAGATGCAACTTGAGAGATGTACTCAAAATGCAAGTACTTTTATTTGCATGTTAAAAGTTGATGGTAAAATTGGAGTTACAAACAAAAGATAAAGAATTACACACTATGATTATTAGAAACAAGTTAATGAAAAGATATTGCCATTGGTACTTCTTTAGTAGATACGTATGAAAAATGTGGTTTGCTTTCAGAAGCATAAGATGTGCTTGAAAATCTTCCATTCTAGATGTGGTCTTGGTAAACACCTTAATCTTTGAATATGTCCAACATTGGCATGGTGGGTAAGCATTGAAAAATTTTGGGTCAATGCAATTTCAAGACCTTCCTCCAAATGCAACCACATATGTTTGTGTTTTGAAAGCTTGTAGCATCAACAAGAGCTACTAAGAAGGGCAAAGAATTCCATGCTTTCTTGCTACTTTCCTCATAAGTAGCCCCTCCATTTGTATAACATCAAGATCCATGACATGCATAAAGCTCAAACCATTGGTCAATAAACAAGGACTTAGATCTAGAATGACCTCATTAACAAGCATACTAATGTCATTTGCATGAAAACTATATTCATGGTAGTATAACCATCAAAACACTATTGCAATGAAGCCAAATCATATACTAGTTTAAAGAGGAGATTATCTATAGACATGATTGACTTTATGTTCGTTTTCTCCAACTTGTTGTCCAACATTTAAGTTGTCCATGTACATCCAAAAAAGTGAAGATACTTACTCTTCCATGTGTACTAGGTGGAAGTCGGCCTTGTGCTTGAGAGTGATCACACTCTAGGATCATTTGTAAGCATCTAATATGTACATAGAGGACAACAACTATGGTGCTCTAGCCAAGGTATGTTGCAATTAACATCAAAAGTAAGTGATGAAACCACACATCTTAATTCAAGCTCACGAAATCATAGTGGCAATGAAAAATCTAATATGCATGAAGAAAACAAAAAAAAGTTAGTACGTATGCTAAATGTAGCTCAGTTGTTGCAAAAGCAAATACTTGACAAACATCAATATTATTGTGGATATGGGGAAGATTGATTTTGCAATCATGAATACTAACATCACCTATAATGTGTAGATGACATATGAGATATGATGGCAATCCTATTATGTAGATGATTGTGATCTAAAGTTTTCTACGTAAATTTCATATAAACTAAGCAAATTGAAAAAGGATTTGATTGTATAAGCTTCCTTTTTATACTTTTTTGGGAGATTGGATGCTTGAAGCACTCATCATTAGCTAGATCCTAGCAAAAGAGCTCCTTGATTGGAGCTCTCTAGCTCAAGTTACATACTTTTTTGTACTAGATAGGTATTGTTGGACCACACTTTTTCCTTGCACTATGGGGTAGGTTAGAGGTTACAAATACCATATTGTTCATACGGAAACGGTTGGAAATGTTGGGTATATGCTAGTTTTGATGCCCAAGTAGAGGAAAAACAAGATCTTGATGTGTACTTGGATATAAGACATAACATTGAAATACCATATATTGCATTGTCTACACCTAACACAAAATACCCATAGATGTATCACATGATAAAGCACATCATGAAGATGAACCAAAAAAAAAAGAATGGAAAGTGGAATATACAATAGAAGGTGACATAGAATCATCAACATTACTATAATCAAATATGTGTATCTTTTGGTTACATCTAACTTCCAATCGACAAATATGGACGTAGATGACTCATGTTTTGTTTGACTACATGGCCTTTGGACCATCTAGTATCTAATGCCTGACACATAGCACACACAATGGACTTGAACCCACTAGAATCAATTATTTTCAAAGTTTCGAGAGTTGTCCAAGGCTAGTTCATCAGGAGCAACTACAACAATAAGGGAAAATGGCCAGAGGTTGAAAGGTAGGATTGGGAAGAGGAATTGGAATTGGAGTAGCCGAGCTGACAATTAGAGGTGCTAGATGATTCAGAGGAGGAGGAGCCAGGACAAGAGTAGGATGAGGGGGCAAATAATGAACAGGAGGTGGAGCAAGAGGCCGGGGTAGAAGAGCTGGGAATGTATCATATTTATAATGGTGGTGCTTCATGAAAGTATCAATCTACACCCACAGTTGAGGCTAAGGAAAATTGCAGATCATGAGGTCTAATGTCAAAGCCTCAATGAACCATGTCACATCACATAGAATTCCATGGACCCAACTCCTAGCATCATGAATAAGTTGTATTCATATTGCATTGCACGTCAATCCACTGCAATCGTTGGTCCACCTAAGTCTACAACTAATGCACTTTAAGGAGACGTCATGTAAACTCTCCTTGAGACTTTGCAAGAGCACACTCCTAATAACTTTGTTTCAACTGCAAGTCTATGTTAGACTAGGGTTCCATAGGCGTGGAGGTCATCCTAAATGAAGTGGCCTTGGCCTTTTGGGCAACTTTGAGAATAGGGACTTGGCCCCTCCCCTTTGGAATTGAGAATAATCCTTCCTAGGATTAAGGTTTGAGAGGTCAAGGGTATTCAACGTGTGCTCTCGGTGTTTTACTTTTGCATGAGCCAAGCATAGAAGTTCGGATTGTATTCTAGATTAGCATAGCGGTCCATGTCAAAAGGACGGATGCCTACTTGAGTGATGTAGGAGAGAACATCCATGAGGAAATCATTAGAGTCTATTCGACTGGCAATACGTAACTCCTCCTAAGTCAGAATTCAATCTAAATACGGGAGGGTCAAGAGGTGCTCTTCTAGGGGTCGATTATGAATGGTGGTCAACACCCTATAGGAGGTTGGAGCTACGTAAGTGGGGTCATGCTCTAAGGTTTTGATTACCCATCATTGCTCCACGTTGGTCATGATTTAGTAGCCCTCTTGCTCCTATTGAAGTCAAAGAGCATACCATTTCCTCAAGAAAGAGGAGTCGTTGTTAGCAAGCTGCTTCAACTCCTCAATTTCCTGGTCGGTGGCAAAAACTATGCTCTTGTCATAAGACGTAATGAGACGTTGTTTTCGTGCATGTTCTCACGATATCTCAATGGCAATTAATTCCTTGACTACCTAGGGAGCCTTAACAAATACGAATTCAGATTCCTCCCATGAGCAAGGCAACGTACGTACCTCTGTTTTTTCTAAAGGCTTGTCCAAAAGACCTAAATCTAGCCTGTCATAGCTTTTAGAAAGTGTTGTAAAGGTGGCATCTAAGCATCTTAAGCAATCAACCAAGTCATCCCCCGTATTTTCAATGAAGTACGCACGCGGTCAAGGTTAAAATTGATCTTCACTCGTAAGGTCTAAGGCTTGTGATGCTACTTTGGTTGTTCTTTGTGGCACGGTTGAGTCATTGCTGCACTCGTCTTGGCTTGTGATACGAAGATCGCACTACTAGATGCTGGTGAGGTTTTAGGAACACTAGCAGGACTAGGTTGAGGGAGTGGGTCAGTAGCAAGCTGCGGCTTTGGTCAATAGACTTGTTTAGTCATTGCCGGCTTATGCGTTTGAGGTCCTATGGGCTTCGCAACCTAAGTCTTTTGTGGCATTGGGGCATTTTCTGTCACATGGCTTAGTGTCGTTGGTTGCTCCGCTCGCCTCTCCCACATTACCGATACCATTGGTAGCTTTGGCACTTACACTTCCCGCAACTCTCTTTTTGGGAGCCATTCACCACGCGGAGTTTGGATAATCCTAACCTTAATGGGCCTTCAAGATGACAGGCTCAGGAAGGGAAGGTCGTGAGAAGATGACCTTCGCCGATGAGGGGGGGTGGCTTGAAAAAAAATGGCTTCTCAAACACGACTCCTCAACACGACCCTTGATACCTTCTCCACACTCCAACTCTCTCTCTCTCTCTCTCTCTCTCTCTCTCTCTCTCTCTCTCTCTCTCTCTCTCTCTCTCTCTCTCTCTCTCTCTCTCTCTCTCTCTCTCCTCCTCCTCCTCTTCTCCTTCTCTCTCTCTTCCTCTTCTTCTTCTTTTCTCCTCTTCTTCTCTTTCTCTCTCTATCCCTCTTCTTCTTTTTTCTCCTCTTCTTCTCTTTCTCTCTCTATCCCTCTTCTTCTTCTTTTCTTCCCTTCTTCTCTTTCTCTCTCTCTCCCTCTTCTTCTTCTTTTCTTTTCTTCTTCTCCTTCTCTCTCTCTCCCTTTTCTTCTTCTTTTCTTCTCTTCTTCTCCTCCTCTCTTTCCCTCTCCTTCTCTTCTTCTCTCTCTCTCTTCTTCCTCTTCTTCCTCTTCTTTTTCTCTTCTTCTCCTTCCCTCTCTCCCTCCTTCTCTTCTTCTCTCTTTCTCTTCTTCTCCTTCTCTCTCTCTCCCTCTTCTTCTTTTTCTCTTCTCTTCTTCTCCTCCTCTCTCTCCCTCTCCTTCTCTTCTTCTCTCTCTCTCTTCTTCCTCTTCTTCTTTTTCTCTTCTTCTCCTTCCCTCTCTCCCTCCTTCTCTTCTTCTCTCTTTCTCTCCTTCTCCTTCCCTCTCTCCCTTCATTGAGCACACGGGGGGTTCTCTATTCACGGTCATGGGGGTTTTCAAATGACAAGGGGGGGAGGGGAGGGGGGTTTCTTTGTCGGAAGCCCAGGAGGGGGCACTGCTGCCCACCATGAGTTGGAGGGGGTGGGGTCCTTCCCATGGACAAAGCTGGAGGGGGCGCACTATTGCTGCAATGGAGGGGGGGAGGTGACGAGCACGAGGGGGGAGGATCCGCTGTTTATGTAGAGAGGAGGGGGCTACACTATTCGACACAGGGAGGGGGAGCCTCCCTTATATGGTGGAGGGGAGGTGAAGATGGCCGCCACCCCTCCCTCCTGGGGGGCTGCATGCCCCCCCTAACACCAATTCACTCCCCCCTCTCTCTCTCCCCTGACATGCTGTCGACGGGGAGAGAGAGAGAGGGATAAAAATTTTTTCCTTAAAATTTAAAAAATTTGTTAAGGGGGGGCATATTACATTTTTATAGGTGGAACACCAAGTCATGTTTCTAGATGTTGTCACCATTATTGGCTCATTGAAAGCGTACAACAATATGCGAGCAATTGAGAAGGGTGATTAAGATATTCATGCTAAGATTTTCAAACAAGGTTTGCTAGAAAGAAATCCCAATCTTAGCAATGTGTTGCTGAATTTGCCAACAAGTAAAGCATTATGAACTTTCTGTACATCATAACTACTAGAGGGGATGTGATTTAATCCCTTAGTAACAATGAGCCTGAGATTTTTGTCCTCCATAATGCTCAATTTGAAGGTACCCACATGATGCGTGTTCTTAAAATAAAACTTTCTACTATAGAGAGCACAATTACAACTAACAGCGAGGATATTATAAAAAGGCTCCATGGGCCTATAGAGATATTCTTTTAGCGATGGCAAGAACTTCCATCTGAGGATGATCTTATCAATGAGATTTGGAGGTAGAGGCTAATTAAGCAAGAAAAAGAACTCCTTGAAGCTATTTTTTGGCTTGACAAGGTCCAATACACCATTTCAAAAAGTAGCATGTATAGTCTTACTAGGGAACTTGATAGAGACAACATCATTGTGATCATGTAACTAAATAAGTTATTCTCTACAACATTTGGTCAAACAGTAAACATTTAGCTGTTGAGTTACAATCATCTAGCGATACTCCTTTCCTATTTAGATTATGAGATGTTTTCAGATCATCATTAGAACCTTGGGTGGAAGTAGTGATACTTCTTGAGCCAAAGTTTCTTGGTCTACATTGGGCTTGCGGTTTGCAACTCCTCCGAGAGGAAGAATCTGGGCCTCTTTGTGTGGAGGGATTACTTCTAGTGTTTGCAACTTTATTGTTGGAGGAAAAAATCCTTTCAATAAGTCCAATACCTTCATCTCTAATGTGCCCAAGGATACTTTGCATACCATTATTAATCATCAAGTTCTTTGCTATAGTTAGGACCATTCTCAAAATTATGAGAATACCAATGTTGCCTTTATAGCATCACATGCTTTAATGGCTAACCATTTGAAGAATAATATCATGGAGCCTCTAAGAAACTTAGCCTAGAAAACCATGTCGACATTGTGCATGACATATTAGATAACATCGTCAAACCATAATATTGAGTTATTCTTACATTCTACTTTATGACCTGCCAAATCACAATAACACTTGATGAATGGCCTTAAGTAGTTAAGACCCCGTACAAAAGATTGGAGTCATGCCTGCCTTCATTAGGTTTTGTGGATTTGGTGGACACACATATGCCTTGGATAGAGTTACATCTACCTACCTCAAATAGATCCATTGAGAGGGGATCATTCAAGCTCATGGTTCTAGAGAGAGAGAGGAAGATCCTTCATGTGCTAGGCCTGAGTAATACTTTGTTGTGTTGGATACATCATCTTCTCCAACTAAAAGAAGCCACATTTCCATAGGAATGGGTGCCATAAGTGTGAACATACCATAGACCCAAGGTTGTTGACTACAAGAGTATAGGTAAAGTCCTAGTAGCCTAGGTGGCATAAAGGCATCCACATAAGAGCCTTGGTCAAACCCTTTCAACCATTTAGGAGTGTCCCAAGTGGCATTTAGAAATTCTACATTCGCTTCTAAAAATTTAGAGGGGATAAGTGAGTTTCTCAAGGTATGATAAGTTGGAGAGGGGTTGCCTTCTTTGACAAACCTTCTGTCTCTAAGATTTTCTTCCATAACATTGTAATGGTATGGAAGAATAGATTGTGTAGTGTACCTTTTGACGACTCCATCCATAGACTATGGTTCCTTTCATCTTCTTTGATCAGAATATCCAAGTTGTCAGTCTCACAACTTAATCTTTGCTATTGCATTTCCCACATCATAAAGTACAATATGGTAGATATTTAACCAGTTGGAGGTGTCTAATTGCAATCACAATAGCTTTGCTGAATCAAGGCGCACTTGTAATGGAGGCATGCCAATGTGTATAATGGTCTGATGTAACTTGATGGAGCTTATACAATAAAGTATGCCTTTTATAAACATAGAGGGGGGTGGTAGCGGTTCCAAATCTCTTAATACAGTAAGCTCGAGGTGCCATAAAGCTGACTATAGAAGTAAATGTTTCGTTAGTTAGCTTGTTACACAATCATGACTAATTAAGTACATGGACGAGCTACTACAACTACACTCTCCCAGAGGAGTGTTTTTTTCTTTTTTAATTAAATGATAGTTATAATTACTAGGTGCACAACTAGGTTAGATGCATTTATGATATGCAATGGGGTGATTTGATGTGGGAAGGGTGCACCTATGAGTTCATTTAAGGTGATTTTGATTCAAGAATGCAATGTCTACGTGTGTGATCATGTATACTTGTGTGTGCATGTGCGTGTGCGTGTGCATGTGCATGTTTGTGTGCGTGTGCGTGTGCGTGTGCGCGTGCACATTCGCGTGCATGTGTGTGTGCGTGTGCGTGTGCGCGTGCGTGCTAGTTTGTGAGGGTTCTATTATGCAAGATTCAAGTGTTTAGTTTGTGTATAAGTGGGGTGTATGGGTGCACAAGTACATTTGATGCACTTACACAAGTTTGCTTGTGCACGTGCACTAGGATCAATTATATGCTTCCTAACATGTGCTAAGGAGAGTGTTCTAGAATGTTAATAGATGTGGCAGTGAGATGTTTTCTAATTGATGTGTACACTAATTATAGAATGTAGTGGATGAGAGATGGCCTTAATGTACATGTGTACTAAAGTGGGAGAGTGTGCACAAGTGCATAATGGTGCATGTGTGCTAGTGCACCAGGATGGAGGACGAGAGGTGCACTTGGCAAGATACCCCCTTCATCCTCAATACCCTATGAGTCCCCCCTCCCCCTTTGCGAATAGGACAAGAGTTGAGGGATTTGAGAGAAAGAGACTTCTTACATGTGTGCACAAATAAAGATTGTGTTGTACCTATGTGCACTAATTGATGTGCAAGAGGTAAATGCACAAGGGGGTCTTAAGATGGAGCTCTAGTCCACATGTTCATAAGGTAGTACACTAGAGATGTTCACTGGTGCACTATGATAGTGTACTAGAGTGACGATGTGGATGTTTTATTATGTAGTGCAATGAAGCGTGTTAGGGTATGTGCACTAAGCTAGGTGTAGTGTGTATAAGAGGGTATGTGTGGAAGAGTTCTACACACTAGTGCATAAGGTGCATGCAAGTTACCAATGCACTAGGGTCACTAGTGCACGTGGGCACTAGAGTGTAATAATGAAGCAATTAAGTGTAATGGACCATGAAGTCCAAGGGTGTGGTCTGAAGTACAATTGTGTGCTTAATGAAAACTATGTTGGGCTCAAGTAGTTGTATTAAGTTATGGACTTTGAAATGGATCATGTGGGGGTGGAATAGTATCATCAGTAGGCCAAGGTTCATGGACCTTACTACCCAAACCTTTAATGACAACAATCAATTCATCAAATCTCCTATCCATCTTTGCCATGGATTTATTAAGTAGATGTATGTCCCCAAGAATCCCCACATTCATATGATTCAACTCTTTGGATAATTGTTTTGGTAGTCATTTTATCCTTACGATGCATGTACTTATTCATTTTCATATAAATTGTTTTATGCATTGAGCACACCTGTGCATTCATCCTCTTGACGTTGATTTAATGTTGCATTTGAACTATTCAGCTTTAAATTATATGCTCTCACATCCTCATTTATGGTTTTTGTGATTTGATCCTTTCTTTTATTTTGAGCCATGCTTACTGATTTCTATCCACAATGACCAACAGTAAGTAAAATGTCAATATCTTTTGATGCCAATGTTCGATAGAAGATATCTTTATCTATAAACCTCCATGATGACATCCTCTATCTATCTATAATCTATGTATTATGTTAGAATCGTAATTACCCATTCTAGAACCAACTCTCACAATCTCTCTTAAAATGTCATGAACCTTGTTTTAACCATGTGTTTATAGTATTTTGTGAAGGCTAAAGTTAAAGACGATCAAAGCAAAGTCAAAGAACATGTGCCATATTTATTTGATGGTGTATTATTATTTTTTTAGCACTTCAATGATTATTTTTGGGTACTTATAATATATGTATACTTCATGGATATCATATTATCATGATTGTATTATTTTGTGAGAGTTGGCCTCATTCCTATGCACATTATATCATTAGCCATAGTTGTATTCGTGGCTCTTGCAACTATTGTGTGGATCGCAAACATGGATTTATGACTAGAATAATGTAGGCTAGGTCGGTGCAAACATGCTTCAAGGATAGATCCCACAAAGTGGGTAGGATGCCCAAAAGAGAGTGCAAATCCTAATTCATAGTAGTGGAAACCCTAAAATGCAAAAGAGTACAAACCCTAATTCACATGGGTGCAAACTCTAAAATGCAAATGAGGTGCCATCCTAAAGAAGCAACCTAATCCTAACACTAATTTGTATCTATATAAGGGTGGGAGGTATTAGTTGTATGTACTCTTATGATGCATCCATGTTTCTCTATTAGTGCAGGTATTGAAGCTTTCTATTGCCTTCTTCTATTCTATCATTTTGCATTTATTACAGAGAGTGACTGAGAGAGAGAGAGAGAGAGAGAGATTGATGAAGACGAAGCTCTTCATCAGACTCTTTTTCTTCTTCTTCTTCTTCTTCTTCTTCTTCTTCTTCTTCTTCTTCTTCTCTATTAGATTCTTGACTTGTAGGTATGCTCGGTGGTGGTGGATACATAGAAGATGCCATGAGATCGTATTATTTGGGCCATGAGGGCATCTTCGAGTCTTCATGCTTTCGACTATGATGTGGGAAGGTAAGTTGATGAGTTCACCATACCTCAAAGCTAATCTCATGTTCTTGCTTTTGTGGTTTGGAGAGAAGGATTTATGGTTAGTTAAGAGTGAAGTATCAAGAGACAAAGTGAGAGATTATTGTCGAAGTGAGTTGTAGCTTCTGAAAGAATAGAAGTTTAATGTCACAAATGTTGTATAGTTAGCCCCCTGCCATTTTAGTCTCATTGTGGGGCCCAAGGATAATGCAAGGTTTGAGGTTCTCACACCCCTACTATGTAGCAAAATAGGAGGCTTGTCTGCTTGAGTGGATGGGATTGATGGGTTATTGATCATCCAAACTCGCGACTTGCATACTTCGAAACGGGCCAAATTGAGAGGAATCCATTCGACTGGTGAAAAGATTATATTTGTTAGATTAGATGAAAACACAAAATTCAAACTAAAAAACATATTAAAACTTAAATTAAAACCAAAATTCCAACTTTTCTCTTGTAAACAAACCATGTGACATTATTAAGGATTGAAGATACAATATGCTTGCCATGCTCGCTAGATTGTGTGTGCATTGAAGTGAAAACAATACAAAAATACAAAATGCAAAACCCAAAACTCAAAACTCAACTCTTCTTACTTTGAACAATCCATGTATCAATATTGTAGATGTAACTTTCTTACTCAAAACTCAACTCTTCTTACTTGAACAATCCATTATCAATATTGTAGATGCATAGTGTGAGCTTTCAAGGAAGAAGAGTGAGTAAAACTCAAAAAATACAAAACTCAAATCTCAAATCTCAAAATAAAAAAAGCAAGGCAAACACTCAAAACTCAAACTTGTCTTACTTGAACAATTTTGTCACTCTATTGTGGATTGAAAATACATCATGTTTATCATTTGGTTGTATACAATTGAAGGAAGAACATTTAAAAATTTTCAAAAAACACAAAATGCAAAACTCAAAACTCAACTATTCTTACTTGAGCAATCTATGTATCGATATTGTAAATGCAACTCTCTTATTATGGACTACTGATAGTGTGAGCATTGAAGGAAGAAGAGTGAGTAAAACTCAAAAAACACAAAACACAAAAGGAAATGCAAAAACTCAAAACTCAAACTTGTTTGACTTGAACAATTTGTGTCACACTATTGTGGATTGAAAATACATCATGTTTGTGATAGTTGTTTAATTGTATTTACATTGAAGAAAATAAAGTGGTAAACACAAAAAAACATAAAACTCAACATGCAAAGATCAAATGCAATGCCATTGTTTTGTTGGTTATCACATGTCACTATATGTTGAGCCAATTTATTGCTTTTGGCTCTTGATATTTTCTTTGATCTCGATTGAAACCTCTTTTACTGTATACATGCACATGGCTCATTAACATCCATTCATTCGCACTCACTAATTCATTTGTACTAATTTATTTGCACTCACAAGCTCATTTGTACTAGTTCACTCATCTTAGGATCACTTGTCTTAAGTTCACTCATCTTAAGATCACTAATCTTAGGATCATTCACACTTGGAATCATTCACACGAGATCATTCACACTAAAGATCATTTGCACTTAGGATCATTTGGGTTTTAGAGTTCATTCGCACACCTAGGTTAGGATCAATTTCTTTGCACCTAAGTTAGGATTTTACACCAAAGATCATTCACATCAGTTCATTCATACTAAGCTCCACAAACTCATTTGCACCTCTCACCACTTGCACCACCTCACCACTTGTATACACACTAAACATCACCACACACCCTCTCTTCTATAACCATCTAGACATTCACACACACTTCACATTCATGTATATACTACTAAATCCATTAGATACACACATCCCATCCACTCTTCATTCTTCCACTACCACACACACATTTACATATGCACTCTCACATCACACATGCTCCATATACTTTCCGATGACCTAACACACCCTAAGCCCATACACATTCATAAATACACTCTCTAACACCCCCACCTCCACACATGCATCCATTACACTACACTAGCCTAGGACATTCACATTAGCACCTCTACACTAGGATACTAACCCCTAACACTAGCCTAGCACTTCTATACTAGACCTTAGGAGTTTGCTTCCACCAAATAGTTCAAACTCCACAAACTAGTTCACTCACACACTAGGGTCATTGCACATACAAGAAATTCACTCATGCACTTGCACGTCCACACTAACATTTCCATGCTACTTTCTCTCCACATATCCCTTACCCATACCCCATTACTCCTACATACACACCCAATTCTATCCACACATGTCAGGAGAGGACTGGGAAGAGAGAAAGAGGAGAGAGAAACTACATAAGAGAGAGAAGAAGAGAAGCAAAAGAGAGAGAAAGAGAGTGACAAGGAGAGAGAAATACTAGAAGTGGAGAGAGAAAGACAGAAAAGGAAGGAAGGAAGCCATGAAAGCTGGAGAGAGGGAGAGAAGATAAAGGAGACTTGTTATTATAATTTGATGGTGATAAATGTCAAGTCCCTTACATCTTATATACCTGCCAGTGTAGCAGGTATTTTTCCTCCATTATTTTATTCCTGTATTCCCCCCGTATTCCCCATCTCTTACAACACACTTGTCTATCCTAGCACAACATTAATTGTGTTTAGTTTGCATCTAGGAGGCTAGTCCTTGCATTGTGTACAACCTGTCTCAACACATTGCCATCTTGGTGTTGATTTCTAAAAGAAAGAAAGCATGATTTTGCACATCTTCCTCTTGTATGTTCAAAGTATCTCAAGTGTCTTGAAGATTGTATGTTTTGGAATAAATTTCTTGGAAGAAGCACTTAGGAGCCTTGAAATTTTACTAAGAAGCTTGTACAAACCAAGGTCAAGAGGCCTAGGAAACACTTTGTCACAACACAAGGACCTGGCACACATAGCACTTAGGTAACATGCTTTAGGCGAACATCACCTAGGGACGTTTAAGATCATAGTGCACAACCACAACAATCATTTCCACATCTAGGAATAGTACATGCCACAAGTTGAAGGGGGGAAATCATCCAACCAAGCTACCATCAAACTGCTCACTTCCAACTATTTTATGTGTTATCAGAGGCTATTGACCAAGTTGCCAAGAGTCGTAAGAAATATTTGAATCATTTCAAGTCTTAGAATGCATAAAAAGTAAACTAGTTGAGAGGAGAAGCCACTCATTGAGTTCACAAATTTAACAAGTCTTTGTATTTATGATATGATCACAAGGAAATTGACCAAAGAGAGAGAAATTTGAAGGATAGGAACTCCAAGAAACAAAGTTGAGAGATCAAAAAAGAGTTGACAATTCTAGAGATTCAAATAAACTGAAGCACACACAAGGCCATACAAGACCTTGACTTAGTAGGAAGAGTCAAAGAGTTTGTGATCTCGCTATTAAGAGCCTTGTACTCAGTTGACATGCTTAGTAGGGGACTAGACTATGAAGTTCACATGTCCTCAACCTGTAGAAGTTAACTAAGAGTCTACATTCCCATCCAATTTTCCATTGACAAGACCTAGCAACTCAAGAGCCAAGGCCATAGCTAGCAAATAGGATGGTGATAGTTAACTTCCCAAAGGTTGACCTAAGATGCATTGAGTGTGGTATCACTCATATGTATCATGATTACTTGACATGCAAGGTGTCTAGTAGCACCCCTAACTACATCTATCAAGCCTAACATCTGAAATGTCAACATCACCAATACAAACCTTGAAGATGAAGAGTTGATACTTCTTGTGTATTTTAGGGTTAAAGTAAGTGCTGAGCAAGAGCTCATCATTGATGCTCTCATTGACAAAGGTTTCGATTACAACATCTTGACTTATTGTGTATGCACTGAGATTGGTTAACCTAAATTGGTCTCAACAAACTGAGTCATCAAATCTTATGGAGGATCACCTTATCCCCTCCTAAGATGCAAGTTTCTTTTGATTGAAGAGACTAAAAGGCTACCAATCATTTTCTATGTGCTTTCAAGCCGAGAAGATATGGGTAAGAAAGTCCTACTTAGAGGACTTTTCAAGCATGCAACCAAATGGGATGTGGACTATAAAGCATACAGAATACAATTGAGCTTACTAGATGTCGAGATAGTCACTACTTTTAGTAAAGGTAATATTTTCTCTTTTCTCTTTTCTCGAGAAGGGCAAGAAGCATGTCTTAGAGTCATGCCAAAAACCTAGCGAGGATGGCTAGAGAGTTCTAAAGGAATTGTTCATGGCACACTATGACAAGAGAGAGCCATTGAATGAGACTCCTCTTGGAACCAAAGGAAAGACCAAAGCTGCTAGCCCTACTACACTAACTTCTCTAGTTGATGGGAATAGAATTTCATCTAGAAGAAAGAGGAGACCTAGGACATATAGACGAAAGCATCCATGGAGAGCCAACACAAAGTTGTGATGGGTTCCCAAAGTGTTACTATGTGCTATAGGGTTTTATGTGGGAAATCATTGGATTTGGTTGCCAAAATCACCCGCACAACTATCTCCATTGATCACAGCACAAGTTCTAACAAAATGAATGTGAAAGAGAAAGAGACCTAAATATAGATCTAGGTCAAGGACTAGAAGTTGAGGGGACAAAAATAAATAAGTAAATAACTAAAAAGTTAATTCTTATGATGCTAGAGCCCAAAATTTTGAAAGAGCAAATGTTTCAGGTAGTTGTTAATCCACAAGAGGAATCTAGAGTGTCTAAGAAATCTGTGTGTCAAGAGGAGAAGATTGAGTAGCCACTCCTTAGTGATGTTGCTCATGCTCTTAAGTTGTCACTTTAGTTGTAGAACAAGCCTTTAGTGCTTTAGCCTCACAACAAAGTGCAAACTCTAGCCTAAAGAAGACAATGAATTCATTGATTCACAAGTCATGTTCCTCTTGGCCCAAACCCCCATGCACACTTAAACCCTAAGCAATCTCTATTGGAGAAGATGGATAAGTCAATGGAATGAGAAGATCAAGTGGTGGTTGAGCATCACCAAGAAATGAAGGACATAATGCTATCACTTATGCATATGTTCATGTCAATATTCAAATTCAGATTGCTGAGCATGAGAATCTCTTTGAAAGGCCTTTGACATGGTTAGAGCAGACACACATTTGTTGGTGTTATCCAACATTTGTGGGAGAAATCATAGGCCAAATGACCAAGACAAAGTAGGAGAAGCATCACTTGATTCCTATATTCCACACTGGTAGTGCACAACAAGCAAGAAAGATGTTGTGGCATTGGCCTAAAAAGCAAAAGGTCAAAGTGAGTTTGAAAAGGAAATTGTATTCTAGTCGAGGCTTAGTTGTAAGGTATGGGAGTTGTCTAATGACTATTCTTGAGCAAAGAAAGGCACTTTATATCTCCATGAGTGATCCCACATATGTAGCTCCAACATCTCTGAGAGTGCTTGCAACTATCTATGGTGTTAACATTTCTAAACTTGCTAAAATTGATCGCTTATATGACAAACTCCTTTTAGAGGAAGAGCTACGTAGTATTGCAAGTCGATTGCGATAAAGCAACATGATGATTGATGCCACTAAATATATTTTCTACCTCACCCACCATGACCCACAACTTCTTGATGGCCATGCTTCATTACAGTATAATCTCGATTTCTATGAGTAGTTCTTAGTGACATGGAATCTCATCTTTTCTCTACTTTAGCTCTAAAGTGTAGAATGAATCTTCATTACATGACATGAAGCAAAGTGATATACATGAAACTTCAACTCACAAGGACACAATAACAAAAAATAATGTGCTCAAGGCTCTAAGTCCTAAGGTCAAAGCCATTTGATGTACCTACTAACTCAACCCAACTAGAGTTAGATCCCATTGAGTTGGCTGAATCCCTAAACCGTTTGGAGGGGGCTGCTTAGACTCATCATTCCTACTAAACCTGACACTCCTTTTGGCCTCCAACCTTTGCAAGTATATTGGCCAATAAGAAAACCCTCTTTGAAAAGCAATTGCAATCATGCCAACTTATTCCGTCTTATGCTTCTGTGAGACCAAAATCAATAACTAGTCAATACTTGATCAACTTGAGGAGAATCACGATTCCTCAAGTCCATTCTTACATAAGTGGTTTTCTCATTGACTTGACCCTACTCGTGATGGTAGTCATCTTATGATAATGGCTGACCAATAATGTATAGTCAGTATACTTTAATCTAACCCAACTTACTATGAGACCACTTCATTCTGCTTTATTATCCTAGCTTGAAATGTAGACATGCCATCACAACTAAAATATCACCCATTGATTGACAAAATGAACTGACTTGGATACTTTTGTTAATATCACATGCTCCTCTCAAAGTTTCACTATGGGAATGCATGATTACAACAAGTGGCCATAGGTGATAAAGCCTAGCAATGTCCCACCTAAGACAAGATAACAACATCTACCACTAAAGCTCTTCTATTAGTCTGAAGGTAAAGATACATCAAGACAACAAGCATCTTCTAGAGCTCCAAACAAGAGATAATGACCTTAGAGACCTGTCATCAACAAGGTCTAAGTTTCTTCCACCAAAACATACATTGATTTTAACGTCTAGTGATCATATACTTTCCTAGGAGGAGTTGCAAATTGCTTTATGAATAGGTTTTCAAATCTTCATCAACAAGAACATGTTTTTCTTCAACAATAGCTTCCTTAACAACATGACAATGTACTTCCAATGTCCAAACTCAATCCCTTATCTTCATTGTATGCACCTTGGTGTACTAGCTCTCTTGTGAGCTAGGTTTACTATTCTCAATCAACCTTTCAGTCGCTTCTCCTTCCATTTCAATTTTGAAAGGTTACTTGTTGAGTTGTGCAAGACTTCTACTATGCCAGAAAAGAAGAAAGGAAAAAAAAGTGAGAAAAATTAGAACAAAAAAATAAGAAAAAACAAATGAGAAAAAGAAAGAAAAAAAAGAGAAGAGAAGAGAAAAGAATATATGTACTCATGTGTACTACACCACACCTCAAGTTGGATACGTTAGATGACCTTGATCAATTGGCTCCATCTCTAACCTCCTAGCCCTTTTCTCATTTTTTCCCACATTTACTTAGGGCATATCAAGGTTAGGACACATACGTAGGGAGTCTCAGATAACCTTGGTTAGACATGTCTCCTAAGTCAATTGCACTTTTTCTATTTTCACTTCATCCATCCCAGTGCCATCAACTCCACGTTGAAGCAAGAAGGACAAGGTACGTTAAGCAAATAGGGGCAATTCCACCAAGTACCACCTGTGTTCGATCCAATAGAGAATTGTGTGTTCTTCAAGATTTGATTGGATCGAGCTCCAACTTTTGTCCAACTCCTTCTAATGGTGTCTCCCCAATCTCTTCATCACCAACTCCCTTTTCCCTCTACAACAACAATTATCTCCATCTTCATGAAGTTCAAAAGTCCTTGCTTCATCAACCATTATTAGCAAAAGAACCCTTGGAGCTAACTTCTAATAGAATATATTTGCACTATAACCTATTCAAAGTTCTGGGTCCTCAAAGTGTGGGACAACACTTCAAGCTTGCTTGTCAACCCATCTCTAAATAGAATACTAGTACTCTCCCCTAGGAAGCGATTTCATGTGAGATTTTTCTTTGCAGGTAAAATGGTTCATGGAAAAGCAATTGCCATCACTTCCACATCAATACCAACTCTCTCAACTTCTCCAACCTCCTCTATCTTTTTTGTGCCCATTCCATTCAAAGAACCATCATGCAAGTGTCTCTTTAACAACACAAACTTCTAAAAGTTGTGTCATTGACAATATTTTATCATTGCTATCTACCATAGTTCTAGCATCATCATCTATGCCACTTGTAGTGGGACTATGATCATTATCATTTCGAGTTCATTATCCATTGCATTTATTACTCTCCATCAGGACTGCTTCTTCATCGACTATTCCTAGCATTTCACATTTTCAACGCATGCTACCTATGATGTGAGTGCCATGGTTCTAACACTCAACTCGAGAAGAGGGATAATGTTAACAATATTTTGTGAAAGCTAAAATCAAAGTACATGTCAAATTTATTTGATAGTGGATTATTATCTTTGGAGCACTTCAGTGACTTTTGTTGGCTAATTATAGTACCTGTGTATTTCATGGACATCACCTTATCATGATTGTATTATTTTGTGAGAGTTGGTTGTACACATTGTATCATCACTCACATTTGTATTTATGGCACTCACAACTATTGCATGGGTTGTGTATATCAATTTATGACAAGAATAGCATAGGATAGGTCTATTTAGGTTAATGTTCAAGCATGCTTCAGCCAATCTAGATCCCACAAAGGGAGTAGGCCGCCCAAAAGAGGGCATAGATCCCAATTCACAATGATGGAAACCTTGAAATGCAGAAGGGACGCAACCCTTAATTCACAGGGGTGCAAATCTTAAAATTCAAAAGGGACGTAAATCCTAAAACAATGTAGATGGGGTGCCATCCTAGAGAAGTGACCTAACCCTAATACTAATTTATATCTCTATAAGTGTGGGAGGTCTCAGTTATATTTACCCTTTTGACGTGTGCATACTGCTCTATCAATGCAATTATTGAAGCTTTCTATTCTTTGCTTCTATTCTATCATGTTACTTTCATTGTTTTGAGAGTGACTGAGAGAGAGAGAGAGAGAGAGAGAGAGAGAGAGAGAGAGAGAGAGAGAGAGAGAGAGAGAGAGAGAGAGAGAGAGAGAGAGAGAGAGAGAGAGAGAGAGAGAGAGAGTGTGTGTGTGTGTGTGTGTGTGTGGGGGGGGGGGGGGGAGGGAGCGAGGGACTGAGGGAAGGTGAAGCTCTTCATCGTGCTCTTTTTCTTCTTCTCCATTAGCTTCTTGACTTGATGGTGTACTAGATAGTGGGGCATCATCTTCTTGCTACCCAGGACTGTCATATCCTTGCCCAACATATACATCTTCCATTGGGTCTTCCAAGACAAGGTTGGTGAGTTCACTACACCTCAAAGTTAGTCTTGTGTTCTTACTTTCTTGGTTCAAAGAAAAAGATGCATGGTTAGTTAGAGTGAAGTATCAAGAGACAAGATGAGAGATTTTCGCTAAAGTGAGTTGTAGCTTTTGAAAGAATAGAAGTCCATCTAGTGTCCTAAGTATTGTGTGTTTAGCCCAACACTCTATTTTCACTTGTAGACCCTCCTATAACTTGTAAAATGTGTAATGGCCTATAGTATCTATGGGAGAAGTCTTTAATACTTGTAAAACCTATTCTTAGCTCTAAAATGGCCTATGATACCAATAGAAAAGGTTTTGGCACTTATAAGACCCACTTTTGGCCCTATTTTCAATTATGGATCCTTGTAAATAAGTGTATGCTATTGAATGTCCAATGAATCATTGAAACATGCCCAAATTAGTGAAAATTTAGCTTTGTACCTACAAATTTTATGGGCTTTGGATCACATAGGGTTTGCAAAGTTTCTCTTGGGCTAGAATGGTGCACTCCTTTAGGGTAATAATCAGTAAGGGAGGGTCACCTCTCTTTTGGCTTACCAACTCACCTAGCATTTGCTTTCCCTCATGGGAATATACGTGGGAATATACATGGAAAATACATGCTAAGTCTAAGCAAAAATAGATGAGATGTATGACTAAAAAGAGTCTTTGTGATCTTTAATGATGTGCAAGTATTGATAGGTACAAAGGTTGAAATAGAATGAAGGTTGAAGAAAGCTTGCAAAAAGAAAGAGGAAAACCATTTTGTTTCAAAAGTGATTGTGCTTTTAGTCTTCTCCAAACTTGTGAGCCCCATTTTGTCCAAGAATGGTGCGCAGATCGGATGATGTATGCTCGCGTAGTGAATGCCGGAAGGTCCCCAAGAACAATAGAACTCTACTTTTTGCAAAAAATTCAATGTAAAAAGCATGAACGACATGAACAAGAGACCAATTGGGTGCAATCTCCCCCCATGCCTTGTGTGAGCACTCGACAAAGCATGTATTTTATGTATTAATCATCTTCAAGCTCAAAAAATAGCCCAAATTACAAAATAGCAAGCTTTTAGCTTTTGAGTTTGCTTTAGCACAAAATAGGAATAAAGCTAACGGGTGGTGCCCAAAGAGTTTGGCATGCCCAATACAATGTCCAAGTACCAATAACATAATCGTGCGCCCATGCGCATACAAAATAAAAATAAATATCCAATGCCTCAATAAATAGGTGCGACAAAATATAGGCACCATGCCAAAAGTATGCGCCCATCAAAATATAAGTAATAAACCGAATACTCGCTATCCTCCAATGCTTTCCTCCGCCACTGCTGCTATCTCTACACATCAATTGAAACATTCACAATCGTTAGTAAAATAATACAATTAAACCGACAAAAGTGAATACCTAGCAGTCTTCAGCTACATAAATAAATCAACTAGTTAGAAATCAATCCTAACCTTAATTTATTACGAGTGCGCACTCTAAACTCATAAACGTTTATTAATTTAATATGCATTTTGCGGAATCACCCGCTATGGAATCACCCATGTACACACTAAATTAATGAAACGCCCGAAAAGGATAGGCGTCCCCATCAACTTCTCGCACAAAGAATCCACTTTGTGTATGAGCCCCGGTCATCAAAGTTTACGGAATCCACCGTAAAACCTCACGAAATCCACCGTGGCACGGAATCCGCCGTGAAATATGCCTCCTGGCATCATACCCCCGGGGTGGGATAGCAATTGACCTCAATTGCTATTAGCTCAATGTGGAGCTAACAGAGTGGGGAAAGCATTTATGTCTCTAGCATGCATCCATTGTGCTTCCTCTACAGGATGGTTCTTAAATTTGACTAGATATCTAGAATATCTTCGGCCAGTTCTAGTGGTCATAAAATCAGTATCTATGATAGCTTCAAGTTCAAGTATTTCAATCTCTTCCTCTAACAAAGGTGGGTTTTCATAAACAGGGTGTACAGGTAATTGGCCTCTAAAGGGTCATAATAAACTAATGTGAAATGTGTTGTGAATTTTCTAGTGAGGTAGTAATTCTAACTTGAATGCATTGTCATTAATTTTATGAATGATCCTAAATGGTCCATAGAATCTAGGGGCTAATTTCACAACTGGGTGTCTATCTACACTTTGTAATCTATATTTTTCCATTCTCAACCAAACATAGTCATCAACTTTGAAATTCATTGCTTGTCTTTTCTTATTGGCTTGCTTGGTATATGATTGTTGGGCTTTGGCAATCATGTCTTTAACCTCATCAAAAATAGTATTATGCATACTAGCAATATCATCAGCACTCTGAATTCTATTTGACAAAGATGCAACAGGTGTAGATAATCTATAACCATAAATCACTTCAAACGGTGCTTTCTTTGTAGATGTGTGTGGTGTATTGTTATATGCAAACTGTAATAAATACAAGTGTGTATCCCATGTCTGAGGTTTAAAAATAGTATAAGCACATAAAAGATCTAGTATAGTACTGTTAGTGGCTTCTGTTTGTCCATTAGTTTCAGGATGAAATATAGATGAGAAATCAATTTTTGTGCCAAGGTTAGCAAACAGAGTAATCCAAAAGTTGTTACAAAATCTAGAACCACGATCTGAAATAATAACTTTTGGTAATCCATGATTAGTGAAAACAGTTTTCAAAAACAATTGTGCTGCCTGTGATGCTGTTAAAGTTTTCTTACATGGAATGAAATATGCTTGTTTACTAAACCTATCTACTACTGTCCAAATCATATCATGGTTAGATTTAGTATTAGGTAAACCAGTAATAAAATCCATAGAATTTTGTTCCCATGGTCTTGACGGAATAGATAAAGGCATAAGTAATCCATACTGTTTACCATGATGTCTCTTAACTCTTTGACAAATCAAACATTCAGAAACAAAGTTAGATACATCAGTGTCCATATGCGGCCAATAAAAATCTTTAGTTAATGTACGTAAAGTAGATATGATACCTCTATGACCTTGATATGGAGGACAATGAATCTCATTCAAAACAAAAGATCTGAATGGAACTGTAACACATAATCTCTTTTCATAAAACATAAATCCATCATTATAAGATAGTGAATCAATAGGAATCAAGTTATTTTGAACTAATTTATTCCAATCAGCATGAAAAGTAATGTCTTGATGATAAGTATCTTTCATAGCAATCAAAGAATCAAAAGATATAACAGAAATATTATGAATGGCAGGTCTTCTACTTAATGCATCGGCCACTACATTTTCTTTACCGGGTTGATATTGAATGATAGGATGAAAACTCTGAATAAAAGATGCCCATTTGATATGTCGGTCAAATATTTGAGGTTGGCTAAGTAAATGTCTAATATTTTGCTGATCAGTCTTAATCATAAATTCTGAACCCATTAAGTAGTGTTTCCACTGTCTTAAGGCTTGTACCACAGCTAATAATTCTTTGTCATATGTGGAATATTTCAGTTTGGAGGTTTTCAGCTTACAACTAGAATAGGCTATGGGATGATTGTCCTGCATAAGTATGGCTCCTATTCCTGATCCACTAGCATCAGCCACTACTAAAAAGAATGGTCTATTAAAATCAGGCAACTGTAGGACAGGAGCATGGGTTAAGGCATGTTTCAATAAGTCAAAGGAGTTCTGTTGATTATCGGACCAATGATAAACAATACCTGTTTTCAGAAGTTTGGTTAATGGTAAAGCAAGTAATGAAAAATTACGCATAAACTTCCTATAGAAACTAGCAAGACCTAGGAAAGATCGTAACTCATGCACATTTTTAGGTACAGGCCAATTCAATATTGCATCTATTTTCTTAGGGTCAACTTTAATTCCATCAGATGATACAATATGACCTAAATACTCAATTTTTGTTTTAAAGAATTCACTCTTTTTCAGATTTGCATACAATTGATTATCTTTTAATAACTGAAAAACCGATGACAAATGCTCATAATGTTCTTTCTCATTTTGACTAAACACCAAAATATCATCAAAGAAGACAATTACACAATACTGATATTTCAAAAATATACGATTCATCATTCTACTAAATGTAGCAGGTGCATTAGTCAATTCGAAAGGCATCACTAAAAATTCATAATGACCAAACTGTGTTCTTAATGCGGTCTCGAATATGTCATACTTATCTAGTCTCACCTGATGATAACCAGATTTAAGGTCTATTTTACTAAATATGGCAGAACCTTGCAGTTTATCCATAAGGTCATCGACTCTAGGAATTGGATACCTATTCTTTACATTGATCTTATTTAAAGCTCGATAGTCAATGCACATACGATAGGTATTATTCTTTTTCTTGACTAACAGAACAGGTGCACCAAATGGAGAACTACTAGGTCTAATCAATAGATCTTCGACAAAACAATCTTTAAAATGTGCAAGAAATTCTTTATGCCTAGGATGCATATGATTTTCTTTAACTTGCAGTTCATTCACCCAAATGAGATAAGATTTACTACTTTTGCGTAATGCACGTTTAGCTTGAGTATGCGAAAGCAGTGGAAAAGCATTAGATGCATGCATACCATACAATGTAATATGTTTTCCTTGAAATTTAATATTAATTGAATGTGTTGAATAATCTATATTTGGATTATGCTGATGACGCCAAGGCATACCTAAAATAATGTCACTAGACTATAGTGGTACAACTAGAAAATTTCTTCTTTCAGTGTATTGACCAATTTGAATTTCTAAATCATGCACTTCATGTGTACCATTATACCTAGTGCCTAAGAATGCTGCTTTGATGTGATAATGCGTAGGTACAGTCTGTAACTTCAATTCTTTTACTAGCTTTGCAGAAATAAAATCATGAGTACTACCGTCATCATGCAAAATAATCTTTTCCTTTCCATGCACTAAACATTTCATAGTCAATAAAGAATGTGGAGTTGGCATACCTGGTAAAGTATCCGAAGGAGTAGTAGTGTTGTCCTCATCTTCCGTGAAATCAAGGATTTCTTCATGTTTGTCATCTTCCATTGCTCCAAGGTAGTTGATATGGACAGATGGCTTCTTCGAATGGCAATTTGCTGCTAGATGTCCAAGCTGGTGGCATTTATAACATACTATAGGCTTTGCTTTGGTTACATTGTTTGCAATGGCAGAAAGTCTAGGGATATTAGGATTTGGCTGTGGAATAGGCTTGGGGTTTTGGTTGATATTGGATGGTAAAGCAGGTGGTTTTGCCCAATTTTTACGGAAAGATGATGAAGGAAAACGACCTTGATTAAATCTTCTAATATTTGAGTTGAATTGCTTAGATCCATAGTTACCATTGGCTTGGAATTGCTGTGGATGTCTATCTCTACCTCGCAGCTTGTCTTCAATGTCATGAGCTAATGAAATTGCGTCTTCAAGAGTAGCAGGCTTGAACATATTAACTTCAGCGTAGTAATGCCCAAGGAGTCCAGGCATATACTTGCGCTTGTGTGTCACTTCAGGTACGTCTTCAAGCATGCGTAACTGGAGTAGTGCATTCCAAAAACGTTCTGTGCACTGAGGAATAGACTCACGATCCCGTTGTTGAAGAAGGTCCCATTGCTTTATGGCTTTTTCATGGAATTGTGGAGGAAGGAAATTCTGCATAAACTTCTTCTTGAAATTCTCCCAGGTAGTGGGACAATCTATACTCTTGCGAACCACGGTCCACCAAAGAGATGCTCTATCCACTAAATGATTAGTGACACACTTGATTTTATCTTTTTCTGCATAGGTTTCCTCATGAAAGTAATCATCAAACTGACTAATGAATGCAAGAACAGTTTTTTCCTCTCGAGTGCCATTGAAAGTACGGAATTTTTGAAATTTCTTTTACTTATCTTTGCTTCCTTGCGGATGGATTGAGCTTCGAGAGTCGCGTCGATGGTACGTCGAATAAGGTCTTAAGATTGATGTTCCTCTTTATCAGTAGTTGATCTTTGTAAATTAGCCAATTGAACTTGCAATGCTTGCCTAGCTCGTCGTTCTTCATCCAATTGCATCATAATTAAGTCCAGCTTTTGCTCCATCATAGGTTCAGGTAGGTCGCCTTCAGCCATTAAATCATCCATATGTGGTTCCGTTATCCTACAAAACTCAAAAGACCTCTCACTCTCAAAATCAAGTTAGCGGGATGAGCGTAGCTCAAGATCGGGAATACAAGGCTTATATATTTTTGGGTGTGGCTTTCACAATCTTCGTCTTTGACTATTGCGGGATTTGTAATCTTTGAAAAATCTGTGTTTTATCCTTATGCGTGTGCTGAAAATGCTTAAGCAAACCTGCGTATGCGAAGAATACCTTTCAATGAACAACTTTACAGTTCGGAGTTTTTGCGCAGAAACAACCCTTCTATGAGTTTTGTACAGAAGTTAGTTTTGACTTCAGATGACTTGTCTGACTTGCAGAGTTGCATACTTATGTGACTTGCAGAGTACCAGAACTTGCAGAACTTAGTTGCTTTATCTGACTTGCTGAACTTCGACTTGATAGACTTGCAGAATTTGGAGATTTTGAAGACTTGCAAAACTTAGACTTGGAGGACTTGGGAGATTTGGAATCTTAGTGGATTAATAGAACCTGCATGATCATCGTGGATAAGAGGACGTCTACTGTCGTTTCGACGCCATTGAGTACATACTCTTGCCGTTTTTTGACGAATTTTGTTGATGAAGCTTTTTACTAAAGCTTAATAAACTTTAGAGTTAAGCTTTTGAACTTGTTGAAGATATGGAGCTTACTGTTGTCTGTGGAAAAACGTCTTGGAGAGGGAGATGTAGGAGTAGTCCTCCGTCGTTGCAGGCCGGTCCTTCGCGATCTGAGGATGGAAACAGAGGTTCTTGATCGCCAGGAATCCACCCGTATCGACCGTTCGCGACGAGATTGACTGTAGAGCTCGATCGCTCCAAGAGCTCCACCTTCGCACAAGATGGGTAGCGATTGGAAGCTGTTGATCTCAGCTTCGTTCTGATACCACTGGTGCGCAAATCGGATGTTGTACGTCGCGTAGTGAATGCCGGAAGGTCCCCAAGAACAATAGAACTCTACTTTTTGCACAAAATACAATGTAAAAAGCATGAATGACATGAACAAGAGACCAATTGGGTGCAATCTCCCCCCATGCCTTGTGTGAGCGCTCCACAAAGCATGTATTTTATGTATTAATCATGTTTAAGCTCAAAAAATAGCCCAAATTACAAAATAGCAAGCTTTTAGCTTTTGAGTTTGCTTTAGCACAAAATAGGAAAAAAGCTAACGAGCGGTGCCCAAAGAGTCTGGTATGCCCAATACAATGTCCAAGTACCAATAACATAATCGTGCGCCCATGCGCATACAAAATAATAATAAATATCCAACGCCTCAATAAATATGCGCGACAAAATATAGGCGCCATGCCAAAGGTATGTGCCCATCAAAATATAAGTAATAAATCGAATACTCGCTATCCTCCAATGCTTTCCTCCGCCACTGCTGCTATCTCTACACATCAACTGAATCATTCACAATCGTTAGTAAAATAATACAATTAAACCGACAAAAGTGAATACCTAGCAATCTTCAGCTACATAAATAAATCAACTGGTTAGAAATCAATCCTAACCTTAATTTATTATGAGTGCGCACTCTAAACTCATAAACGTTTATTAATTTAATATGTATTTTGCTGAATCACCCGCTATGGAATCACCCATGTACACACTAAATTAATGAAACGCCCGAAAAGGATAGGCGTCCCCATCAACTTCTCACACAAAGAATCCACTTTGTGTATGAGCCCCGGTCATCAAAGTTTATGGAATCCACCGTAAAACCTCACGGAATCCACCGTGGCATGGAATCCACCATGAAATATGCCTCCTGGCATCAAAGAACCATCAAAAGTAGACTCAAGAAAGGTGACGACTTGCTAAAATGGCAAAACAGATTACTATTTCTGCAAGATCTCTTCTAGGAGGCTCCAAAATAGTCATGGTTTGCTGCAAAAGTCCTTGACTAGTTATGATTGTGAGATAGCCAACCCTTGTGGGCAAGCCTTCAACTCCATTTACTTATCTTTAATGTTTGTGACTAGATTTCGACCAGAAAATGACCTTGCAATAGGATCAAAGCCATGCTCTAATACCAATGTAATAAAGAGAGTTTCTCCTAACCATGAAATACTATTGAAATATTGCAAAAGCCATGATTAAGATAACCATAGCTAATTCTCATATTAATGTGTAGAAAAAAATACAATAAGGAAAATGAAGATGGTAGCAAGATTACAATGGTGGAGCAAGGTACTCACCCCCCCTTAACTATGGTGAGAGGTCCATAGGAGTCCTCAAGATGAAAATTGATTAATGGCAAAAAGATGATGTGCACAATTACATTCTCAACCTTTTATACTCCACCCTGCACATATGCTATACCTATGCTTTACAAGGCACTTATTTGCTCTATTACAATTGCTTTAGAAAAAGAGAGAAAGAGAGGAAATATTATAGTTTGGTTGTTTTGTTTGGCTTATTTGGAGAGAGAGAGAGAGAGAGAGAGAGAGAGAGAGAGAGAGAGAGAGAGAGAGAGAGAGAGAGAGAGAGAGAGAGAGAGAGAGAGAGGGGGGGGGGGGGGGGGAAAGAGAGAGGTGTGAGGTCTTCTAAATCAAAATATAAATCACCCCATAAGGCATATATGATTAGAGGAAAGTTTCCTATGCATAGAGGTAGCTAAAACAAAAGGCATTTGATGTTGATGTCTTTATCAAGCTCACGTTGAGTATGTTGTTTAATGTTGTTAATTAGAGACAACATAATTTAGGACAATTATTGGTTTACTATAGTGAACATTAGTAGTTAACTTAATTTTTTTTAAAAATGTTGATTGAGATTTGATATGGAAAACTTCTTTATTAGAGATTATGATCTATGTTTTAAGGGTCCCAAGCACCTTACAGTTTTCCAAAGTTTAATTATGATTTGACTAAAAATATGGACCAAAGCCAAATACCATTATGGAAAACTAGACTAAAAAACAGAGTCCTTTAGCTTAAGAGTTAATGACTTTCCTAAATAATGACAAGGGATTTGAGATGGAAAAATGGAATAGGGGCTAATGTGCACATTCCATTCGGGTTTGAAAAGGTCCAAGTGCTTTTCTTGAAAAAGGAGAGTGGTCTCAAAATTAAAACAATACCAAAATAAAAATGATATCATACTTTTCAATTATGTAATGATAAAAAACTCATTTTAAAAAATTAAAAATATTTTCATATATGATTAATACTCAAAAAGTGGGATTAACTTTAGTTGTGCCACATAGCCACATGGTCCCCACCTCGTAAATGACAACTTGTAGCTTTCTTCAGCCACCATTACAAAAACAATTGACAATCACACTAGGGTGACTACCAAGCTACCTTAGACCATGAGCATTATAATTAACATTAGGTATATATTTTAATTGTTTTTTACTCAAATCCACTCTCATAAATGGATTATATGAAGATGATATCTTTGCTTAGAGATCTCATCACTTTCTACTTTATATATAGAAATACATTCAAGCATAACATCAAAATTCATAGTTTTTTACATATATTTAGTTATATAACGTATGTTTATATTATTTGGATTTAAAACATTAGTTTGTTGTTGTTGTTGTATCATTCCTATTTTGAACATCTTTTCAATGGAGGCTCAATACTCTATTTATTGTTTTATAGAAATTCTAAGTATCTTGTTTGGATTTGTTATGATAAGTATCACATTTGTTTGCATACTTCAATTGGGTTTTATACATGTTTGAACATTAATCTATATTTGATAGGATTGCAAACATGGATAGTAAGGATTTAGTCTTGCAAGCGGCTAGATCCCTACTAATTTTCCCCCCCTATAGTTGTTGGTATATGCAATAGTATTGATCCTTGCATATTTTGAGATATATGTCGATATAAGCATTGCTATATAGTGATGATTATTCTAATGGTTATTTCCATTATTATTCTAACACATTTATCAAGATGAGCTCATGCCAAAGCTTTTATCGTCACACATTTCAAAGGTGCAACCCAACATTTCAAAACATTTTTGTGTGCATTTTCAAATTAAATTTTATCAATATCCCTGCCATATATTGTAGTGATGCACACTACTTTTCTTCTTCCAAGCTTCTATAACTTTATTCAAATAGGTCAAATCCTTTAAAATGATGTTTTTAATCAAAACAAGGTACTTTGTGATTAATTTCTCGAACCAAAATAACCTTGCATGACCTTAGCCATGCATTTATTTATTAATTGTATTAAGTTTTTGTGCTCAAAATACATTAAAGGCATCTTTTGTATTCTTGATTTTTTTTTCTTGCACAACTTGCTTTTGGCCAAAATAAATCTAACATATTTTAATAACTTTATATCTAAAAACAATATTTTAGCCTTTCTAAGCTTTCACAATAAATAAATCAATTGCACATGTGCGCATGCAAGTCCTTGCGCTTGTGAATAGCTATAAAAATATAAAATTTTCATGCCATGAAGTATACAACCATTTCCACCCTTAAGATGTACTTTTTAAAATATTCATTCCACATAACTCCGTTTAATAATGTGCTCACCACAACACAAAACACATTAATATCCTTCCATCTATCTTTTAGGCATAATGCAACTAGTGTTACACATGTGCACTCATGCAACAAGTCATGGATCATGTGGCAAATAGACAAAATACACACTAAATAAAATATAAATAATATCATTTTCATAGTAAATTCTAATAAAATACCATAAATATCAAAATTTCATAACATTTTCTAGGGCTAAAAAACAACTCTCCCGAGTTGATAAAAACAAAGGAAACTGCAAGGCTGGCGCACCATATGCTAGAGAAATCTCATGTGGCAAATCTACACACTCCTATGAAAATAAGATTTCATGGATTAGTAACATGAAGCATTCCATTAAAAGGATTCAACATACTAATGTGAAAAGAATTATGAATTAGGCAATGAGAAGGAATGCCCAATCGCAATGTGTTCTCATCAATCTTATAAACAATACAAAATAGGCCATAATTTTTTTGTCTAATTTAATCTTTGGATGCCTTTTGATCAATTTTAACCTCCTTTTTTCAATTCATAGCCTAACTAAATCATTTTCTTTAAATTCAATAGACTAAAGTTTCTTGTTGGTGGCTGGTATTGCATATCTCAATTGTGATTGCTCAATCTTTTTAGTGACTTCGTCTAGAATTTTTCTATGATCACTAGCTAAAGTATTGAGAGTTGAAATATTAGTAGCAATAGTGGTCATGGGGATAGGTAATTTCTTTCCATAAACAACTTCAAAAGGTGCTCTACTTGTAGAAGAATGTGGTGTGTTATTATGGGCAAAGTGGAGGATAGGCAAGTATTGATCCTAGTTATTTTGTCTATCGATGTTTTAACATCTAAGAAGGTCAAGGATAATGCTACTAGTTGCTTTTGTCTAGCCATTTCTTTTGGGGTGAAAAGCTGAGATAAAGTCCATCTTAGAACCTATATTTTTAAATAATACTACCCAAAAATAGTTGCAAAGTCGATCATCATGATCACAAAGTATGACCTAAGGAAATCCATGATGAGGAAAGATAGTGTTAATGAAAAGTTTAGCAGCTTGTGGGAAAAAAAAGTGTTTTTATGAGGAAGAAAAATAAGCAAGTTTATTAAATCTATTCACTATTGTCCAAATCATGTCATGATATGCGAATGTTGTGGAAAGACTAGTAATAAAATCCATAGAAATTTGTTCATACGGTCCATTAGGTACATGTAAAGGCATAAGCAATGATGATGTTTAATGCATTGATACATAATGCATTCAAACACAAATTTTGCAATATCATGCTCCATTCCATGCCAATAAAAATATACTTTGCATGTGATTATAGCAAATTGAAATAATCTATGTCCCATGTAAATATATACATGCACACTGCCATTGTAATATTTCTAAAAGGTGCGCTAATACAAGACTTACTTTGATAATACACATAAGTATAATTATTAAAAATAGTGGTGTTACTATTCTAAAATCTTTGCCAAATAAGTTAGAATAATTGGATAAAAATTTTGAACTTCAACAATAGAAATATAATTCAAATATACACTTCTAATTTTATAAAAACTAAGCAAATGATGAGATGCAATATTTTCTATTGGCCTGCTCTGATCTCATACACATCTTTTCCTCATGAACTATGATATTATGGCTATGGATAATCTTTTGATCATGCAAATCCCAATGGTGATAGCCCATCTCACATGCATTACTATATTCAAGAAAGATGCATTTGATGGACTTTGGATCCAGCTTGTTGCATTTGTATTTGGGAATACGACAAAAAGCCTCACAACCAAAGACACACAAGTGTGCATAAGAGGGAAGTTTACTAGACCATACCTCCTCTGCAACTCTACAACCAAGAGAAATGCATGGGGATCTATTAATCAAATGAATGGCAGTAGTAACGGCCTCAGCCCAAAAGTGCTATGGTAAGCCTACCTATAAGTAAGCATACGACTTTTTAAAAAAAAATTAGTACTATTCATATGCTCTGTAACACCATACTGGGGTGATGTATAAGGAGCAATCAACTAATGCTTAATATCCCTCTCATTACAAAACTGCTAAAGTTCCTTAGAGGTATATTTATTCCCATTAACAAATCGCGGGTATTTCGACCTATGCCCAAATGGGTTCTCAATCATAGCAAGAAAGTGCTCAAAGGTAGATAACACCTCTCAAACTTTTGGTTAATAAGATAGGCCCAAACCTTATGTGAATAATCATCAATAAATGTGATAAAATACCTAACATCACCTAATGACTGATAGGACATGGGACCACAAATATCTAAATGTTCAAGGGCCAACGGTTCCATCCACATGTGTAGACCTATACTTTTTATGTGAGTTACAAGTCTATGTGCCATATAAATAATTATCACAAACTCAAAAATGGGTAGTCAAGAGGCAAAAAATGCAAAAGAGTGAGTACTTTCATTCCTTTGAGGGATATATGCTAAGACGATGATACTGAAGAGAAGCATGAGAAAGATCAATCATGACTAAAACATGATTAACAAATCCAAGTACAACCGAAGGGTACATGTTGCCAACCTTGGCATTTCTAGTAAAAATAAGATGACCACGAGTAATCTTCCATGTAGAATCATCCAAATGTCTTATAGATATAAGGCTTTTAGTTAAAGCTAGGACATGATGTAGATTATGAAGTACATGTAGAGCACAAGTACTAAACTACAATCTCACATCACCTATGCCAATAATATCAAATGCAATATAATCTCCTGGTCTAATTGAATCTATAATGGTATGGTAAGTATAAAACAAATGACAATGCAGGGTAACATGAAATGAAGCTCTCCAATAAAAAAGCCAACACTAAGAGTAAGAAGATGGAGCATCAGTCAATTAAGTAACATCAAGTGATGAAGTGGTAAGTATCTAATCGTATCAGCTATACTCCAAGGCATTTATCTTAACACTAGACTTAGGAACTATGCAGTGATCATCACACTAGACTTAACACTAGACTTAGGAACTATGCTGTGATCATCACAAGATTTGGCATTATTCTACACTTTCCCTCCTTTGCCTTTTTCGTACCTATTAGTATGCATCTTATGACACTATGGCCTTATGTGATCCTGTTGCCTACAATAATGATAAATAAAAGAGGATTTAGGACCATGAGACTTACTGCGTGATTGCCCACAAGACTTAGATTTTCCCTTTGTTAGGCTAGTTTGTCAGTTTATACTCATTATTTACCGTAGTGCGAAATGTATTCCAAGACTCAATTTGTGTGACAAGTAAGAAAGAGACTTGACATTCTCCTCAAACTTAAGACCCTACAAAGTAAGCTGACTGAAAATGGAATGAAACTCATTTAAGTGAGAAGACAATGATGTTCCTTCCTTTATACAAAGGTCCATGATTTTCTAGCAAGCTAATATAGCTGAGTTGCAAGACTTTGCTTATCATAGAGATCACAAATCTTTTTCCATAATGCATAAGCACCACCCTCAATCTCAATGACATTGAAGTATATATGCTTTGACAATGATAAAGTAATGGTAGACTTACGTACCTAATCAAGCTCTTCCCAATCCTCTACATCATAAAGTTCTAGCTTTATACCCTCTAATTTCAATGGCTTGACTTACTTCTTTTACACAAATACCTACCTAATTTGAGTCTTTCAATACTAGAAGTTATTGCCATCTAGCTTTTTTATATTGAAGATAGCACTATCATTGGAAATATTTGAAGCACCTCGTATTATGTTTACCAAATAAAGAGAGTATAAGATACTGTAATAATAGCAAATTAGCCCCAAAACAAGCTAGAAAGAGTGTAACAAGAGGAAGACTGAGCCAATACACTACTATCCTATCAAAAAGAACTAGAGTGCTAAATACAAGTATTTACTCTCAAGTGAACTGCTCAAAATTGATTTTTAGCATGGTTGTCCATAAAAATGCAGTAAATAAATAACTATAGGCAAGATATTAGGTACATAGATGCATATTACAATGCATGCCAAGCATGTATCGACCATAGAGACAACCCAATGACAATAAGCAATACAAGTTATCCAAATGAAAGGCAAATTAGTCCATGGTCATAAACATCTATAGTGGCAGCATATGCGTAAACCAAGAGAGTATATGCATAAAACAAGGTGTCCAAATGAAAGGCAAATTAGCCCATAGTCATAAATCTCTATAGTGGTAGCATATGCATAAACCAAGTGAGTATAAGAGAGTCCCCTATTGACTTAAATGAACCAAGATCTACCATAAAAAGTACCAAGTATTCCTACTAGATCAAATCTAGAGTATCCAAAGTAGCAAAGGAAGCTCAATGCATAGAGCTCATAGCATCTATGCATCCAAAATACATCATGTATACGTGCAAGAGTATATACCTTTAGTAAATCTTTAAGCATACAAGTGGAAATCATTGAAGCAAATAGCCACGCCCAAATGCAACCAATCAAGCTCAAATCCAAGATATATAGCTTAATATAAGCATATCCGAGCATAAATAACAATGCCAACCATCGACATAACCATGTAGCATACCCAAATACTATGTATACATTCAATACACAAACATTCTTGTGAATGCTTGTTGTCCAAAATTTACCAGAGCTATTCGAGCTCTAATCATTCCAACAAGGTTACCCAAGCATCAAACCAATATCTGGGAGGAGTTACAAACTTGCCCTATAAGCATTACATAAATCGTAGGCATTCGAATGCATCCTGCCCATAGTGTATTATAGTAGACATGTACTGTTTGCATAGTCAATGGGGCTGAGCATATGCACTAGAAATGGTGCTAAAGTCCAAGCCTCCAATGTCGGGAGCAATACCCAATAATTGAAGCAACACCTAGGAGTCAAATGAGAGTAAGAGGAGCTGTTGTGGATCAATGATAGACTACCCACATATAGTAGGTGGAGCCAACGTGAGCAGTCTTGGGGCTTATGTTGGCTATTCTTCAACTCAATGGGCACTCAAAAAAGCTCAACTAAGCCTTGGGAAGCTTCTAAATCGAGCCAAGACAAGACTTGAAGGTAGAGAAGCCAATGCATAGCTCAAAATGACTAAAATGGACTTGCAAATAAAAGTTATAAGCAAGCTCTTCTCCTTAGGCTGAATGCAATGCCAATGAAGCTCCTCGAACGGCCGCTCTAATACCAATTGAAAGGTGGAGTAGGAGTGGAAGCATGAGCGGAAGCAAGAGCTATGGAGGTTCAAGCAATAGAGAGTAACACGATATGTGGAAACTCCAATAGTCACAATATATGACCTGCATTCCCTTATTCTATTGTTATGTAAAGAATAAAGAATAAAGTGATAGTGATGGGTAACTACCATCTACAATGTGTGTAGGTAGTAAGTACAAGTAAATGTAGGCGATTAGGCAGCACAGGTGGCCTTTAACCTCTAATAGTCAACACGGTTAGATTGACAGTCTTTGCTTTTCTTAATTCTACATCTGTTACAAAACTGCTCTTGCTCTTCAAAACCATTGTGGAAAGAGGTTTCTTTCTTGCTATTGTAGTTTTTAGGAAGTAAAAGAAGAGTGAGAAGTTTTTGAAGAGGTCCTTTTCACTAAGGGTGAAGAGACGTACTATTTAATATTGATGGAGAATCCTTAAGCTAGAATCCTTTGTGTAAAGCCTTCAACCCCTCAATATTGGAATGAGCCTTAACGATGATGATGGTGCAATCTCACAAGATGAATGTAGGCTTCTTCTTTGATGTTGACGGACCCACAAATCATTGCATTCTCATACAAATTTTGCTAGCCTTCATCATATAATAGACAAATGTTGAAAAAAATATGAATAGAACGAATTGCAAGAGAGAAGAGAAATCAACAAAGCTTGCGTGACATGAGAACATTGGGTAAAATCTCCCCTAGTGCATGGGTGGGTACTCCCCCATGTATATATTTATTTGTATTTATTTATAAATTGTATTAAGCTTTTGTGTTCAAAATACATTGAAGGCATATTTTGTGTTCTTGCCTTTCTTTTTCTACATGACTTGCTTTTGGCCAAAATAAATCTAACCTATTCCAATAGCCTTACATCCAAAAATAATATATTAGCATTTCTAAGCTTGCATAATAAATAAATCAATTGCACATGCGCATATGCAAATTTGTTGCGCTTATGAGTGCTTACAAAAATATAATATTTCCACGCTATGAGGCTTACAATTTCCACACATTAACATTAGCCTCTCACAATATTTATTTTGCATAAACTCCATCTAATAATGTGCTCACCATAATACAAAACACATTAGTATCCTTTTATCTATCTACCAGGTACAATGCAACCATTGTGCACTTGTGCAATACGACACGAATCATGCAACAAATAGAAAAATTTTATAATAAATAAAATAAAAATCACATTATTTTCGTAGTAAATTTCTATAAAATAACATATATCATAATCCCATAATAAATGGAACATGTGTATGTTAGGTTCATCACACCACCTCTTTTCCACTTAAGCTAACAAGCCTTGGCTTACAAACAAGTACACATCCTTGCTATTTTTGGCATGTTCTTGGGGGCCATAGAAAAGGGTGGTGCCTTTCTGAACTATGTTAGTAGTCTAGAAGTAAAGGTAACCACATTTTCATTGAGGGAGAAGTGAGAAAGGCATACCGACCATGATCAAGACTTAGACAGTCTATTAAGGGCTGGGTCTGCAGCCAACTTGATGGTGTGAAGGATATCATCAAGTGTGTCTTAGGAGAAGTGTTTTGGTGATCCATTGATACTCAACCCTGAGGAACCCTAAACTCCACCAAATCCTCAGCAGAGAGCACAGCTTCTCCCAAGTTCATTTGACTTAGGTTTGGTGGAGCAATCGATGGGTAGCGATGGGGAAGCCGACGCTCACACCAACAGCGCCAAGAAGGAGAAGAGAAGAGTCCTGGCCGTCTCCCCCATCGCTCGACCTCTCGCAGGAAAGAAGCTCTGCAAGCGCACTCTGAAGGTCGTACGCCGCGGTACGCACAGACTGAATCCCCCAGAGAGAGAGAGAGAGAGAGAGAGAGAGAGCCGTTTATTAGCTATTGACGTGCATTCATGTTCCCGTATTTTCCATCATCAGCTTCCGAGTTGAAGCAGCTGAAACGAGGCGTAAAGGAGGTAGTGAAATCGGTGAGACGAGGCAAGAAAGGGTGCGTGTCTTGTCAAATCTGTTAGGTGCTTCCATTTTGTCTCAGTGGGTCTTGATCATACTCTCAAAAGCTCACTTTGTGTTTAATTTGGTTTGTTGTTGCAGACTTTGTGTCATTGCCGGTGATATATCTCCTATTGACGTGATTACTCATGTTCCTGTGCTCTGCGAAGAAGCTGAAGTTCCTTATATTTATGTGCCCTCTAAAGAGGTCAGTGAATGATTTTTCCCATTTAGTGCTTAAAGTCTCAGAGAAAAGTATACTGAAAAGGGAAATTGTTGAAGGTGTACTGATAAAGCAGGCCTTGTCTTTGTTGTTATAAAACTGGCAGGACCTTGCTGTTGCTGGAGTTACCAAACGTCCAACTTGCTGTGTGTTAATTTTGACCGAGCCTCAGAAAGGAGATGTCAAAGAAGAAGACAAAGTGAAGTTTAAGGAGGATTATGATGAAGTTGTCAAGGAGGTCAAAAGCTTAACAGCTTCATTCTTTTGATCTGGAATCGATCACAAGAGCTGCTGCAGCATTGAGGTAGGTTTGTCCATACAAGTTGAGCACACGGAACATTATGTTAAAAAATTACTGGAAACACAACAGGGAGCTGTCGGGGGAAGTGGCTGATTTTGCTATGCCAATGGGAGAAGTAATCCCCATTAGGTACACACATGTAAAGTGTTGATCTTCTACTGTATGAAAGCATCTGATCTCTTGAAAGAGAGACATAGTGTATCAGACTCCAAAATTTAAGTTGTCAAGAAGCCATATTGATGATCTGAATGTTCATATTCCATTGTTCTATCGAGGAGGTGCTTTTGATGCTAGATAGCTTGTGTAAGCTTGGTGTTAAGGCATACAAAATCAACATAGGAGCATGACAAAACCAGCTGACCTTTTAAGAGTTTTTCCACATTCACAGGCTACCTCTCCTCCCTAGCTTGTTCCATCCTACTTCATCCTTATCCGAGAAACATGACCAAAGAGGAAAGCCCATGAGAGCATACGACTACTCATCATACCTTTCATCTCCACATTGTAGTTTAGTTGGTTGTAGAGATGCTTGCGATGGTCTCTTGATGTACATTGTAAGCACAAGTGGACTCTTCTTGATTTGCCTTTATTCGTTTTGTGACATTGCACACTTGTAAGAGAGAAAGGGAGGTGAATAGGAGTAGCTCTTGCTCTCATTTAAGAACACTCTTGCTTACAAGAGAAAAAGAAAAGTGGAGGTGGTTCAAGAGAGCAAGATAATCAACTCTCAAGCTCAAGAGCACTCTTGCACAAGTAAGCAAGCTTTAAGCTAGGGAGGATAGAAAAAAGTGAACATGGTGGCATACAAAGTCCAAATGATGTGAGATGAGATTCATTTCTAATACAAGTTTTGATGACAGGTTTGGAATTTTGCTCTTCCATTTGGCTTTTGGGCCTTGTTTTGATTGTTGTGATGCTTGACACTTGGACTTTATGTCCATATTATTTTTATACAATAATTATAAGGTTTTACATTTTGCATCGGAAAGAGCTTGATGCTATGATTATTTATAAGCTTGTTCTTGTGACCTTTGGGACTTCAAACCTTGTCGATATGGTTTGTACTACCACTCCATTTAATTGTCTATTCATTTCTTTAAGCTCTTCTTCACATTGCCATTATGTTACCTTTTGAGTAGTGGATCCTTGTGTGTACAAGCACTCCATTTAATTGTTTATTCATTTCTTTAAGCTCTTCTTCACATTGCCATTATGTCATCTTTTGAGCATTGGATACTCTTATGTGGTTGTATATGGCAACATATTTTTACTACCACATTAGTGCAATCGCTTGGCAGTCCATGTTGAAATAAGCTTTGTAATAGCATGACTTGAGATGTGAAATGTCAGGATAGGATTGAGTGTGGCAAAGTTGCAAGAGATGCAGTGTTGGTAGTAACGGGTGGTTGTTTTGAGGGTAGTTGCAGAGGTTCAATAAAAGCAATTGGAGTGTTGATGATGAGGAAAATTTGTGGCCTTCCTAGATGTTGAGAAAGGAATTGGTCCATTGATCCATGGCATTAGGGTAAGTGAAAGATAAGTGATAGGGCAAGAAATGTGCAATGTAGCTCAAGGAGTGTTAAAGTCTAGGCAAGTTAAAGTCTCCTAGGTATGTTTATAGCCCTATATGTGGCTCAAATATGTTGGATTAGAGGACATTAGGGGGTCACCTTCTCTCATTTTTAAAAAATTGGAGTTTTGTATATGATGATATATCTTGCCATAATCTTATTTACATTTGAACATTCAATGCGAAGATGTAAGTATAGAAGGTCCTTAAGTCAAATATATGTTAGTGTATAAAATATTAAGAAACAAGGTAGTGGAGCCATTTACTAGAAATGACTTGAGACTATTTGCATCACACAATGTCATGTTTCTAGAGGGTGACATAGGTGCAACAAAAAAGATTTGAGTTCAACATTGCCTCAAATTTAGTGAAGATCCATGAACTTTTTGAGAAGCATTTAGTCATGTCCCTTGAAGTGGAATACAATATGAGTTGGGTTGGCAAGGTATTGGATGGAGTAGTGGGAATAGTTTTAAGTTTGGATAATGTCATGAGGTGGGGAAGTAACATAATTCAATTTTTGTGCGGTTCTTGTTAGAAGGTTCACATGGGTGGATCTAGTCAACGATCTTTGATTTGTTCTTTGGTTGAGTTGTGTTGGGCATTGTCAATGAGGAAAATAGCTCCATCTGTCAATTGTTTGTTGATGAAGAGTGAAGAAATAGATGGAACTTTTGCTAGATGTGATCTTAGCTTGAAGCAATTAAAAAGTTATATAGCAGTTAATAAGGTAATGGAAGTGTAATGAACTAGGAGGGGAGAGCTTCAACATTGTGGAATGAGGATGAAAACACGCAAGGGTTTATAGACCACTTATTGGAACTTTGTGGTGGAAAATGAGTGGTGTCATGTGAATCTTGAACTCCTAGCCCCTTAAGAAGTGAAAGTTGTTAATAGTTGAGGGATCCCAACTCTTGACTGCATATCCATAGCCACTTGTGATTGTTATGTATGTTTCAAAACTACTTTTACCTTGGTGTGCAATATTTTCTTCTATATGATAATGTGCTATATATTTGTATATTTGTATGGGTATCATGTATGTGCATTGGTCATGGTGTCAGGTCCCCAATACGACTAACTTGCTCCTTACGGACTCATTTGTTATTTGACTTTAGGTTGGTTAGGTGTTCACTTGGCCTTTGGCTCAACAACCTTTGTTGTAGTCTTCTATCTAAGCTTGATTAGCCAAACAATGCAATTTTCCTTGCAATAACCTTGTGCACTTGAAAGTTTCATGGGTGCCCATCTTTGCTTTGTGTTGCAATTTTTATGTTGTCTCCTAATCCTAGTATGGAGACTTTGCTTTTTTAGTAATGGGGTTATTGTCCACCTAATTATCCTTCACTTTTGCCTTGCTTGGTGGAGTGACTAGGCTCAATTGCCTTGAGCCTTTCTTTCGGAGTTTCCAAGTCTTCTTGTAGAGTTTTCCAATAATCCCTACCCCCTTGCTAAACAAAGCATTGGGTTCAGGGATAGGTGAGCTTTTGTTTTCTATTTGCTCTTTTTTCTTATTAATCTAATTCCCAAGGACAAATCTTGTGATTGCCATGAAGCCCACCAATTCTAGATGAATTCTTCTAGCCACATAGTCCACCCACATTATTGGACTTTGTTTGGACTTGGAATTGTTTGCCAAGTAGTACCTCCTTCCCTATATCCTCATAGGTAGGCAAGACAAAAAACATGGGTATAGGTTTTATTTTGAGAATTATTATAGATGTATACTTTTGTCACAATGAGTATGGATAGGTCCTCTGTGGGTTAATCCTTGCCATAAGAGAAAGTTGATGTGTTTGTCCTATCATCATGAAGGGGTCATAGGGTGTGGCATTATTCATCAATGAGAGTATCTATGCTAAACTTGAGTTTTACAACTAATGTGAGCATAAGGAAGTCTACTAGCATTGTTCATCCATCTTTGGGATTGAGTTTGCTTGATTAGATTGTTTTCAATATGATTTCTTCTTCTTCTTCTCCTTCTTCTTTGTAAATTTTAAGGTTCATATTCAAGTTATGTAAATTAACTTCTTGAAAAGCCATCAAATATCCATGGTCCTTTCATAGGAAGGTCTATGCTTGCTAAGTTTTGTAGCTAAAGAGTCCATTATTTGATTTCCTTAGCTGACAAGGTTTTCTATGCAACCAGTCAAGTGAGCAACCAACTCCTCTCAAAATGGTTGAGTTATAGTTATTGTGGAGGTGAATATCACCAAATAAAGGTGAACCAGATTATCTTGAGGTTGAGGTGAAAAGTTTACAACCTTGGTGTTGATGTTTAAGGGGGCTAAAAGTGTCAACCCCCAAAAGTACACCTTACACTTGGTCTAAGGCCCCTTGGGATAAATAATTGCTTATATGGGCCAAGTTCAAATAACTTAAAATTTACCTCTTTTCACCTCAATGATGGATCACCTCCATGTTGCCTTTTAGCTTGATGCTAAGGTGAAAAACTTGGTTAATACCACCAGTAGTTACCTTGATGACAATACCCGAGACTAGTTTTTTGGTTATTTTTGAGCCTTAGCTCCTTTTCTATGCATTACACTTGTGCAACATGCAACCTTGTAGTATGGGGTTATCATATGCAAGAAAAAACACAAAAATATGGTTGTATCTTTTCTTCATTCAATCCCACTCCTACCTACTTTGCTCAACTACCTACCTCTCTGAATTGGGTTTTAGAGTGCTATGATTATTGTATTGGAGAGTAGACCCAATGGAGTACTTGTAATCAAAGCACACCCTATTGCGCCAATGTGCTAAAGATCAAGAGTATGGTGGTGCGAGCTCCATCATGTCCAAACAATAAAACCAAATTGTTAAGGTATACAAGCTTAATTTAGGGGGACTTGATGAAATCACCTCCTCTTTCACGACTTCTACACATGCATAGGCTACCTATTTCTCATCTAGGTTTCTCTATCTCTGTTTCTCCATCCTCTCTTTCCCACTTCATGCTTATCCCCAAGAGGCAAAGCTTCCATCTCCACTATTGTAGTCTAATTCTTGGATAGATTCTCATGATGCTCTCCCCATTTGTGTTGCAAGCTCTAATGGAATCCTCTTGTTTGCCTTTACTTACCATCTACCTCCACTCAATCCACAAAACAATACTCCTATGAGCAAGCAAGAACAAAGCAGTGAAGGGAAGAGTTCAAGAGAGCAAGAGAAGAAGGCCACATACTCTTAAAGCCAAAGAACACTCACACAAACAAGCCCACGACCTCATAATGATTCAATTTAAAGTTATGGAGGATAGAGAAGGGAAAAATATGATAGAGAGGAGGAGCTCCGCTAGATTGCACACACAAGGTCTAAACTTCCATTGAGATGAGTTTCAAACTTTTATGTAAGTTCAGATAGGCCCTTCCATTTGGGCCTTCTGGACCTCTTTTGATTTTTATAAGAATTTGCTCTTGACCTTTTTGGTATGCATGGAACATGCAATTTTGCATGCCTGTTGCTCATACTTCAAATAGACTTGTTCTTGTGACTTGTGTGACTTAGTACTATCAATTCAAAGCTAATTTTTAGGCACCCATGATGGTCTATTTAAGTATCAGTTTCTTCTTTGAGCTCTTCAGATTGCGATTCAATCGTTGTTTGGCCATTCGGTTCTTGTATACAATTATAACCCATAAGACTTAGACAAAATAATTGTCTGAAATTTTTGATCCATTTAAAAGACTTGTATCAATATGCATGCATAGTATATATGCTTCATTTTTGTATATATACTATGCGTGCATATATACAAGTCTTTTGAATGGATTTTGATTCATTTAAAATACTTGTATCAATATGCATGCATAGTATATATGCTTCATTTTTGTTGGAGAATGTTTTTGGAATTGGAAAATCAATATGCTTGTTTGCTTCAAAACCTACTTGAACGTGGCTCTCTCGAGTGTCTCTTTAATTGTAGTGAACAAAATCAAAACCTAGTGCACTTGTGTTTCTTTCACTATTCCAAATCAAAACCTGTTGTGTGTACAAACATTTGTCAAGGATGTGATAGTTACAAAAGCAAGAGCTATAATGCAAGCCTAGCAAATGTGAGAAGAGGAGGTTGAGAATCTCACAATAAATATAATTGATGCTATGCCTTAGATGCAAATTCTTACAACTAATGCACTTTTTAGATCTAATGGCCATGGGCATTCTTTGAAAATGAGAGTATATCCACAAGGATGCTTGGATGGTGAATGTTTTAAATAGAAGGGGATTTCATATAATGCTAGCCTAGGATTGTTAGTCTAGGCTCACATGCTTGCATAGTAGCTTTACATGCATTTAGGATAACAATGTTTGATATAGCAATAGCTAGCTTTGTGTTGTAGATTCACTTATAAAAGTGACATGAAACCATGGCTTGAGCAAAAACTTAGGATTTAAGGGGCATATGCCGTCCTTAAGCTTATTGACTACCACCTGAAGGCTCCCAAGGTAACACACTTGAGATTTGTTTGCCTCAGCCCCACTCATAAAATCTTGCAAGTCCCCCTTTGTACCAACTAGGCTAGCTCACATGATTGAAGTTAGGGCCACACCATGTCTAGGTAGAGAACTTAACTAAGCATGGTGTAAAATTAAGGATAGATTCCACCACAGGTAAGTGAAATGATTGTGGTCAAATAGGTAAAGAGGACCTTTAGAGTTGATTGCTCTACAAATTGTTGCCTGTGTGTGTGCACACACGCACACACACACGTGTGTGCGCACATGCACATGCACGCGCGCGCGCGCGCGCACACACACACACACACACACACACGCACGCACGCACGCACGCACGCACGCACGCACACACACACACAAATTGTTGCCTGTGTGTGTGTGTGTGTGTGTGTGCGCGCGCGTGCATGTGCATGTGCGCACACACGTGTGTGTGTGCGTGTGTGCACACACACAGGCAACAATTTGTAGAGCAATCAACTCTAAAGGTCCTCTTTACCTATTTGACCACAATCATTTCACTTACCTGTGGTGGAATCTATCCTTAATTTTACACCATGCTTAGTTAAGTTCTCTACCTAGACATGGTGTGGCCCTAACTTCAATCATGTGAGCTAGCCTAGTTGGTACAAAGGGGGACTTGCAAGATTTTATGAGTGGGGCTGAGGCAAACAAATCTCAAGTGTGTTACCTTGGGAGCCTTCAGGTGGTAGTCAATAAGCTTAAGGACGGCATATGCCCCTTAAATCCTAAGTTTTTGCTCAAGCCATGGTTTCATGTCACTTTTATAAGTGAATCTACAACACAAAGCTAGCTATTGCTATATCAAACATTGTTATCCTAAATGCATGTAAAGCTACTATGCAAGCATGTGAGCCTAGACTAACAATCCTAGGCTAGCATTATATGAAATCCCCTTCTATTTAAAACATTCACCATCCAAGCATCCTTGTGGATATACTCTCATTTTCAAAGAATGCCCATGGCCATTAGATCTAAAAAGTGCATTAGTTGTAAGAATTTGCATCTAAGGCATAGCATCAATTATATTTATTGTGAGATTCTCAACCTCCTCTTCTCACATTTGCTAGGCTTGCATTATAGCTCTTGCTTTTGTAACTATCACATCCTTGACAAATGTTTGTACACACAACAGGTTTTGATTTGGAATAGTGAAAGAAACACAAGTGCACTAGGTTTTGATTTTGTTCACTACAATTAAAGAGACACTCGAGAGAGCCACGTTCAAGTAGGTTTTGAAGCAAACAAGCATATTGATTTTCCAATTCCAAAAACATTCTCCAACAAAAATGAAGCATATATACTATGCATGCATATTGATACAAGTATTTTAAATGAATCAAAATCCATTCAAAAGACTTGTATATATGCACGCATAGTATATATACAAAAATGAAGCATATATACTATGCATGCATATTGATACAAGTCTTTTAAATGGATCAAAAATTTCAGACAATTATTTTGTCTAAGTCTTATGGGTTATAATTGTGTGTGCGTGCGTGCATGTGTGTGTGTGTGTGCGTGCGTGCGTGCGTGTGTGTTTAGCTAGACATCTCAAGTTCACAACCACATGGTGATGAAGTCGCATGAGCAAATCAAAGTGGTTGCATTTTTAGACCTATAACCTTTGCTATGCTAAGTTGTGAAATTATCAAGAGCAAGTACAAGCACCATGGTCACATGATGTGAACTTTGACTGTATGAACCTGCCTAGTTCAATTGACCTAGGTGTGGTCCCTCTCTTAATGCTTTAGTGTCTCCTTGCATTGCCTCATTGACAAAGTTGTGTAGGCCTCATTCTACTAAAATTCTGTTAAAAGTAAAATACCAATTGTAAGGACCCCATGGGAAAGCAACCAAAAGAGGATGGAGTGAACCACCAATGACCCCATACTAAATATATGTATCTAAAATTTGTGTTTGGAAGGCCATATTGTGCTCTACTTTGCATAATATCCACTTCTACAAGTAAGGGTCTAGTCAACATCTTTTTGTGTTAGAACATATTTGCTAATCCATGGTGTGTAAGAGAAGAGATGAAACTTAGATAGAAATTCCATGTGAGACTTAATAGGCTAGCCAATTCTACTCTCTTGGATCCAAATCCAACTCATCTATGGTATTGATCTCAACAACATCATATTGTGACAATATATACTTGCATGCAATTTGCTTTATAATACCATGAGTCTTAAAAAACTACTGAACTCATTTGAGAAGTATTGTTGTCTGATAGTTAAATGCAAGCACTTAGTTTTCATTCCCCCGAGTTTGTAGCCTTGAAACTTTGAAAGTGAGTGAACACCTCATGTTCCTCTTTTATAAACCACACCCATATTTTCCTAATAAATATAAGCAACGTAGTACTTGCTTCTTTGATTAAATGTTGTTTTTCAAAGTCCCCATATATCTTAATGAATCAAGTTCAGTGGCCTTGAGCATACATTTTTGTCTTGTGGAAATGGATTCTTTTACTACTTGACATGCTATACAAACTTTATGCATGCCATCAAACTTAAAGGTCAATCATATTAGGTAAAAGAACTTTAGACTATGTAGCTTTTAACACAACACATTGACACAACTAATTTGCATATTCTGTATGTTAAATGCGATAGCACCTACCCATTACATAGACATTGGAGCATTTATTGCAGACATACCAATATCTAAAGTGAACATTTTTTGTGGTAATCTTCTATATATACAATGTATAGATTAAACCTTACTTGTAGCCCTTTATCTACTATTTTTCAATTGATATTAGATTCTTTGTGATGTTTGGGACATGTAGCACATACCAGTGTGTGGCATGTGGATTCATGCATGGTATTCTCTTTGGTTCTAGAAAAACAATCAAGAGATGTGAGTCATTGTGATGTGTACTTTGTTTTTTTCTTCTTATACATATAGGGGAACATTTCCAATTGATGTTATAGGATGATGAGAATCACTTATGTAATGTGTAGCGAATAGGTGATAACCATGTGAGACAAGATCATGAAATATAGGAATGAAAGATATGAGATGTCTCATACACAACAATGGAATCCTTACCATAAACATATATAAAATCATAGGAGTATATGGCCCAAGGCTCTCCAATGTGACCTCCACCAATACTTGAGAGCTCTCTCTCTCTCTCTCTCTCTCTCTATAAAAAAACAAAACAATATGTATGAATCAATGGAAAAGGTGCAATATGTAGCACATGAATAAGATAAAGTTAGCCAACAATAAAAGCATGCCAACATAAAGTGCCTAATAAAGACACTAAAACACCAATGAAGGGGTCACTTGCATATACCAAAAATACCCATGAAATGTATGATGGTAACTCTCTCTCTTAGTTTATGGCTGGTGAATCTAATAGAATACACAGTGATGAAGTGCTAAGAGATCATCCACCGAAAAAGATCCTCCAAATGTTTGCTATGGTCCATATTGTGGTAGATATGAACTATCATCAACATCATAGTACATGTGACCATGCCAATAGATACACCACGAATACCCTAGCAGTAGGTGCATTGGCTAATGATAGAAGTACCTTAGACGAAGCATTTAAGTTGATATCGATAATATTCCATATCTAACCATATAAAGAAACTAGCATAATATATTTTTCTATCACATACAGCCTTATAAAAGCTCAATGTGACCTACATTAAGGGAAAAATGCTTCAAAAAAGGCACTTGTAACAAAGTGATTAAGTTGCTAATTAGTTGATGTTTTAGAAGAATGAACCCTCCAAATTTGGTGGTTCAGATGTGATTAATGAGGGAATATAATGTTCATTTCAGAGGTCATCTATTAAATGCCTGAGGTCCTTAGTGCATGTCAGGGGCCACTTTTTTCCATTCAAGGGCCACTTTTTGCCATTGTGGGAAATATGTTATGATATCACATTTTTCCACCAAAATTGTGTTTGTTTTTTCATTCATAGTTCTTGTGTTTCTTACTTCTCATAGTATATTATAATCTATCATAAATTATCTCACCAAAATGATATCCGTTTCTTTCTCCGTGATGATTTGAAGTATCATTCTCTCTTTTGTTCCTTCTCACATAGTAGACTACACTTTGTTGTAACATCAAACAATATCTCATTAGAAAGTAAAAGAGCTTGCAACCATAAGCTTATTATTTAAATAGATTAGTCACATCCATAATCAAGAAGTCTATTTTTGTTAAGCATTGCTGGATAAGGCAAGGATAACATATTATAATTAAAAAAAGAAATCACATTCTTTTTTGGTAGACAGAAATATTGATTTGAACAATCCTTCTATGGTAAACCTTTTTCATTTTCAAATGTTCATTGTTCATTGTTTAGTCTTTAATGCATTATAACATAAAAAAGAAGATTAACCTAGCAATATATAAATTATTAGTAACATTGTGCATCATATCCACTTCATGACTAAGAAGATTTGATGTGTGCAAGATACTTCACAAAATATTAAAAATGAAACTTCTTACTAGATATTAGCTCTTGGGAGTTTTTTCTTATTATACCCTCAACTGCAATCCTTAATAGTGCTATTTGATTTTTAATACTTGAATGGTGACTTAATATCATGGGATGATGTTGACTTTATTTTCTTGTCCTTACCAATCTCTTATTATCCTGGTATGTCTTTCTTATGTCTTGAGAGTCTTTTCTTATTATACCCTCAATTGCAATCCTTAATAGTGCTATTTGATTTTTAATACGTGAATGGTGACTTAATATCATGGGATGATGCTCTTTATTTTCTTGTCCTTACATGTAATATTGCTACCTGTTTTAACAAAAAAATAATCAATTTTTTTTTCTATCGTCGTCGACAGGTGGCGGGGGGGGGGGAGAGGGAGGGTATGAGAAACGGCGATGATAGGAGGAGGACACATGTCTTCCACTTCCCCCTCCCCACCAACCGATGGCAATGGATGGTGGCCAGAAAACGGCCAAAGCAGGCGCGACCAGATCAAATGAGAGGAGGAGAGCAACCGTTCAACATGAGGAGAGAGAGAGAGAGGAGTTAAACTCCAACTTTGCAACTAACAGCCATCTTGCAGTCAGGAGAGAGAGAGAGAGAGAGAGAGAGAGAGAGAGAGAGAGAGAGAGAGAGAGAGAGGTGAGAGAGAGAGAGAGAGAGAGAGAGAGAGAGAGAGAGAGAGAGAGAGAGAGAGAGAGAGTGATGGCCATGCAGGATACTAGGCCACAACATGTGTGTGGTGGGGGAAAGGAGGGTACCCCTCCCACTATAAATTTGATTCCCCTCTCATCATCTCGAGGTTTGAGACAAGAACAATGTCTCTTTGATGAGAGAGAGAGAGAGAGAGAGAGAGAGAGAGAGAGAGAGAGAGAGAGAGAGAGAGAGAGAGAGAGAGAGAGAGAGATGGAGTGATGGCCATGCAGGATACTAGGCCACAACATGTGTGTGGTGGGGGGAAGGAGGGTACCCCTCCCACTATAAATTTGATTCCCCTCTCATCATCTCGAGGTTTGAGACAAGAACGATGTCTCTTTGATGTGTGAGAGAGAGAGAGAGAGAGAGAGAGAGAGAGAGAGAGAGAGAGAGAGAGAGAGAGAGAGAGAGAGAGAGAGAGAGAGAGAGAGAGAGAGAGAGAGAGAGAGAGAGAGAGAGAGAGAGAGAGAGAGAGAGAGAGAGAGAGAGGAGGAGGAGGAGGAGGAGGAGGAGGAGGAGGAGGAGGAGGAGGAGGAGAGGGGAGAAGAAGAGAGAGGGAGAGAGAGGAGAGAAGAAGAGAGGAGGAGAAGAAGAAGAGAAGAAGAAGGAGAGAGGGAGAGGCTTCTAGACATATGTATTGATATTTTTGTAACTCATATTATGGAATGAAACCCTTTTGGAGGTGTAATTTGAATACTTTATTATTTGTGAAATCATATTGAAAAATGAAAATTTCTAGCAAGATGTTTTTCCACAACAATGCCAATGAGCAAGAACAAATTTTCAACTCTTTCTATTCTTGGTTCAAAAATTACAATAGAGTATCAAAACCTACAATGTGTTTGTAGAGAAACACATTTAGTTGGAGGCAACTACATATTCCTAGCCATATAAACATGCTGAAGCTGAGCAAATATTCTCGATATGTAGCTTTAAAAGCAGCAATATATCCCTTTGAATGATATCTTACATCCTCTTCTTTCACTTCTTTCACCTTATGGAAGCCCTACTAGGATTGTAGTATGGTAATCTAATCATTTACAATAAAGGTTTTGGTCTCCCAAGTTTCACATGCACTTCCATTATAGATGATACAAGAGTTCATGAAATGAGAAGAACACCTTGTGCATGCTATGGAAAAAATTGAAACTACACATATTGTGTAGCGAAAGTAACTCAAAAGAGAAATTCAAGGAACTCAAAAATAAGGTCAAGAATGAGAATCGAGAGAGCTCAGATGAATAGGAACTAAAAAGAAGTCATGTAGTCAAATCACTTGATTTTCGAAACATCTACTATGAAATTCAAGTTCCATGTTTTTCATATCTCTTGACAACTTCTTAGTTGGGACTACCAAAAGATGTCAGACTTTGGATATTTTGACTAAAAAAGAGAAGAGAACCACGAAATGGACTCTACTATCTCCAAATTTTTTGACATTTTTGGTCCTAATGCCATGGATCTTCCTCCTTTAGCCATCCCACCAAGGTGTCCCGTCATGTGGGAACCAAGTATGAGCTAAACTAGTTGGATGTGCATAATGGATCTGAAGTCAAACTAGCTTTAAGATTTCAAAATCACTCAGTAAGTGATATCTATTAGAAGTCATGCACAATAGTCCACCACATCATATATCAATGAAGTAGGAATATCTCACTACCACCCTCTAATTGTTTCTCCTTAGTCCAAGAACACACGAGGATTTGGAACACTAGTACTATAAACTTGTGCCATAAAAGCATTAGTAGCCATTGCATAATTGGAATTGGATGAAGAGTCAATACCACCCTTGTCCTTGTCATTTTTCTTCTTCCCTCAATGAAGCCTCTTCATATTTCTTGTAGCCCTTTTGGAGTTGCCCCATCTTACCACAAAAGTAGCACTTTCCCAATTTCATATATTCTTCCCTCTCTCTAGCTAAGAGTGCTATTGTATAACCAACCCCAAACTTAGAAGATATTCTCCCCTACAATTTCAAAGTTGACTCATTCTCAAGTAAGATAGAAGTCATATGCTTAACACTTACCTATTGAAAAAAATTTGAGCCGTCATGGTATTAGCCACATCATCATACTATGGAGGAGTCCAAAGTTAACCATATAAGGTGATAGCTTGGACAATGGACTGTTCCTCATTTTGGCCTTCATGGCCCAAAATGACATCAAGATAGGCATCCTCTTACACCTTCATGGGTTGAATAGACATAGATGGGTGCTTAGGTATTGGATTCTATTTGGAGATGATATGCCACAATAAGTAATGCACAAACCAAGATTTTATGATAGCTCTTTATTTGTGATTGTTAAGATCTTGGATCTTATAAACTTTTTAGAACATGGAGGTGAGATGATGGAAAATTGAAGACATAAAAGTAGAGAGAATGAGAGATATCTAGAGCCAAGAAGATGTGCACGAGCCAACAATCAATCACTCAAATTCAACGGTTTTAGTAAAATAATAACAATTCTCATAACACTCAGTGCAATTAAGAATATAATAAAAAAGTGCATAGCATTTAATTTAAGCATTGAAAGAACATTGAAGAATCCATTTTTAAAGGTACATATGCAAAGTATTGAATGAGCATGGAGTTTAGTGTGTAAGAAATTAATGAACAATGAAATAATCTCTTTCTTAAGGTACATATGCAACATAAGTAAGAGTGGAGGAGTAGATGCAAAATACAAGGTGTGCAAGAATCCAAGGCACATAAGAGATTCAATTAGAAAAGACTAGAACCAACATCAATATGGTCCCCCTTATAAGGTACTCTTATTGGATGTATTTGGAGTCAAAACATTGACTCAAGTGACTTGAACATGGATGATAGAGGTCAAGAGTGTATGGAATTCATGCTTCTTGACTCTCATCCTTGAGGTGGCAAGGCTAAGGAACCCTTAAGTGCAATCTTACAACAATACTAGACACAAGTTCTACATGACTAAACACAAGATGATGATCTCTAAAAATGCAACAATTTAAGATTGATCAACAGTTGAAAGTTTGATATCATGTGAGAATGTGCATTGAATGAAAGTGGTAAGCATACATGACAATATCACAAAGATACATCAACAAAGAAAATGCCATGGCTTAGATATGGACACATAGCTTTTTATTGTGACCTCCAACAATGCTCCCAAGCTCTCGATGAATATGATTGAGCTCTTCAAAGTGAATATGATCACATGTCTCAGCATGGCTGAATAAGTATGGTTTTTACATATAATTAACCCACTTAATATCGATGTTCCTATGGTTCAAAGCACCCAATTAATATGCTATGCATCCTTTTGGAAAGTTGTAGTATTGTTGCATTCACTATGCACTACATAAGAAATAAGCATTATGCTCTATCGTCAAGTTCAAACCATAATCCTTGTTATAATATTTTTCATTACATGTAACTCTCACTCTTTGATATTCCCTTATAAAAAGGACCTTGTTTCCCATGATCAAACCATCCATCATTTTTTCATGATGTCTTTAATGCCATCCACATCAACCCTTTGGCTCTTGCTACCTCTTACAACTCCTCTTCCTCTCAAGGAATTTGAAAATATGAATTTTGGTTTATTTTGTTGACGTCAACCAAATGACCCAGTACACCATGATCTATATACTAATGATTGTCCTCTACCTCTAACAATATATGAGTAGAAGACCTATAATTGTTCTCCACTATTTCATGGTTGTGAAGAGTCACATGTGATTCTCATCTCCTCCATGATCATTAATGAGACAAGATTTTGGAAATGAAAAAGTGTCTCCTATGCCAAAATAGATTTCCAGAAAGGTATCCATGCCTAATCCTTAAAACCATTCAAAGAGGCTGAAACTAACTCACCATCATCCTACAATTGCCCAATAGAAGCTTGTTACTTAGGTGCACCAACTCCCTATTGGGGGAATGGATCTTGAGGGATTGTAGCATTGACCTCATGCATATGATCCCCACCTCTATTCTACTCTACATTATTGCACACCCCATAACTACCTCACCCACCATCTATTAGTTGTCTCTCAAAACCTGATAGAAGGTTAAATAGTGATTGAAATCCTAAGTTGCTTCTTGAATATGCTTGCACTCACCAAGTTGCAAGCCATTACTATCCCTTTTCCATTTTTCCAAGTAAATAACTACCAATAAATCTCCTCTTTATGTCTTTCCACACTGCCCAAACATATAGAAGTTTACTTTCGAGAGGAGAGAGAAAGAGTACTATGTGAGGTGGTAAAGATCCATCACAAAGACCTAATCATGGCCAACATTCTTGAAAATACTCATGTAAAGAATTTTTTGGATATGCATGCTTAACGAGGCCCCAAATTACTAGCTCTACAGCAAGGCATGAAAGGGTGAGCATGAGTGAGAGAGAAAAGAACACAATTGAAAGAAAAAGCAATAAGTATGGATATTTGAACTCAAGAGAGCAAGACCGGTGTGTGGGAACATCTAAAGCCACAAGGTGTGGCATGTATTCCTATTATTATTCTATCATAGTAAAGAATAAAGAGTAAAGAAGATAGTGATGGGCGATCATCAACTGCAGTATATAAGTGTGTAAGCACTGAGTACAAGGTAAATATAGGTGGATAGGCACAAGTAACCTTTAATCCCCCAACAACCTCCCACTTAAAGGTGAATGTGTCAAGAGTGAGAAGAAGAGTATAATATGTATATGTGAGTATAAGACATAATCTCATTCAATGTCTATCGTCTTCCTAAGGATAGATCAATAGGATTCTCATCTATAGAGATCTTAGAAAACTCTTTGTGCTTGTGCTCAACCATCTCTCTGATAAGTGATAATGCATCTCAATGTGTTTGGTTTTTACATTGAAGATTGGATTTCATGCCAACTAGATGGAACTCATAGAATCCAAATGCAAGATATGGGTCATAGAAGTAATACCAAGGTCTGCAACTAGATGGCCTAACCATAGGGTTGCCTTGTAAGCCTAAGTGGTGGTTGCAATGCAATATACCCATTCTTAGTAGTAGACAAGGCTATGTATTTCTACATCTTAGATATACAAGAAACAATACCTCTAGCAAAGGTAAAGATATACCTAGAGGTGGATTTCCTACTATATCTACATGTCCTATCTGAGTCAATATAGCTCATGACTCTAGTATCTTGGCTATCATAACAAAGGCACAAGTTTGCAATGCCCTTAAGGTATTACATTATATCCTTCACAACATCCCAATGTCAATGACTAGGTGTCACCATGTTATGAGCCATGAATCCCATTGCAAATGCTAGATGCATATGAAAACTTAGCCTTCTTGGCCCTCTCATCATCTGATTGGGGACAATTTGCCTAATTCACCTTCACATAAGAAAGGAAAGGTGTGCCAATGGTTTTATCTTATGAATTTACTCCTGTGATAAGTAGAGGAGTCCCTTAGAGTGGTTGTGTGTAATGCACATACCAAGTATATGAGAAGCATGCTCCATGTCCATCTCAACAATCATCTTGAGCTAAGTCTTTAAAGAAACTAACTCATCATAGGAAAACCAACATATTATCAACATAGAGAGTATCAAAATAATAAGGCTACCATCATGGGCCTTCTTTATGTAGAGGCATAGATCTATAGCATTGCAGGAGTAAGATTGTGAATGTATAAATGCATTAAATGTATAATACCATTTCCTAGGTATCTACTTAAGTCAGTAGAGACTCTTCCTCAACTTGCACACTAGGTGTTTCGTAGCCTTTTCTACAAAGCCCTCAGACTGTTGCATATAAATATTGTAGAGGCAAGCACAAGCTCAACCACCAAGACCCATGGACCACTTATTGTTCAAGCGTTTCAAGCGAGCACTAATGGCTACCTCTCACATAGCCGACACGCTATCCCTCTCTATGAGTGTAGTGAGCTGACTTTGATGCTCGATTGAGTTGCTTCCTCTCTCAAGCACTTTGATAGCTCCACAACTCATGATGCAAGCTCAAGCATCCTTAAGCCTCTTCCTCCAAGCTCCATCCTCCATAGCCACGTGTGAGATAAGAAAAGAGAATAGAAGAGAAGAAGAAGAGAGGAGATGGTGGAGAGCTTCACCTCCAAGATCCCTCACTCTCACAAGCTCACTCCCTCACTCCCTCACACTCCCTCCCTCAAGCACTCACAAGCACGTAAGAGAAGAGAAGGAGAGAAGAAGAAGAGTCCACTTTGCCACATACCAAAGAATGAGCTCTCATGCATCTTTTGAACTTTATATGCAAAACCCTAAATCCCATTGGGGCGGTCATCCCCTTTTTACATGGCCGGTCATAGCCTAGGCCCTTTTTTCCATTGTCCTCCTATCTTCCTAGCTTCCTTCCTATACTGCCCATCTACCTTTACAATTTGCACGGATGGGAGCCCGACACTCTTAAAATAAATCATGGTGTGCCTTGTTCTCTTTTACAAAAGTATTGACTTGCACTTTTTCTTGTGCGCTTTCTCCTTGATTTAGGACTTTTCTGCACTTCTTGTGTTTCCATATTTTTTTTGGTGTGCCTTCGTCTTCCATTTCACCTTTGCCTTGGCATTGTCCTATGATTTAGAGTTTCCCAATGTTCTACCTTGTTCATCTGAGGGTTAACATTAGGCCCCTCCTAGACAAGTGCCAGTCCCATGGCACTTGCTGGTGGTGAGAGAGATGGTAGTGCTAGGTGGCCAGGGGCTTCTTGAGGTTGTGGACATACCGTGTTGAGGGTGTGTTGGAGGGATTTTTGGAATTGGAAGGCTCTTGAGTTTGGAATGATCCCTAGTATTGGAGGGATTTATGGACATGATAGAGGGATTTATGGAATTGAAAGGCCTTGGCGTTGGAGATGATCCCTGGTGTTGGAGGGATGGTGAGGTGTAGGTCCATCTTTGAAATTAAAAATGGCGTTAGATGGATCCATGCTTGGAGGGTGGTGTGTGGACAGATCCTTATTTGAAATTTAAGATGGTGTTAGATAGATTCATCATTTAATCCTTGATGGTGGCTGAGTTTGCTTGTGCTGTTTTGAATAAGCTTCTTTATTCACTTTTAGATTGTGATTGTTGCATCCACCCCTCGCTTGATTGTGCTTTGCTTGATGGCATAGAGCGTAGGATGGAGAGTGCATGCTTGGATGATGGGGTCTTTGAAGCTGGTGGTGGGGCTTTCGCTTGTACCTGGAAAGAAAAGAAGGTGCACTACCTGGGGGCGTGTCTATCTTACCATGACATGCATGGTGTTGAACCTTGTGGGGATGGGAGATGGGTCAACCTTGGGCAAGCCTTGGTGTGTCTTACGTGGAAAGAAAAGAAGGTGCACTACCTAGGGGTGTGTCTTTCTTACCATGACGTGCATGGTGCAGATGCTTGTGGGAATGGGAGATGGGTCAACCTTGGGCAAGCCTCGGTGTGTCTTACACTTGAGAGCCCAGTTCATGCTCGGTGTGTCTTACACTTGAGAGCCCAGTTCGTGCATATGGGAGGTGCCGTGCATGTAGCTTAGGGTGATAGGTCTCTAACCATAGGCGAGTGTTGCATCCCTAGGTGTGTCCTATCCTTGATGTGCCCTAAGCATGAAGTGGGGGATCAAAACGAGGCTAGGTGGTTAGAAAAGAAGCCAGCCAACTGGGGCCACCAGATGTACCTAACTTGAGAACCCCTAGGTGTAGAGGCTTTGATCGATGGGCAGCTTTCAAAATTTTTTAAATTTTTAAAAGTTACATAGTTGTGACTGAAGCTAGTCTTCGTCCATCAGAGTGAGGTGGAGAAGGGGGAGTTAATAGATTTACTAAGGAATCGACGGTTTTGGAGATACCCCTTGAGGTTGAGGCAAACTTGAAGGGTGGTGGTGGAAAGGAATGGGTGGTTGCAGTGGGTAAAGCAGCTATCATTCATGTCCTCTAGTAGAGGTAAGCAAAATGAAGGAAATAGAGTGGCTCACATCATTAGTTGCTCGAGCCATCACGTAACTATCTATAGTGTTAGGATCAAAATGGAGCATTGGGAGGCCGCATTCCTGCAGGGTGGGGTCTTGCCTAAGAAGTATCCTAAGAAATCTAAGGTAATTACAAGTGGTAATAAAAGGGGGGTTAGGGCATGAAGAGAATGCACTAGTGAATTGGATCAGGGTATCATACAAGTTTTCTGGTGTGAAGATGAGGGCATCTTCATATGTAGTACAACGAGGATTATCGATTACAGGGAAGTCATAGCGGCCGTGGACACTGGAGTCAAAATCCACTCCTACCCTTTGAGGGTGGGGCATAAAGGTTGGGTTGTTGCGCTTGAAAGGTTGAGTGTTGCAAAAGGCTATCCAAGTGTTTATGTTGGTGTCATAGACTCTTCTTCTCCATAAAGGTTGGCATTTGTAGCCGGGCACAAACCGTGGTATTTCAAAAACTTTATTTTGCCAAAATTCGGCATCTTCTATGGCCCATAATGTGGGGTTCTGCTTTCTCTCTTCCAGCCATCTTTGTTTGAGCAGCCTACTTCCGGCGTTAATCACCTCCTCCACCACCTTGATGGGTAACACTCTACGTATGGTGGTGGGGAATTGGAAGTTGAGGTTGAAGGGGCTCCTGGCCATTTCTTGCCTCTCCCAGATTATAAGGTTGGCATGGAAAGTTGCCGGGTCATCATCCTCCCATGGTGGGATAGTTGCCTGGGGTGCCCTCACTCCCTTGGCATTCCATTTTCTCCTTGTCTCCTCCAGCATTTTCTTCCTTTTTTATCTCAGTGGTGCTGCCTTTCTTTCTACGGAGGTGTCTGCATGTTGCTACTCTTCAGGTCTTGGGGAAGGAGGCGATGGGACAAGCTCTTCTTCATGTGCTCCCATTTCAAGGTTCATGTTCACCTCCCTTTGCTGGCTTGGATCTTGTTGCTCCTCTTTGAGGAACCCGAGTGTGTCCACTTCCTGTGAAGTTAGGCATGCCAATAGGAGATAATGGCTTTATTCATCTAGGCTTGGGCTCACTCCACTAGGTTGTGGCGGCATCTGGAGTCTGGCCTTTAGTGCTCTACGAGCCATTCATATTTTCTTCTTCAAGGTCACCATGGACTCTCCCTCCTATGCCTGGGTGATGTCTAGTAGGGTATTTAAGAAGGCACGTTGTTGGGTTTGGAAGGTCATCTAGGCAGCCTCTGCTCTACTTTTCGCAAGTGTTTTGTCTTTCTCAGCTTGAGCTAGGCGGTGTGCTAGGGTTCTTATCCGTTCTTCATTAGGAATCGTCCACTCTTCAACTCTCTTCGTCATCTCTGTGGAACTCTCCCCTTGCCTGTGTGCTAGGGATGTTATGATTGACTCCCGTTCTTTCCCTATGTGAGTGAGCTATTCCTTCTCTTTTTCCAAGTGTTCAATCTCTCTTTCCAGCCTTTCCTGCTCATCTATTTCCAAGAATAGTCTAAGGAAGAGGTCTTTGACCTCTTAATGGTGCTCCTCTCGTTCCTATTCCCTCTCTGCTTCTATTTCGGCCAACTCTTCCATACCTGATTGAACTCTTTGTAGTTGGGCTTCCAAATCCTGGTGTTGCAGTATCAAGGTTTTATATTCACGCTGTAGTGCCACCAGTTCCTAACTTTCATCTTCAAGTTGCTGTCTCTAGGTTTTCTCATTTTCTTCCTTGACATTGAGGCTGGCCTTCAACTCACTTATTTCTTTTTGGTATGTGGTGATTTGCCGAGTCTTTTCCAATTGGAAGGCCACCACAGACTCCTTCTCGACTTCAAACTCAGCCACTGTTATTGTCTTTTCCTCCTTGGCCTTCTCCAATTGGGAGAAGAGCTCTGTGACATAGTCATCATAGTTAGTGGATGGCATCACAGTTGTTGGCATGGGAGTCGTGGAGGCCTCCACCCTTCACCACTTAGGATCCTGCCTTGATTCGGCATCTGCTACTGCTGTCGGTCTCTTCTACCCTCCTACAGTTGGGGCTTCTGTGTTTTTTGACTGAGCTAGCTCTTTGTTGAAAAAATATTGTACCCAAGCCATAAGGTTAGTGGCGTCTACCATGGCTGGGGTGCTTGGTGTTGCTGTGGTGGTCGAGGTAGTGGGCAAGAGGGTAGAGGGGTCATGTCGAGTGTGGCTTTGCTCTTCCCTTCAAGGACGGGTGGAGGTAAGTCTTTTGACGCTTGGGCAACACTGGTTCCAGGCCTGTCCTGCCTAGGTGGGCTCATTGCTGCTAGCTCCTCCTACTTGCATTGCTGTTCTATGGACATGTGCACCGCTTGTGCCAAGTCCTCCTCTTCTTTCTTTCTCAACTCCTCCTCTTGTTCAACATCTTTTCTCCTCCTCTCTTCCTTGGTTCTTTTTGACTCAGCTTCTTCTTTAAGTAGGTCCGCTTCCTCTTTTCTCTTCCTTTCTTCCTCCTGCATCTTCTTTGTCATCCTTTTTTTACGCGTCTTCATCTTCCTTTTGCTAGATTGAGCTTTTTGTTCACCTTCTTCTTCACTGATTGTCCTTTCACTTGATTGTTCTTCTTCTTGACAAGGGGGTGACCTATCAGGTGTTTCATCCAATCCCTCTTCTCTGTCTTGCACCTCTTTCATCGCCTCTCTGATAAGGGCGGTCAAGACTCGTCCATACCCTATGAATGAGGCCTTGGTTGAGGGCCTTTTCCTGTCGATTCCCTTTGATGTTGGGGATTCTCCACCTGCCGGCCTACTTCCAAGGGCTAGCATCTTGGATGATTGATCTATGGTCTTCCTAACATAGCCGTTCCAATCCACTTCATGCAGTGAATGTGCCGCCATGCTCTCCAGCACGGGCACACTGATTCTATGTATGAGCAAATTGTACCTTAGGCTAGAGAAGAGGGTGTGGATCACCTTTGCTTGCAATCCGATCTCTGCATCGGGGATGCCCTGGATGCTTATGCCATAATTTGTTAAGACACTTTCCTTCTTTATCCCTAGCATGGCATAGACGTCTCTTTTGTGCCTCTTCTCCACCTTTGGTTCCAATCCCAGTGCCTTTTCCACTAAGGTCTTGCTGAGCGAGATCTGCACGTGCTTGGTTCCTTCCCTGCTTGTTGCCAAGGACATTGTCCCACTCTCCTTGTCAGGGTCCTCAGGAATTCCACACACCTAGTGTGGTTAGGCTCTTGTGCGTAGGCTCTTGTTTGAACTTTTCGATATACGTGGTGAGGTTGCACTGATCCACAATCCTCCTAATAGCTTCTTCAGTGGTCACCACCCCTTCGATGTTGTGGATGCTCCTAAACCTGAGTTGGTTGTTTGTTGTACTTTGCTCTTTCCTATTCTGTGAAAGGCAGGCAGTGGGCTCGGTCTTGCTGTGACATCCTCAGCTCATGTCATAAGCCATGGTTTGCCATTAGTGCTTTTCCACCTAGCTTTACTGAAAGAAAAGACTTCATGCTTGGCAGATAAACCTATTTTTAGTACATGATTAGACTTTTTCCTTCAACAATCTAAGTCCATTGCTTTCAAGTTTTATTGTCAATTCCTTAGTCACAAGTTGCTTCGTCCTACCATTGAGTACCCTCATGTCCCGCATGTGTTATTTTCCTTTATGGTTCTTGTTATGTGTTTTGGTTTGTTTCACCATGCCTCCCCCTCTTGGAATTGAGAAGAATCCTTCCTAGGATTAAGGGGTTAGAGGATGAGGGCCGTTCAACACACAATATGAGTGCTTTACCTTCACATGAGCCAGGCATAGAAATTCGGATTATACTTGAGGTTAGCATAGCTATCCATGCCGAAAGGGTGGATGCCTGCATGCATAATATAAGTGAGAACATCAGCAAGAAGTCACCAGAGTCCATTCGACTAGCGACATTGCAACCTCTCCTTAGTGATGATGCGATCTACACACGGATGTCCCTCAATGTGTTCTTCTAGGGGTCAGTTATGAATAGAAGTCAACACCCTATAGGAAGTTGGAGCAACATAGGTTGGATCGTATTCAGATGCCTTGATTGCGTGCCATTGTTCAGGATTGGTCATTATTTGTTACCCACTTGCTCACATTGCAGTCGTAGAGCATACCATTTTCGCAAGAAGGAGGAGTCGTGGTCAGTAAGCTGTTTCAACTCCATGATTTCTTGATTTGTGGTCGGGGTTGTATTCTTGTTATAAAACGTAATGAGGCGCTGCTTGATAGCTTTCTCCTAGGGTATCTCAGTTGCAATCAATTCCTAAGCTGCATCGAAAGCCTTGAAGAATACAAATTCCGACTCTTACCAAGAGTAAGGGAGTGTTAGTACTTCCATTGCTATAGGTTCTTCCAAGAGGCCTAAGTCTAGTTGTTCATAGCTTTTAGCCAAGGTCATGAAAGTAGCGTCCAAGCGTTAGAGGAAGGTAACCAAGTCGTCCCTTGTATTTTCAGTAAATTTGTGGCCAAGGTTAGAATTGAGTGTCTCTCATAAGAGGGTCTAAGCTCGGCAGAGGTGGTTGAGGTTTGACAATGCTAGAGAGGTCAGTAGTAGCTAATGGTTGTCGCTTGGTTTGCTCATGAGTTTGTCGCTTGGCCTCATGTTCAATGGGCGTGGTTGTGGCTACAGGTGACGTACTACTTGGTGCATTTGAGAGTCGAGGGGGGGCATCACCTCTGAGCTAGGCTTTAAAGGTTCCATGGATTTAGTAGCTTGAGTCGGTTGTGGTTTGAGTGGTTTTGACGTGACATTTTGTGTGGTCAAGCTCAAAGATGGCGTTTGAGTAGTGCCTTTGGAAATTTGGACTTTAGGTAACCAAATTCAGGTGTTACTCGCATAGTAGCCTTGCTCATGCAGCAAGGCCTTGGGGACCCATTGTGGCTTGATCGTATTTTGATGTTTATGGTTCGGTCTTGGCTTCTTAGATTTTGAGCGCGGATGGTTAGCCTTGCGAGGCCATGGGTTTCTATTCCTAGGTTGCACTCTCTATTTAGGTACCCATTTGAACCAGGGTTCATGGGCTTTAGTGTTGGTTCTAGTGGGTTTTTGGCCGTGAGGCTAGGTAGGTCGTGACAAGTCCCGAACCCCCTCCTGAGACTTGGTTGGTGGGTTTCTCTACCTGTGGCTTTGTGGACTTGGAAAGAGTCACGCAGCCCTTGCTGAAAGCTGTAGTTATGCGGATGTTACCAATGGCTAGGTGAATACCCTATGACTCATAGTCGATATTGGCAAGAGGCTTTCTTCTTGAAAGTTCATCCTAACAGCGATTCTGTGCATGCATTCTTAGTGTTGGGTAACACATAGAAGATTATTGGCATGCTTTCAGAATCGATAGAAATTGCAACCTTGCACTTTCTCAAAAGTGCGTAGGATTGGCCTCCATAAGGGGTGATATTAGCAATAGTGGTGGGTTGCAACTACGGTTTGCCAATTTGGGTCCAATGGCCATGAGTCAAGATATTAAAATCAGCTCCCTCATTGATCAATGCATTGATGGTGCATGTGTGTTTAGCAGTGACCATCATTTGTAGGTAAGTTGGTGGTATTACTTCTTCATCCTCACTGTCCACCTCGATGATAGTGGCTACTCATACATGGATGGGGGCTGCTAGCATTGGGGGCTCATGCAATGGGTGAGTGGGAGGGAAATACTTCTTTATGCGGCTGCCATTAAAGAAGCCTATGGCCTCACCCTCTAGGGTTTCCAATTTGACGTTGCCAGTTTGGCTGATGGTTTGAACCTTAAAATGTCCTAGCCCTCGAAACTTCAGCTTTTTCTCATGTCCCTTGACTGAGTATAGTAGTACTAAGTCACCTTGTTCAAAGCTGCACTGCTTGACATGCTTATCAAACTAGCTTTTGCATCTTGCCTTCTCGCATATGAGTGCATGGGTGGCTAGGAGTCGGGTTTTTGTTAAGCACTTGAGTTCAATCAAGCATTCTGTCCATGCCCCCTTCCCATCCCATCTTTCTTGAAAGGCAATCTTGAGGCTTGTTACAAAGAATTCCAAGGGAAGGATCGCCTCTGTACCATATGTCAATATAAAGGGGGTCTGTCCTACCGCTATCTTCTAAACCGTGTGGTAGGCCCACAAGGCCACCATCGATTTGTTATCCCAATCATTGTAGGAAGCATAGACAACCTTGGTCAGACATTTATTAGGATTTATTTGTCGATTTGGCTTGACCGTTTGCCTGCCGGTAATAGGGTGAGGATTTTGAATGGATGACTAGGAAGAAGAACACGAGGTGAGCTATTACTTTGTTGATGAAGTGTGCGCACTAGTTGCTGACTAGTTTGATGGGGCAACCAAATCGTGAGATCACTTGCTCCCATAGGAACTTAGCGGTTGTCCTAGCATCATTCTTTCTTGTAGCTCGTGCTTCTGCCCATTTGGTTAGATAGTCAGTGGGGCCATGATGATGTATTTAGCCTGTGAATATTGTGTCGCAGGACTAATGGGTCCGATGAAGTCAATCCCCCATTTCTCAAAGGGTTGTCATGCGATAATTGGGGTTATCTCCATGCGATCTTTGTGGATAGGGACTTTAGTTCATTGGCACTCATCACAATGCTTCACGAATCGCATCGCGTCTCGGAAGAGGGTAGGCCACCACATCTGGGACTGTAGCACCTTGCGAGTTATTGCATCCCCACTGAAATTTCCTCTTGTGATTCCATCGTGTGACTCTATCAGTATGTCATGCATCTCATGCTCACAAACGCATCTATGCAGTAGCTTGTCTTGCCCCAGCCTGTAAAGTTGGCCAACTATCAATTGATAGGGTTGAATTTTCAGGATAAGCCACCTAAGGCGGGCCCCACCTTTTCTATCGATCGTTCCGGTAGTCCGTGCTGAAGTAGTTGAACTATGTCATCTACCAAATACGGCGTCGGGTCGACTTTAAAAAAATATTTTTCACTGGATAATTGAAATAGGTGTGCGTTTGGCAGTTCATCCACAATGCCTTGTCCAGCCACTTCTCTCGTGGGGATACGAGAGAGATGGTCAGTCATGTAATGCTACTTCCCTTTACGCACCACCATGGAGAAGTCAAATTCCAAAAGCAGAAGCAGCCACCTAGTAATGCATCTTGTAGCGCATGTGTTAACCCCAGCAAGAAGAAAGTAAAAGGAAATAAAAAAGATGCAGGGCAAAGGCGGGAAAAAGGTAGCTCAATTGAAGAAAGAAGAGGAGAAAAGGCCAAAAGCGCAAGGGCAACCTTAAAAGTCCAAGGCAGCTGCAAAAAAGGAAAAGGTGCATTTTAAAATACAAAGGCGCACCCTGAAATCTTGTAAAAAAGTGCCAGGCGGTGGAAAATCTGGAAAGCTAAAACTGAAGACAAAGACAAAGGCCAAAGCAAAGAGCAACGGAAGACAAAGGCGCACAAGGAAAAGCGCAAGTCAAAACCCTTGTAAAAGAGCGCAAGCGCATCATGGTTTAATTCAAGGAGCGTCGGGCTCTCACCCATGCAATTTGTAAACATAGACGGGCGGTGGAAAGGAAGCTAGGAAGATAGGAGGACAATGAGAAAAAGGGCCTAGGCTACGGCCAGCCATGTAAAAAAGGGGAAAAGGGGATGACCGCCCAAAAGGGATTTAGGGTTTTGTATATAAAGTTGAAAAGTGAATGAGAAGCTCATTCTTGTGTGTGGCAAAAAGTAGCTCTCCTCCTCTTCTTCTTCTTCTTGTTCTTGCTTGCTTGAGCTTGTGCTTGAGAAAGGGAGTGTAAGAGTGTGAGGGAGTGAGTGTGTGAGGGTGAGGGACCATAGGGTGGAGAAGCTCTCTATCTTCTCCTCTCTTCTTCTCTTCTCCTCTCTTCTCTTCTCTTGCTCACGGTGATGGAGCTTGGAGTGTGGAGCTTGAGGATGGAGCTTGCTTGAAGCTTGCATTTGGATCATGGAGCTACTGGAGTGCGCGGGAGAGGAGGTAACTCGAACGGCATGGAGGTAAGCTCACTACACTCGTAGACATGGATGGCGCGTCGGCTATGTGAGAGGTATCCATTAGTGCTCGACTTGGAACGCTTGAAACAATAAGCGATCCATGGGTCTTGGCGGTTGAGCAAAAGCTCCCACATTTTGGTTCCATTGCCCGGACAAACGGATTCAAGCCTTGAGCGCTTGCGTGCTTCGAATCGAGCATCAAAGTAAGAGTTTTCCCTTGAACCAGTGCTTGAGATAGGTAGGAAGTGAGGGGGTTGAAGATGGTATTCAATCTCCTTGAGAAGTAGGTTTTTTGCTTTTTGAGATTTATATTGTGAGATGGAGTAGTGTACGTATTTACTTTGTGATTTGGATGCATTAGAGTAAGAGAAAACACAAAAAAACAAAGAAAATAAGCATTAGGGTTACTGTTGCAAAATAGGGCAAAAACAGGGTAAGAATCGTGCAAAAGTGGTAAAAAAATCGCTTGTGATGCCTAAGGTCGGCAAATGAGTTATTGGGGGTACCAATACCATACTCGAAAAGGGGTATAAGGGCCAAAAAGTGGCAAGAAAGGCCACATTGTGCATTGCAGGGTTTAAGGAGAGAAGGAGAGAAGAGGAAAGTATGGTGAGGGAATCCGCTTTAATTTTGGCATCAGAGAGATCGTTGGCCAGCCCAGGTAATTCTACACCTTCCCCTATAGTAGTAGGACCAATCTGGAGCTGCTCAATAAGGGGGAAGGCCTCCAGCATGCCCGACATGACAAATTTCGTGAGAGTCGACGAAAAGACGCACGGCGCCTGACACGTCCGAGTCATGACGACTCTGGTTCGAGACCCAGACTCGGCCCTCGGACCACTCAACTCGACCCACTCGACCACTACCACTTGGACGCCCACACTCAGGCCGTCCGAATCGAGCACTCGACCACTTGGCTGTGCCTCGGCCCACTCGACCACCTGACCTAGCCTCGGCCCACTCGGCCACTTGACTCTGCCTTGGCCTACTCGGCCACCTGACCTAGCCTTAGCCTAGTCGGCCCTCGGACACCCGGGTTCGGACCGACCGAATTTTTCATTCAAACAGTCACACATGACCCTTACCACTCGGCCCTCGGACGTACCAAATCAGGCACTCGGACCCTGCAACTCGGACCAGTTGGGCCGAGTATGCAGTTTGACCAAATTTTCAGAAAACTTTACCTGACCCAGCCAACACTTAGCAGCACGAACTGTTGGAAGCCTTTAGGACACTCAGAACTTGATTCTGGCACACGGAATAGGCTAAATCATAGGGCACAGCCACTTAGTAGCTAGAGGCAGGCGGTTGCGAGACTAGGGACTTAGACGCAAACCGTCGAGTGGAAAAGCCTGATTAGACCCAAAAACGAATGAGGCAACGAATTAGAAAAAGAGCTCTAAACCCTGAAATTGACCCCACAGGCTACATAGAGCGAAAGGCACATCATAGATCCACCACTGGGCCAAAACTCCGAGCAAGTGGTTCAAGATTTGACGGAACGATCCTCCAAGCTATGCATGGTGCTTGCCGTAATGACCCTGCGGGTCGGGGAGGGGATCGCCTCCCGGACCCCGCAAAGGGGCCCCTGCCCCCTCCGTATCCACCCCAAGTAGGTTGGAGAGAGAACGCACGCTATGACAGGCCCTCCAACTTAGACCTTCGGGCAGTAATGGCCCTACACGAGCATGGATTCTCACTTGGAAAGGAGCAACCAGAAGCCAACACCCGAATAGAGGCAAACAGAGACCCTAGAACCCTAACATGCCAATCTAGCCATCAAGGGCAAAAAGGCCACACTACAAGGACACATGTACATTGTGTTCAATCTACATCTGGTCAAAGCAAAATGCAACATCATCAAGCTACCAATGCAGAGATGACTAGACATGACCGTCCTGGCAATAGATGTACCCTGAGCAGCGCTGCACAGACAACCCAAGATCTCTGTGGAGAACCCACGTCTGACTATGCAGCTAGGGACTCAAGGGCATGTATTAGAGGGGTTGACGTTGTAAACCAAGACCCGGATGATGAAGACATAGTACCACCTGCTTATCTTAGGGTCAAACTCACCGCAAAAAGAGAGCATAGTGTTGATGCTCTGATGATGAAGGAGTAGATTTCATATCTTGACTTACGAAGCATGGGCTGTACTGGGTCAACCAAAGCTCAAACCGACTGATGCAACTCTTAGTCCTTATGGGAAACACTCATAAGCACTTCTAGGGAAGTGCAAAATCCTTGTAACTATTGAAACAGAAAGCTTGCCAGTCCTGTTCTATGTTCCTCCGAATAGTGAGGATTATGGAAAGGAAATCCTCCTAGGAAGGCCCTTCAAAAAGGAAACAAAGTGTGAAGCCGACTATATAACACAGAGGATACACCTAGCACTACAAGATGTGAGGATAATCGCGACCTTTAGCAAGGGGGACCTCACCAAACCTCGAGAGAAGGGCAAGGTGCATTCTGACATACCAAGCAAGCCTAGTAATGAGAGTAGGGATCCGTTGAGAGAGTTGATACAAGCGCAGGTTGAATGGAGAGAACCAGTAAGTGAGGCCATACTTGAAACAAAGAGGGTAGGAGATAAGCCCAAGGATAGGGCTTGGACTTACAAATATAATAGAAGATCACGAAAGAAGCCCAAGCCTTACAGACGAAGGCATCCATGGAGAGCACACATGACACCACGATGGATATCCAAGGCGCTGCTTCGTGCTCAAGGGTATTATGCAGACACCCGATGGATTTGGATACCAAAGTCTCCTGCTAAACCACCTCGGTCAGGAGCCCAAATTAGGTAAAAAAGAACGAGACATGGGAGGATCCCTAAATGAGAATCCGAGTCTCGAACCAAAAATGTTGGAGTGATTGCGCCCCTCACGGTTGAAATTAGGAAACCGAACAGGACCCATCAAATACTAGATCCTCAGCCTAGTGTGCCTAGCAAGCATATATTAGAGGGATCTGTTGAATGTGCACGAGGTCCACTAGTGGCCAAGGAGCCTTTGACTTCCCAAGGGGACAAGGAGCACCACAGGCATAACGTCACTCATGATGGGGCTGATTGCTTAGCAAAGCTAACGACGGAATCCTCCAACAATCACAAGCAAATCATTCAGTCGGTGCCAGGTCTGCCTAAGAGTCCTAGGTCCCCTACGTCCTCTCTTCTCAAACGGACCCCGGAGGCACAACGACAGCTGTCAATGGCAGGGGCTCACTCCCAACCTCTGTCTCCATTAAAGTTTCCAAAAACCCAAGAGGGGAAACATGACACTGGCCGTAGCTCTCGGCCCAAGGATACTCTCCTGTGACCCAATGTGACTGGATCAACTCAGGATCGATCCACACAGGTGGGTGTTCAGAGGACAACAAAAGACACGACCACGTCCGATCGCCCCAGAAACTCCACACTGCGATCCACCAAGAGTGACCAACCCATTGGACTAAACGCCACTGCTCCCGACTAGGGATCGCAGCAGTTGCAGCCCTCGGCTGTGACCACACCCCTTGCGGAACGTGTCCCTAACACTTCATCTGAGGAGGAGGTGCCGCAACCAGTAGCCTTGACAACTCCCATCCATCCCAAGCACCTAAAGCCTAGGCTTGAGGAGAAACCCCTCAAAGGTGTGGCCAAGGAAATGATGCACCAACCCACTCAACCTAGCAAGGCTATTCAGCGGGTCACGTCTATGTTCCATGAGGACACACTAGGGAAAGGAAATGCTAAGGCCCAACCAGGCACAACAACGGTTGACCTAGTCCAAGGTCCTAAACCATTGAGAGACATGCCTTCACTGAGCAAGAGAAAGAGGAGAAAACAGTGCAAACAACAGTAGCTACAGGTGGTCATGGACCCCAAGAGTGTTAAAACCAAGAGCGCTGGAGAGCTGGGGAATAAAGCATCATGTCCATCCACCATTGAACCCATTGATGTCCCTCCTAATAGCGGTAAGACCTCAGACACATCCACGTGCTCTGAAAAGTTAAAGCGGCTGTTGCCATCAACAGTTGCTTCCAATGCTCAATCCACTGACAATAGAACTCTCATCGACCAATCAAGAGTGGAGATAACACTGCCACAACAGGGCAACAAATTCATACCAGTCACATCCAAAGAGAACCATGATGCAATGACGAAGCCTCAAGAGAACCATGGAAATCCCAAGCGCATGAGCACTCCTAGCATTGACCAATCTTGCTATTCTAGGCGTGAGCCCCCAGCTACGCTAAAGCCCAGTCAAATTCCTAGAGCCTTGCGTGAGATGGCAACCGAGCAAGCCCTCGTCGAACATAGAGGTGTCTCAGAATGCCTAGCTGAGTTGGATGCCAAGCTCAAGGTGTTCGCACATGTCTATGTCCTAGCAGACATGCGCGCATTCCCTAAAGAGCAGCTTGGAGACTACTTGCCCTTCCCTTTATCTTGGGAAGAGCAGGAACACCTTGATGAGCACTATAGCATGCTCTTGCATGAATGCTTGCTACTCATCTTGGGTGAGGAAGTCGACAAATTGCACTTAACTGTCAAATTCAATGAGGCGCTCTGGCAATCGAATCTTGTAGACATAGAGCAACTAAAGCGATTGTCAGCAGGCTGAAGTCGATTTGAGCAGCGTTGGTGTGATAGCTGCATTGCAATGGCCAAACTAGGGGCTTTGATCATGACAGTCTCTAAGGAGCGATTGGCCAAATGGCGATCCCAAAGAGACCCAACCTATGTGGTACCAACTTTCCTTCGAGTGCTGACTGCCATTCGGGGCAAGGATTTGGCTAAACCAAGCCAAGAAAACCCTTTGCTTGATAAGGTTCTCACTGAGGAGGAGTTACATATCGCCAGTAGACTCGGACAAGGTTCCATGCTACTCGATGTGGTGAAATATTTATCAGTGTTGAGTAAGCTGCCACGTGTACTAGATGCGTGTGCCAAGCTTCAGTACAATCCCGAGTTCTACAATTGGTTTCTATCCTAGTGAAGTGACAAGGATTCGAAAAAATGTATATATATATATATATAAACAATGATTTTCGTGTCACCCTATATAGACATTATCAACACACACAAGCAATAAAAAGTCAAGCGCAAACATAAGAATCGGGGCCAATAGGCTATGCTGGGCCGGCCCCCTTCACCAAGATCATGTCCGCCTCTGGCAAAGGGCATGCACCCCACATTGCCACCATGGAAAGCCCTGAACAACATCCCTCATGATGTAAGCAGGGCGCAGTCCCTCTCTACACACTTTTCCCTTCCCAGCCCATCCTTCCGAGGATGAGCCCTCCAAACGCAGGACCATCAACCGATGTAACTTGGCGTGAGTCACGCTTTGCTCGTAGTTAGAGGCCAGAGGGACACCATTACAATGAGTACATCATGTTCCGCACCTTCTCTTCTAGTCATATGCATTTGACAACCCACACTGAAATCCCTCCTATGCGAACAATCTTATTCCATATCAAGGCCTAACTCTTGGATTGCATCTTGCAGGCTTCCAAAAGGAAAACATGGAGAACCACGGACAGCTAGCGTGTAGAGATGCTCTTCGCAGACGAGGGGAGCACGGGGCACGCGCCCCTCCATCGGTGCGCTATGTACACACTCTCAAGAGATATGCAAAGAAGCACGGACCGAAATGGCACCGTCCCGGATGAAGGCCTACAAATCCTCGGACTAGGAAAGTCAAAGCTCAGCTAAGCGTGCAAGCCGTAGCAACAGGAGTTGCACAAATCCCCCACGAGCGCTCAAGCGCCAGATGCCCAAGAGCAGGAAAGGTGGCCAGGGACAGGGAAGAGTTCGACGAATTAGTTAAAAGCATTTTGGAACTCGGGACTATACCATCCATGTCCCGACCGACATGTGCCCTACCCAACCTCATGACAATCCTGTACCAGCACCAGCCCAGTCGCCCAACCAATCAGACTCGCCCGACCTAGTAGAAATTGACTAAGCCCTAGGATGTACGAGCAGCTTAATAAGTTATCAGGACCTAACTTTTTGTCTTTTGATGGGTGAAAGGGAAACCCCCCACTCGTGCAACTTCTGCTGCCTATAGCTAATGTATGCCGCATCTTTGACAAGCGATCGCATATGCAGTGCGATTAACATCATAGCATTTTGGAAAGTCATGTTTTAACATAACTATATCTGTTGAATTACTTAACAAAATCAAGCATGTGCTCTCACGACATGACAAGTGGATGCACGATAACGCAGGTCTTTGTGCAAACATGTTCAATGCCTGGGTCACTGCAAAACCATGACCGTGCACTAACTGCAACAAAGTCACGCTGCTGAGCGCGAACCATCACCCTCGCAAGTGCACACATTGCACGAACCCACGTGTAGTCATGGGCTTTCTTGGGTCACACTCTGTGCTCACAATGGGGGGCGCTGCAATCGTACCAATATCGCAACAACGGCTCCCCTAACAATGAGGCTAGGGAAAATTCATCGTGGTCACATCCATTTCCCGCGCCTCCGAGGCTTGACATGTCCCAACCCATTGAAAGGCTCACAGCCCCAGCATATTACAATGGTTGTATTGTGAAAAAAGAAAAGAAAAGAAAAGAAAAGAGAAAATAAAAAACACACCCATGCACACATCACCGCACCTAGGGGTCCTCAAAATTAGGTGCGTCCAGTGACCTTGGTCTGCTGGCTCCGTCTCTAGTCTCCTAGCCCCCTAACATCACCCACAATACTTCAGGGCACATCAAGAGCAGGACAACCCTAGAAAGCTTGTCTCGCCTGTGGTTAAACTTGTCACCCTGCACCTTCCCACAATGCCCTCTCACACTCTGCCTTAAAACCATGGCACCCAATTGGGGCATGCACCGCACGAAGGGCCATAAGCAGTACACCGTTCTCATCCATAGGCCAATGTCACCCACCTCCGGCTCGTACACTATTCCTGTGCCCTATCCTACTACGTCTACAATCACAATGCACACAATGGTGCACCCACCTTCACATGTACTTTTTCCCACCAGGCCGCAATTTTCTACCTATATAATATCTAAGTATGCATGAACACTCACATAATATCTGCACTATAATGTATACACAATTTGGGTCCTCAAGTGTAGGACAATACTCCAGGCTTGCTTAGAGTTCGACCTGTCTCCCAAACTAATCAATATTGACGACTCCAACGAAGGTGCCGTTCGCTCTTCATCAACACTCAACTTTGAATTCCTATCCTTATCACCCTATAAGCCTACCAAGAATCATCATACACTAAATCCCCAACAAACGGCCACTTGTACTCCATCCGGGCAACCCCCCCAAATTATAGCCCTACCACCACCTCCCATTACCCTACCACCTACACCTTAACCCACCAATGTGCCCCCAACAACCTTTCTTCCCATCACTACCGACACTCCACCATGGCAACCCCCGCCGTCCTTGCCACCCACATCTTCGGTGCATGCTAACGCCTGCTACCTACGATGGTGAGTGCCATGGGACTGGCATTCGTCTAGGAGGGGGATAATGTTAACCCTAACATGAAGAAAGCAAAAGGAAATAAAAAAGATGCAGAGCAAAGGTGGAAAAAAGGTAGCTCGAGTGAAGAAAGAAGAGGAGAAAAGGCCAAACGTGCAAGGGCAACCTTAAAAGTCCAAGGCAGCTGCAAAAAAGGGAAATGTGCATTTTAAAATACAAAGGCACACCCTGAAATCTTATAAAAAAGTGCCATGCGGTGGAAAATCTGGAAAGCTAAAACTGAAGACAAAGACAAAGGCCAAAGCAAAGAGAAACGGAAGACAAAGGCGCACAAGGAAAAGCGCAAGTCAAAACCCTTGTAAAAGAGCGCAAGCGCATCATGGTTTAATTCAAGGAGCGTCGGGCTCTCACCCATGCAATTTGTAAACATAGACGGGTGGTGCAAAGGAAGCTAGGAAGATAGGAGGACAATGAGAAAAAGGGCCTAGGCTACAGCCGGCCATGTAAAAAAGGGGAAAAGGGGATGACCGCCCAAAAGGGATTTAGGATTTTGTATATAAAGTTGAAAAGTGAATGAGAAGCTCATTCTTGTGTGTGGCAAAAAGTAGCTCTCCTCTTCTTCTTCTTCTTCTTCTTGTTCTTGCTTGCTTGAGCTTGTGCTTGAGAGAGGGAGTGTGAGAGTGTGAGGGAGTGAGTGTGTGAGGGTGAGGGACCGTGGGGTGGAGAAGCTCTCCATCTTCTCCTCTCTTCTTCTCTTCTCCTCTCTTCTCTTCTTTTGATCGCGGTGATGGAGCTTGGAGTGTGGAGCTTGAGGATGGAGCTTGCTTGAAGCTTGCACTTGGATCGTGGAGCTACCGGAGTGCGCGGGAGAGGAGGTAACTCGAACGGCATGGAGGTAAGCTCACTACACCCATAGACATGGATGGCGCGTCGGCTATGTGAGAGGTAGCCATTAGTACTCAGCTTGGAACGCTTGAAACAATAAGCGATCTGTGGGTCTTGGTGGTTGAGCGAAAGCTCCCACAGCATGGTTTATTAACCAGATACAACAAGGCTTGATGGTCAACAAAGAAAGTAAAAGGCATAGCCAAAATATAATGTCAGAATTTCTTCAGGGCAAATACCATGGCCAAGCCCTCTCTCTCCATTGTCGAGTAATTCATTTAAGTTTCAGTGAGTTGTTTGCTAGCAATTTTGGGCATGCCAGGCCACACAATCTTCTAAAATGCAAAAATAGATAAGGGGCAAGGTTTGTATATAGCTGGGATGGCCAAAAAACTGCAGCACAAGTCGATCGATTTGTTTGTTTGGCCCTAGAATCTCTCGTCTCTTAGAATCTCAAGCTAAAAATGTGCCTTCCACCCCTTCCTTGGGTCTTAAACCTTGTTCTAATGCCCGATGCTGCCCCATTAGTGTGTATGCCTTGTCAATGGGTTGCGAGCCCGTTTCCCCCCAATTTTTGGCCTATTTTGGGTATGTTTATAGTAGAAACACTAAAATGATTCACTTCAAATTCTTGATCCTATCCTACTCTAAATGCAACAAAAATCAAAACCCAAGTACTAAAATGATTTATCCTACTTGTCTACTCATCAAAAACCCAAAATACTTACTTATTTTGAAGATTAAAAAATTCAAATATCCTACCTATATCAAGCACCGGTTTGGGGATGCAACCCCACTTTGACACTTGATTTGAGGCGCACAAGTGCTCAAGCTTGAATCTGTTTGTCCTGGCAATGGAACCAAACTGTAATGGGAGCTCATGCTTAATCGCCAAGACCCACGTATCACTTATTGCTTCAAGTGTTTCAACCAAGCAAAAATGGCTATCTCTCACCTAGCCAATGCACTTTTGATCTTACTATGGGGGTGTAGTGAGCTTACCTTGATGCCTGAATGAGTAGCCTCCTCCCTCAAGCAAGCCGGTAGCTCCACAATTCGAGATGCGAGCTCAAGAAACCTCAAGCCTCCTCCTTCAAGCTCCATCTTCCATAGCTGTGCACGAGACAAGAGAAGAGAAGAGAATAAGAAGAGAGGAGATGATGGAGAGCTTCTTCTCCAAGTTCCCTCACCCTCACTCTCACACACTCACTCCCTCACACTCCCTCTCTCAAGCAGACACAAGCAAGAAAGAAGGAGAGAAGAAGAGAAGAAGAAGAGAATCACTTTTTCCACACACCAAAGAATGAGCTCCTCATTCACTTTTCAAGTTTTTATACAAGCCCTAAATCCCTTGGGCACCCGTCCCCTTTTTTACATGACTGGGCATCTCACCAAGGCCCTCTTTCCCTATTCCCTCCTAGTTGCATTATCCCTTCACCTATTTCCATTTAGACTTTACTACTTGTACAAGAGGGAGCCTAACGCTCTTATAAAATGAATTACATTGTGCCCCACACTTTCCTTGTGAGAGCCCTCGGAGGCTCTCCTTCATCCTTGAGAGAGCATCCTTCATTCTTAAGAGAGCCTCCTTGATCCTTGAGAGGGCCTCCTTCATCCTTGAGAGAACCTCCTTCATCATTGAGAGGACCTCCTTGATCCTTGAGAGAGCCTTTCTAGAATATTCGGTGCTCTCCCACGTTTTTCTAAGCTTGCCTTCTCCTCCACTTTTCCTACTTGGGCAAAATGAGCTTCTCAATTCACTTTTTGACTTGGGCTTCCTTAGTCTTCGTCTGCTCCTTTTTGGCTGCATGGTCCGTGTCTGTGACATGTCTTGTAACACATACAACTTCTATAGATATGGATGTAAGAGAGCTTAGAATCTATGCTCAAGTTTGAAAAGAGAAAATATCCATACATGACTAGCAATGTCAAGCATACATATAATCAAAGAGCCTTTCTAGATGGTATATAAGCATAGGTCACACTAATGTTCAAAGCATATGCTTGATGTCCACTATTTATGACAACAAAGATCCTTCCAATGGGTGAGAAAGTTGAGTTTTAATCAATCTGTAGAAGCATCAATACATCAGCCTAGTATTAAGATATTGGTGAATAAGCATTAGTGATGCATAAACATTCAAATGCATGTTATCCCAAACTATGAATAACATGTCTATCCACAAATGATAGTTAGTGAATGATGATTTCTTCCTTGAATGGTTCCCAAGACAAAGCCAAAAGTGCCAAGATGAATACTCAATAGTTGAGCAAGAAGTAAGAGAAAGATTGAGCAAGATAACCCCTCTTAAAAATGCACCAAACATTGTAACCTACTTCCTAGGGGGTTTGCCTACCACTGCTCATAATCCTCTTGGTTCACTTGGCATTGAGCAAATCGTGTCTTAAAAGTTTGAGAAATGAGCTAGGGATATAATAGTTACCTCAGATGATTGAAGGTATGGCTACTAGGAAGTTGGGATTGAAGCTCTCTTTCCTAGGTTGTAGGGGAATGGTTGAAGCTGCTTGAATGCTTGCTTTGATATCAGTTAAAAGGGTGAGCATGAGAGAGAGAGAGAATATCACAAGAAGAAGAAAGAGCAATAGCTATAGAGACTTGAACTTAAGAGAGAAAACCTGTGTGTGGGAACTCCAACAATCATAAGGTGTGACCTACCTTCCCTTTATTATTCTATCGTAGTAAAGAATAAAGATAACAACGATAGGTAGTCGCCACTTGCAATGTATAAGTGAGTGGGCCCTAATAAGGTAAATATAGGAAACTAGGAACATGTGGCCTTTAACCCCGAATGCAATGTGTGAACTACCTTCCCTTTATTATTCTATCATTGTAAAGAATAAGAATAACAATAATGGGTGGTTGCCACCTAAAATGTGTAGGTGAGTGGGCACTAAGTAAAAGGTAAATATATGTAGCTAGGATCATGTTGCCTTTAATGCCCAACACAATGGTGATGGGAAAGAAAATACCCCCCACAAAGAACAAAGGGGGAAAAATGCAAGAGAAAGACTATATGTCTCAATAAGCTGGCTCGCAAACCAATGGTGGATAGGAATGTTTATGCTATGCCTGATGAGGATGGTAGGAGTGAGGAAGCTAAGATCTTTCTCTACTATGAATGAACCAACCATGCAAAAACTAACAATAGTAATGTGGAATATTAGAGGCATGGGAAGCAACTAGAAGAAAGATGATGCTTATGCCCTAATAAAGAAGAGAAAGTCTAATGTCCTAGCAATTTCGGAGGTGAAGCTTAGCTTGAAGAGGGGAAACTCTTTTTCATAGGATATGTGGTCTTTGAGGATCTTTGTAGGAAAAGCACTAGCAACACCTTTTTGGAGATCGGAGAGATGTTGAGACTGACCCTATATATGGCTAGAGGTGACAGTAGCCTAGTCATCATAGTATCTATTGAGATAGGAGGTGACAAGTTGGTGGTGGTCTCCATCTATGGAGACAATGCTTATGTTGAAGGGGATACCCTATAAAATGAGTTGACAAAAATAGGAGTTGAGGACAATGTAATATTCATGGGCAATAATATGATTCTTTGAGAGGAAAATTGATCTCATGAAGGTAGTATGATGTTAATCCAAGAAAGGGACCTTTTGCATGAGTTTGAGATCACACAAGACCTTATTGATGTTGCCACAACATTTAATAGAGATAGCAATCTCACTTCACTTGGCATAATAAGAAAATCAGCCATTACTGGTGGTCTACTAGGTTTGATCATGTATACTTGAATCATGGCACATGGTGGGTTACCCTAGACATTTGACATATGATGCTTACTTATCATGCTTTCTCTAATCATCTTCTTTTGCTATGTATGATAAGGCTAGGTGAAAATTATATGAGGCTTCCATTATTTAGGAAAGCTTCGACAATTAGCTTACCCTTCCTTGGAGTGAAAATAGGAAACCAACCAAGCACCCTTCTATTAGTTGGGCTTGCTATATTATAGCAAAAAATGAAGTGGCTAAGAAATGTTGTAGAGATAAGGCTACTACTAGGAGGGATACATATAGGACAGATGTGAATATGTGAGGAGTATGTCTTACTAGGTCTTGGTGTGTGCTCCACTAATGGCATATTGCATGATCTCCTCAAGGAGGTGGAGTGTTTCCTTGAGAGTGTGTAGAAATAAAGAGTTGAGGCAACAAAGGTACAACTAAAAAGTAAGTGGTACATACTGGGTGATACTCCTGATACTATTTTTTAAGGGCATTGGAAACCAGGAAGCATCATAAGAAGATTATGATGATTGAGGATGGCCATGAACAAATCCTCAAAGATATTGTAGGGATCTATGCTTGTTTAGGTGGTATGCTAGCTATCTATTTTATGGGGTGGTGACAAGGGGTTTAGTACTCTAGTAGCTAGTGAATTCTAGAGAAGAGAAAGGCTCATTTTTAAAGGGGAAATAAACTTCAATGTTACCTTTGGAAATCCTCCAAATTGAAGAACCAGGAGGAACACCAAGAAAAAGGGAATTCTCTTGAAAGGAAATCTATGTTGTAACATCAACAAGCTTTTATTTCATTCTTTTGATCATCAAAACAAAGAAAACAGCAATTCTTCATGCAGCATCATAGTAGATTTCTCCAACGAATTTGATAGAATCAACCATAATCTTCAACATATTCATAGAATCCATCAATAGAACAAAGAACGCAAAGGAATACACCATCTTTGAATGGAAATCAATCACTTAATATTCATCTTCAATGTCTTCATAGTTCTCTCTCTCAATCTCTCATATACAGTTACACTGTTTTGATAGAATTGGCTATCTCTGACTCTCTCTCTCTCTCTCTCTCTCTATCAATAATACATAATCTCCTCACTACAATACTCTCATAATAACTCTCAATAATCCTTCTTAGGTCGTGGATGCACCTCCCAAGAGGTATGTCTGATATGAAGAGTCACCAGAGCCACTACAGTGTCTTTTCACATCTTACTACTGTCATTGTCACTCAGTCTTCTCTTCAGTCTTTAGCACTTGCTTCTTCCACTTGTTTTAGCTCTTTTGAACTTAGATTCATCCTTTCTAAAAGTTATAAAACTCTCCCAAGTCACACATACATTCTACAGAACACTTACAGAGGGTCTACATAACAATTACAGTACAGTACCAGAGAAGAGACAGAGGCTCTACAGAAGGTCTACAGAAGGTTATAAGAACCTCATAACTCATACTCAAACCATTCCATACTATCAAAAACTCTTCAATAGGCTTTCAAAATATCTCAATATTCATCAATCATCAATCCATGCTTCATACAGAAGATAATCAGAACAAAACAGAAGCTATACAGAAGGTATACAGAACCAATCAGAACCTCACAAAACATCATAGAGCTTCATATCTCTACTGAGAATCATCATGAACTTCCAAAACATAATCAATATCATCCAAAACACTCTCAAATACTTTCATGAACAACCATACATCACTCTAAATCCATCAAAAATCAATCATTCAAACCTTAAAAACAATAAAAATCAGTCAAAAATTTAGTCTTTTTCCACTCTCAACACAAATGCTATCATTACGTGTTACAAATGGGAAAATTTAATTTTCTAATGCTTGACAAGCTTGTTGTGATTGCATTGGCTCTTGATGGGACTGAAGATAGTGGTATACTGCCCTATCTATGTAGAATACATAACAGGACAAAGAATGCTTCATGGGGTAAATCCCAAATCTAGTTCTATGAAGTTATGCAATGAGCCATGACTCGAACCCTTGCATGATCTATGAAGTCAAATTACCTTATCCAAAACTAGACATATCTAGTGAGAAAAATTATGCCTTACTCACAGCCTTGCACCATGAAGTAAGCCACAAAGAAAAACCATAAGTAGAGCCTCTCCAGTAGGATACTTATAGCCCCCTATTGCAGTTGCATAATCCCCTCAAAATATATTCAAAACAAAATATAAAGGCATAATCCTAGAGGCATAGATATCAAATATGAAGTAAGTATGATGGACAAAGAAAGAAACAAATGTGACAGTGGTACATCAAAGTAACTCATGAACTATGAGGCTCATGAGCATCATGGCAATCCGTAGCAGACTGCTCCTAAACATGATGCTCCTATAATCCAATAGGTGAAATATCATGAATCTTCGCAACTGTGAGATCTCTAATCTTAACTTGCTGGTTAAGATCCTACAAAACATCAATAATGTCAACTCTAACCACATCATCAACATGTGTAGGTTGATTTTTTGCACCTTGAATTTTCTTAGCACTCTGCAATCCAGCAAGCATATCCAGAAGTCTATGGTACTCAGCCTGTAGACCATCAAACTTCTTTTGAAACATGTCTTTCTCATGTGTCAATGCTTCCATATTCTCACACACAAAGGACTATTGTAAAACTACACAAATCCGAGAAAGAGTAAGAAAATCATAAACTACTCTATGATGCAAAACTCACTACCTGCACTATGAGGAAAAACTGCACTGCATACTCTATGGGGAAAAATTGCACTGCCTACTCTATGGGGAAAAATTGTAGAAAGTTGAACCAAATTGATAGCAACTATGGATTTATTTTGAGCTTCAGGAGGTAAATCATTATAATCTAGTTGTACCAACCTCCTTAATTTGAACCCATTTACTGTTAGCTTGTTTATTTCACCCTGCAAAGTAGCCAACACAAAAATTCCTTGACCCACACATTTTTAACTCATAAGGACCAGTATACCTCAACTTGAGCTTTCTCGGATGCTTTCCAAGCCTTGAATCATACACCATAACAAGATCTCCCTCCTTAATTATATTTTTCTTGATGTGTCTGTTTACCCATACCTATCTTCTTGACTTTATCAGTTTAGAATGGGACTCAGCATCCAAATACACTTCCTGAACATCATCTTCAAAGACTTTAATTGACTTACTTATATTGTGTTCATATTTTAACTCCACATCAATAATACCTTGTTGACTTACTCTATCAAAATCCTCCTCTATTTTTGATAAAGGATTTTGCTACTTCTTGAGTGTCTCCATATCAGTTCTCTAACTCCCCTCAAGGTTACCATTGCAATCTACAACCAAGTTGATGTCTTGTCGTATGAAATCACTGTCATGCTCTATGGGGTAACTGTGTTGTTGCATGGGGTAACTATATTGTTGCAGGGGGTTATTGTTTACTAATAATGGTAAACTTTTTGCTTGGAGTAGTAACCCTATTGCTTGCAGTAACCTTATTATCTGTTGCAATAACCTTGTTTCTTGTTGCAATAACCATGTCTATTGCAGCAAGGTTACAATCACCTTCATCAAGTTTGTAGTTTCCTGTAACATGAATGACATCTATTTTGTCCATTCAGGTCAATGACCAAGGCATGCACTTCATCAACGAAGTGATAGCGCATCTCCTATCCACCTTTCTCATTATCCATTGCAAATCATCGCCATACTACCCTTAGGTGAACGACCAGGCAGAATCCACGAATAAGATTCTCGTCAATGTCCTGACCAAAGTAGTCTCAACCTCACGTAGCGATTGGGACAACAAACTTATGGCGGCTTTGTGGGCTTACCATATGGCTTATAAAATGGCTGTCGGTCAAACCCCATTCATGTTGACCTATGGAACAGAAGCAATCCTACCCTTAGAATTCTTTGTTCCTAGCCTAAGAATAGCCCTTCAAGAACGATGGGAAGGGAAGGAGGCATGGACACAACGCCTGGTCGAGCTCGAATGCCTATTAGAGATCCGTCTTCTAGCCACCCATGCACTTATATGTGAGAAGGCCTGTCGCAAGAGTTGGTTTGACAAGCATGTCAAGCAGCGCAACTTTGAACAGGGTGACTTAGTGCTCCTCTACTCCGTTAAGGGACATAAATAGAAAATGAAATTTCGAGGCCTTGGACCCTTCAAAGTTCGTGCGATCAGCCGCACAGGCAATGTCGAACTCGAAACCTTAGACGGTGAGGGAATAGGCTTCTTCAATGGCAATCGTATCAAGAAGTACTACCCTCCCACCCATCCTTTGCATGAGCCCCCGATGTTAGAACCCCCTGTCAAAGTATGAGTGGCCACAATCACTGAGATTGATGATGAGGATGAGGAAGCTGTAGAGCCCGCATACCTCCATATAACGATCATAGCAAAACAAACCTGCGCTTTCAACACTTTGATCGATGAGGGAGCAGACTTCAATGTCCTAACTCATGATCATTGGACCAAACTTGGTAGACCACCACTTCAGCCCACGAATGCTAAATTAAGCCCATATGGGGCCCATTCCTACGCACTCCTCGACAAGTGCAAAGTAGCCGTTTCTATCGAGTCTGAGACTGCCGCAATGATTTTTTACGTGATGCCAAATGCTAAAGACACAGGCAGCACGGAGTTGCTACTAGGTCACACTTTCAAAAAGCAGACTCACTGCAATGTTGATTATGAGTCGCAGCGCATCCACCTTGCAATAGGCAACGTTCGCATTGTCACAGCTTTCAGCAAGGACTGCGCGACTTCATCATCATCTGCAAAGCCACTGATAGAATTCTCCATGACCAAATCTACAGAGGGGGTAGGGCGCGGCTGCCACCTCCCAGAATTCAGGAATCATAGCCCACAGTAGCAAAGCATCAGGCTCAACAGCCTAGATTTCAATGGAAGCCCAAGCAGCTGCAACTGTCGCCTAGGAGTCGACACTCCTATCCTCATAAGACCAAAAACTCTAACCCTAGGAGGCCAAGACGTAGTCACAGAAAGCGCCGCATGATCAAGCAAAGATGGGTCCCGAAAGCCCTCTTACGTGCGCAAGGCTACTACGAGGGAAATACTTGGCTGTGGATCCCTAAGGCCCACACGGCCAAGGGCACCATTCATACACCACCCTCAAGCTTGATCAAACTGCGTTCCATCAACCCTCAAAACCACAAGCCCCAGTGCTCTTTTGAACCACAACCATCTGCCTCATCCCCGCCTAGGCCCAAGAGAGTCCCACAAACCTAGCGGCCCAAACCGCAGGCTCTGTCACAAAAATCATCACCCACCAAAGTCAATCCGCCTCCCCAACTCCAACCTAAATGCAGCAGCCTGTCCATCGTGGCTGCTCCTAATCCCCTCAACATCCAAGCGACCAACCACAAAATCACGAACCCTCCCAACCGCCCATCTTCGTTGTCAAAAGTTCTTGTTCTATCAAACCTCAACTACCTGTCGGCCTTACGCCCTCCTATGAACGGAAATCCTTTTTAGCGCTAGCCGCTGACCTCGCTGAGGGCACCGGGGATGACGTGGTGAATTGTATTAAAAGACTAGATGACACTTTCGTGTCATTCGCGCTAAGCTACGACCGCTTGGACTTAGGTCTATTAGAAGAATCCTTTGCAACTGAAGTGCAAAATATGCCTTGCTCTTGGGAAACCTTTGAATTCACGTTCACAAAAGCTTCTCACTCCGCCGCTAAGTTTCTTAACAGTGAAATATCCAAGAAGCAAGCCATCAAACAACGCCTCATCACGTCATACGATCCATGAACCACTTCTGCTATCATTGACCAAGAAATCGCGGAGCTATCACAACTCGCTGATACTGGATCACCCTTCTTGAGGCAGTGGTATGCTCTTAGGTTGCAATGGGAAGTTGAAGGATGTGGCATAATGACCAACGCTGAGCAACGCCGCACCATCAAAACAACAGAGTATGATCCCACTTATGTCGTGCCCACCTCGTATAGAGTGTTAACCACTCTTCGCGGTCGACCCATGGAAGAACACATCAAAGGACACCCCTACCTCGATTGCTTGTTGACTGAGGAAGAGTTACACATCGCTAGCCGTTTCGACTTTGGTGACTTCCTCACAGATGTTCTCACATACATCATGCACATGGGAATTCGACCCTTTGATTTGGACTGCGCAGCTCAATTGGAATACAATCCAAATTTCTATACTTGGCTCCTTCACAAGTAACTCCTACACCCACATGCCGAAAGCCCTTGACCTTCTGACCCTCAATCCTAGGAAGGATTCTTCTCAAGTAGGAAGGGGAGGGGGTAAGGTGAAATGAATTAGACAGGAAAGGGGTAATGAATCAGATAGAAGGGGTAAGGTGAAATGAATCAGATGAGAAATGAATCGAAGGGGGTAAATCAAAGCAAAATCAATGAAAAACATAAACATATATTATGAAAAAATGGATGGGGTAGGAAAATGGGCATGAAAACTTTGAAGTAAAGGGCAAAAAGTCCAAGTCTAAAAAGGAAAATCTACATTGCTTCTTGATGAGTTCATTCAAAAAGCATAGAGTTTTTCTTTTCTAGCAATCAACGAATTCATATATGGAAAGTACTAATGAAAGTTACGATTTATGGCAGGAGCATAAAATGTCGCAGCAAGACTACGCTCATCGACTCCCATTCACAGACGAGGAAAGGGAGCAATACCGCATCCATCTAGAGAACCACGCCTTCAGTCAGCTCAAATTTCGAACCATCCACAACATAGAAGCTGTGGTGGTCAAGGAGGAAGCAGCCAGGAGGGTGGTTGAACAATGCAACCTCGCAAAGTATCTTGAAAAGTTCTCGTAGGAGCCGGACCACGTGAAGTGCATGGAGTTCCTCAGAACATACAACACAGATCAAGAATGTGGTACTGTGACGGTAGGCAGAGGAGAAGATGCAAAGCAGGTATGTCCGCTTAGACCCAGCCTTGGTGGAGAAGGCTTTGGGGTTGGTGCCAAAGACGGAGAGGAAACAGAAAAGGGATGTGTATGCCATGCTTAAAATGAAGAGGGAAGATGTGCTTACAAATGACGGCATAAGCATCCAAGATATCCCCGATGTGGAAGCCAGGATGCAAGCCAAGATGATACATGTGCTCTTCTCCAGCCAGCGCTACAATTCATTGATGCATCGAATTAGCATACCTGTGTTGGAGAATGTAGCAGCCCATACCCTAGACAAAGTAGACTGGAATGGGTACGTGTGAAAAACGATCGACCAGGCAGCCAAAGCATTGGCACTAGGAAGTCTGCTAGTAGGAGCAGAATCTCCAGCCTCTAAAGCTATAGAAAGAAAGAAAGCCTCCTCCAAAGCCTCCTTGATCGGGTACAGAGGTGTCTTGACTACGCTCATCGAGGAGGCGGTGAAGGAAGCACATGATGCAGAAGAAAGAGAAGGAGAAATGCCAGAAAGGTCGCCTCCTCACCAGGACAAGGATAGGTCCATCGATAGAACTGAGATAGAGGAAGAAGAGGAAGGACATACAAGCAAAAAGACAACTAAGAAGCCCAAGAAGAAGACAACGCAGAGAAAGAAGAAGGATGACGAAGGCAGAAAGAAGGAGAGAGAAGACTTGGAAAGGGCAAGAAAGAGTCCCTAAAAGAGGCCAAGGAGAGAGAAAGGAATAAGAGATAGGAGGAAGAGAAGGAAAAAGAAGAATTACAGAAAGAAAAGAAGGCATCGAAATAGAAAGTAGAGGAGAAGAAAAGAAAGGAAAAAGAAGAAAAAGAGAAAAAGAGGGAAGAGCAGAAAAAAGCGGAGGAGGAAAGGAGAAGAAAGGCGGACGAGGAAGAGGACCTGGTTGAAGCCACACGCTGGTCCATCGAGCAACAAAGCCGAGCGGATGAATTGGGGAACTGGAGCCCACAGAGAGAAGAAAGGCCAGAGTCTAGCACACAGGTGCCGGAGACCGTGCCACTTGCAGTCACTGAGGGCAAGGGCAAGGCCCCAACTCATCCAATTCCTACCCTCCTGGTGCCTTCCACTGAACCCACCACCACCACCCCTAGCATCCCGACCAGTGCCGACATGTCAAATTTCGTGGCATGGATGCAATACTTCATCCACAAAGAGATGGCCGAGGGACAGAGCACAGAAATCACGGCCACAAGACAAAAGAGGCCAGCTGCTAATGCGGAATCTAGGCAAGATCCTAAACGGAAGAAGGTGGAAGCCTCGACCTCACCCATCCACACAACGATGACGCCATCGGCTAACTACAACGAGTACATTGTCGAGCTACTCTCCCAATTAGAGAAAGCTAAGGAGGAATGCAAGATAGCCGTGGCTGAGTTGGCAGAGCTGAGAAGGAATCAGTAGCCGCCTTCCAGCTGGATAAAACGAGGATAATAGTCATGCAGCAAAGGGAGATCGCAAATCTCAAACAAGAAATGAAGGATAAGGATGACAGGGAGGAGCACTGGAGACAATAACTTGAGAATGAAACACAGGAGCTAGTGAAAATACAAAGAGAGCACAAGCTCCTGATAGTGCAATACCAGGAGCTCGTTATGAAATCTACTCAGGTGGATGCGCTTGTGGCTGAGCTGAATGCCAGAGATGAGGAGAGAAAACAAGACATAGAGGAGCAACAAGAGGAGATTGAACACCTGACAGATCAACTAAACTCTGAAAAAGAAGAGCAAGAGAGACTGGTCAGGGAGTTGGAGGACCACGAGCAAAAACTCATGATACTAACCCTAAAGCAAGGCGAAAGCTTGGAAGAAATGAACAAAAGAGCAGAGGAGTGGGCTATGCACAATGAAAAGAGGGTGAAAACACTGGCACGATGCCTTGCTCTAGTAGAGAAGGAGAAAATCATTGGAGAGAGCAAGGCAGAAGCCATCTCAGTGGCCTTCAGTGCCCAACATAAAGCCTTCCTCGACACCATCATGGACGCCACCCGCTCAGTGCAAGGAGAGCCGTTGGAGGTGACGCAAAGAAAGCTCAACATCGCACGCAGAGTCGTACATGCTGGATTGCAGATGCCACCCCTACCTGCGGAGGGTAGGTTGAGCTTGGACGAGCAACAAAATACCTATTGCTGGCCGGCCTAACCCCTTAGGAAATCGATGCCCTCGGATTCGAAGAGGAAGCACCATAGGGAGAACGGCAGGGGGAGAAAGTAGAACTTGAAATCGACATGAACTGATTCAGGGAGGATGTAGTCCCACAACCCCCCTCGTCGTAGTCTCAAGAGCCACCACAAGAGGACCCATTTGCGGAAAGACAAGCCGCATCTAGGGAAAGACGCAGAAAGCTAGTAGAGGAAACCAGGAAATAGCTGAGAGCCAAACCAGCCGTGTTGCCGTCCGCACCCCTCCCACCTTGCCCTGATGATATCCCTGCAGGATTCCATGCAGAACTGGTGCTGTGGGAGATACAAGAACAAGGAAATGATCCATTCACCTTTAGTTTTCTCCTACCGAACAGTCTGCGGAGGGTGTTACCACTCAAGGTGATGGATGAGGTGATCGCGATCGATGGCCGGTTGGGGCAAAGATCGCTAGAAGAGTGAGAAAAAACCCTGACCTCTTGGGGCACAGAAGCGGTTGATTACTGGCAGAACAAAGTTTTTGAAGTCCCACATACTGTACAGGGCTACAAAAGCCAACCCTTGTGGAGGAGGCGAGTATGCAACATCAGTATGCTCGCTTGGATGGTGTTTCGTAACACCCTGCCATTCGAGCGGAACAACCCTACTTACATGGCATACCCTCGAAGGGTAGGGGTGGATTTTGATGCCATCCTCCACGGGCGGTACGACTTCCCTATTATTTATAACTCTAATGTAGTATCCTTTGAGCATGCCCTTCTCTTTACCTCCAAAAGCCTAGATGATTCTATGACACGCTTTCTTGCGGATTTCTCCTCATGCCCTGACCCCGCCTTTGTAACAACCTGTAATTATCTTAGGTTACTTAAGCTACTCCTTAAGCAGGACCCAACTCCACAAGAGCGCAGCCTACCTCCCCTCTTCTTTGACCCTAATGCTATTGACAGCTGCGCCATGGCTCGTCTTATGTTAAGGGCTAGTCTCCTCCCCTCTTTTTACCTAGCCCTCCTAGAAGATATGAATGATAGCCAATCCACTAGGTGCAATCACCCTTTCCTCTCCACCACTTCTATTCATGTTCGCATGAATCTGAAAGATTACATGCAAAGCCACCAGTTTTTGAGCAAATCCATCTGACCCCCTTTCCCTCCTCATTCAGATGAAGACAAGAAGACAATTAGGCCTGACTGTCATTCCACAACTGTATTTTTAAAAAAATCAAAGCAAAGAAAAGAATATTTGAAAGGAAAAGCACACAAGCACTCACTTGCAGAAGCACTTAAACACCACATAGAACACTATCACTGCACCTAGGGGTTCTCAAGTTAGGCGTGCCCGGTGGCTTCGGTCGGCTAGCTCCGCTCCTAACCCCCTAGCCCTTTTTGCTTCCCCACTTCATGCTTAGGGCACATCACGGGCAGGATATACCTAGGGAGCTAACACTCGCCTATGGTTAGACCTATCACCCTAAGCCACTTGCACCACACCTCCCTTAACACAAATGGGATCCTCAAGTGTGGGACATCACCCAAGCTTGCGTACGGTTAGACCCACATCCCCATTCCACTAGCATGAGCATACTGCACTTACACAGTAAGATAGACACTCCCCTTTGGAAAAGCACTGAACCTTCTCCTTTCAGGCATCACACAAGCGGTAAACCACCAACTTCAGAGGCCCCCATCAACCACTTGCTATCTATCTGGCTTCCCCGATAAACATCAGCTTCCACACGCATCTGAATCTACATGTGGCCCTTCCCTTTACACCCTCATTGCCCAAGTGCCTACCACCCTACAACAACACAGAAGTGCCATGGGACTGGCACCCATCTCAGAGGGGGGTAATGTTAACCCCAAGTCAAAATGGTAGAAAATGGTGAAAAATGAAGAAAAAAGCGAAAAAAGCATGGAAGAAGAGCAAAGACACGCAGGCGACCTCTAAAAGCTAAGCCGAGACCAAAGGCGCAATTTTAAATAAAAGGCGCCTCAAAAACTTGGAAAACTCTTGTAAAAGAGTGCCAGGCTCCCTCCTGTGCCAATTGTAAAATATTAGACGGGCATAGGCTAGAGGCGTAAGGCTAGAAGAGGAAAATGGAAAAAAGACCTTACCACAATAGCCGGTCATGTAAAAAAGGGGATGGGTGCAAATGGGATTTTAGGGTTTGTATATATATTTCAAAAAGTGAATGGAATCTCATTCTTTGGTGTGTGGCTAACAAGAGCTCTCTTCTTCTTCTCTTCTTCTCTTCTTCTTGCTTGTGTATGCTCTTGAGAGAGGGAGTGTGAGAGTGTGTGGGAGTGAGGAATCAAGAGGGTGAAGCTCTTCACCATCTCCTCTTCTCTTCTTCTCTTCTCTTCTTTTCTCTTCTCTCGTGCATGCAGCTGGAGGATGGAGCTTGGAGATGGAGGAGGCTTGAGGATGCTTGAGCTAGCATCAATAATCGTGGAGCTACCGAGGTGTGCGAGGGAGAAGGTGACTCACATCGGCATCAAGGTAAGCTCATTACACTTGTAGGATCGACGGCGCGTCGGCTAGGTGAGAGATAGCCATTAGAGCTCGCTTGAAACGCTTGAAGCAATAAGCGGTCCATGAGTCTTGGCGGTTGAGCGTGAGTTTCCACAACAGGAGGGCAAAGACCACCCCTCCACCTTCACTCTATGTCCCCCTCCCAAATACCTTATAAACCCCTCCCTCCCCAATCGTAATGAAGATAGAGAGGACACCCTAGGGGAGGCCACCTTATCCCCCCCCCTTGCTGTTGGCCCATAGGAGAGAGGAGAGAAAAAGAGAGAAAGAGGAGGAGGAGAAGAAGAAGAAGAAGAAGAAGAAGAAGAAGAAGAAGAAGGAGAGGGAGGAAGGGGGAGAGAGAGAGAGAGAGAGAGGAGAAGAAGAGGAGGAGAAGAAGAAGAGAAGAAGAAAAAGAAGAAGAGGGAGAGAGAAGGAGAAGAAGAGTAAGAGAGAGGGAGAGAGAGAGGAGAGAAGGAGAGAAGAAGAAGAAGAGAGGGATAGTGAGAGGGAGAGAGAGAGAGAGAAGGAGAGAAGGAGAGAAGGAGAGAAGAAGAGAGGGAGAGAGAGAGGGAGAAGAAGAGTAAGAGAGAGGGAGAGAGAGAGGAGAGAAGAAGAGAAGGAGGAGAAGGAGAGAGAGAGAGAGAGAGAGAGAGAGAGAGAGAGAGAGAGAGAGAGAGAGAGAGATTCTTTTCCTTCCCCTCTGAAGAGAGTGGCCACACGCATCTGCTTCCCTTGTGGTTGCGAACCTATACCTGTCTCGCGAGATTATCCACCACTTGTAAACGACTCCACTACTCGAGCACAAGGTGTGGAAGTCTTGCGCGACTTGCAAAGATCGAGGATGGCCCCCAAGCAAAAAATGACGCGTGCAGATAGAAACCCCACAACGAGCAACAAAGCCTCAGGTGAGGACATCACTGCCCATCCAACTGCGGTACCAAATGTAAGTAATGTATTTCCAAGTTAATGAATGCTCGCTTTGATTCATGTGTGAGATGCATTAGACCTGCACTAAGCCACACATGAAGGGATTATTCAAAAGGGTAAGATTATCACAACAATCAAAAGATGGAGTTTACAAAGCGCATGTATCTAGGGAAGTTAGTTGCACCTAGATGTTATGCGACAAATCCATATGTAGCATGAACAGCATACGAGGTTCCAAGGTATTATCAACTCTCCCTTCCTGGAAATTAATAGATAAAGTATCTTACCGAGAGCGGAATTTTGGTGCCGAGAAGTGCTTAAAAATAGCTAAAAATTACGAATATCAAGAGAAAAATATTCAACGTCGAAGACGGCGGCTCCATCTAGGACGATTTTAAGAGTCAAAGTACTTTAAAGGCGCCCGAGCGACACTTGTTGATTTCTCATAAATTTTCAGACTGTCGTGCGGGTTGACAAGAGTTACTGGTCAATGCGGGATGCTGAGCCGGATGCCCAGAATTTTTCAGAGCTCAATTCGGAGTCCAGACAGGGAAGGAGCCAAGAAACTAGTCAAGATTTGAAGAGGTGGACCAAAGTTTGGCCAAGTGGTCATGACCTTTGGGGGGGACATGCAACTTTTAATGTAGCATGACATTTCACATGAAGAGAGAGAGCAAAAAACGTGATGCAAGCGTGGAGGAACAGGGCACCGATTTTCACGCTATGATGATGGAGAGGCCATCTCCTGCCTGTGAGCAATCATGCCAATTGACATTGGGCCTTCAATTCCCCCTGGATGCTGGTCTTATCGCCGTGCTTCACTTCTCCAATGGCGGTCTCTATGAAGATCTCTGATTTCAGTCTTTCTCTCTCCTCCCTCTCTCCCCCCTAAGGGCAGATTCATGTGGTGAAGAAGAAGAAGAAGAATGGATGACGGATGCTTGTCCAATGAAGACCAGATTGCTCTGTAGTTCAAGAGGAATGAAGATTGCTGATTGTGGAATGTCATGAGCATTAATGGTGGCTGGAAATCAGTCCCGAGATATGACAAGTAAAAACCCGCAACCCGCAAAGAACGGTAATTTCATTTTTACAAAGGAAATTGATGTTTTATGCAATTTGCTTCATGAATATTTGTTCCCATGGGATGATTATGCATTATAATGTTATTTGCAATGTCTTCCAATTGTTTGAAATCAGAAAATCAGAAAATCATAAGTGTTGTGACTGAAATTAATAGTATAAAACCCGTAAAACACGCGAAATATGGGGAAATTGGGTGTTTTTGATATATAAATGGAAAATATAGTAAGACACACCAACTAAATTTGTGTTTTTTCTGCAAATGAACCTAAGGGCCACAGCCCACAACTCATTTTGTATTTTTAGTTATTTAATATTGTAAAAAATACAAGAAAAATAGGGAAAATGAAGAGAAATAAGGGAAAAATGGATTTTGAGTGCCGAAAATTAAGGAAAAATAAGAACCATGTTTTGGATGTATGGGGGGTTCGAAGTATGAGGTTTAGCCTCAGTTCAGCCCTACCTTTATGTTTTAGTGAGTTTTTATTGCTTTTCATACAATAAAAATGTGGAAAATGAACCCTAAACCTATGCACCATGCACAACCTAAACGGGTGAGGGGGGTAGAGTGTATAAAAGGTGTTTAAATGTTGAATGAAATGATGAAAAGCTTGTTGGTTTTTATGCATACCATTTAGGTTGGTCGATAATTAAAAATTACGGATCTAGTAGCACGAGGGTTTCTCGGTGCTAGGTTCATGCAACGCCGCATACGAGCAATAGTCGAATTCATTGAAAGAAATGTTTTCCACATGTGCACCAATGCTGATTTTCTTAATTGTTTGAGCACATGGGCATTCACAATTTGCATAAATCATAAAGAAATGATAAAAGGTATCAGACAATATCTCCTGGATGCACTGCAATTACTTTCTAGAGGAATGTGACCAACGTTGAGTGAGTAAGGTTGTCCAAGATACAGGCTAAGCATTGGGTCTAAGGGAAAGAAAGTGAGGTATGGTACATTCCTGGATACGATCAATTGGTACCTTGAGAGAACTCTGTGCGAAATGTTATATATGTTTAGCGATGCATCGAGAGGCCAATCCCCAAGGTGTAGGAGAGTCGCAGTGAGGTAGCGGCAGTCAGTCGTGGGAGGACCTCCTATGTTTGTACTTCGTGCTATTTGGCAATGTATTGGGACTCCCTCTAAGGAGTGTTAATTGGGTTAGAGTTGGACTACGAGACATGATACAAACGCAAGATGTTTAGGAAGATGATGTATGTGTCATCCACGCTCCTGGCCGCGAGGCCGTGGGGTTGGTGAGCGCATGATAGAGGTCCGGCTAGTGCATGAGTCAGTGCCGGCCCGTTTTAGGTCCCATCAGTGGTGCGTCTCTCGGGAGCTGCTTAGAAGTGGAGGTCCTCGAATCCTGGTTGTCTAGGGACCAGTTAGCAGTTTATGCCAAAGGATACTGATATTGACCTGTTATTCATCGATAAGCATCGTCTAGCCGAAATCCAAAAGCAAGAGAGAGACAAAAGAGCTAGGCGACATGCTGAAATTTTTAGGAGGTATTCTCCTAAGCGTAGCGGTGCTGAACCCTTACGAGGGAGTGGATCTAGTGGTATTGGTGTCACAAGCAGTAAGTTAGGAGAAGGTGGAAGCTCTAGTGCTCCCCTTTCTTCCATAAGGCAGTCTACATCAAGTGCAGGAGGTGTAACCCCACCGTCCCCTATTTCTAGTGCAAATCCAATTTCCGTCATGGCGTAGCCCATTGCAATTCCTGCAGGAACCACGGATTTGCCGGCTCTAGGTTACCCGCTACCCATTTTTAATGGGCTAGTTGAGGAAGATGCGGAACTCCACATCAGGGAGTTTCAAAAGCTGATGTTTAACTGTTGCATCCAAGAAGAAGGACATTTAATGATGTTCTTCAACATGACTCTCAAAGGAAGAGCTTCCATATGGTATCATGGTTTAGAAGCTGGAATCATATTGAATATTGATTCATTTTATGGAGCTTTTCGAAGGGAGTTTACCCCTGAAAGGGGTAGGCAATATTGGTTGCATGTACTCAACGTGACCTGCCAAGAACCACACGAGGATATTCGTGCGTATGCAAAGAAAATAAAAGAGATTTTTCGTAAGTTGGAAGTCTCTATTCCTATCCCCGCAGTGACCCAATTGCAATATTTTCTACATGGTTTGGACTTTAATATCCAGTTGCAGTTGAGTAGTGTCCCTTTGGGGGATATAGATACTGCCATTACATGAGCACAAGAAGTGGAATCCCGACTACAAGCAGCCTATGCCTCTCGAGGCAATTCGAATATGGGTCTAGCATTGGAAAATAATATGGCGACGGCCAATGGCAGTAGTAGCCAAGGGATAGCGATGGCTAATCCTAATGGGAGAGGGAACATGATGTAGAATGTGCCTTTATTACCAGCTCCCCCTAGCATGTCGATGCCTACGGGCAGTCAAATGGCTCCAAATGGTGGAGGCCAAGCAGTTAATCCTAATACCATGCCTGTGGTTCAACAACCACTGCCTAATCGAATTGTTAGACCGATGGAACGACAGGGTAATGATCAAGGCTACGAGTCGAGTGCTTCCAATGTTCTTGGCGAGGTTAAGGACATGATGAAGCATTATACCGACATGATTATGGAGCAGTATCGACAAATAGCCGTTGATGTCAACTTTCTTAAAAAACAACAAAACATGATAGGAAGTAGACACCCAGATGAGGGTACACCTTCGAGGTTTAGCTGCAAATGGTGTGGTGGGCAACATTATCCACGAAATTGCCCAAATGTCAAGTGCGACATCTGTGGAAAATCCGGCCATTTAGCAGCCACTTGCTGGAGTAAGATTAGTTCCCTCCAGCGAGGTAGTCGGCAACCAGGGCCTGTTAATCATCGTGCGCAAGAAAATGATTCCCAACGAGAAGATGGGCCTAAAAAAATACTCCAACTACCAAAGACTACAGTGGAGGAGCTGCCTAGTGGTAGTGGAGTTAGTTTGATTGAGGCTGTGCGTGTTAATGACGCTGAAACCTCTAATCTGCGAGCTGTCCTTACAAGAGGTCAAAAGGGTAGAGAGGCCGACAAGGATAAGCTTGTCGACGGAAATCCTAAACAGGGCGACAAAGGAACACAAGTTCTAGATCCTACCATGGAAGGGGGACCTCTGAAGCCCGTGGAGAGTAAAGCCGATGCTAAGAAGGATAAGGAACCACCGAGGAAGAAGGTGAAAGTTAAAAAAGAGGCAATAAAGCCGGTTCAGAGACCTAAAGAGCAGATTGTTTGGCGTGAAAAGCGAACTCTACCGAACTATCGTGAATTCGATTTGGCGAGCTCTCTTCGCGAAGTCAAGCCGGATGTGAACCTTTTACAGCTTATTAAGCTTTCTCCAGGAGTACGCAAGGAATTCAGAAAGATCCTGCGTACCGGGTATATCGTAGAACCTTTGGGTATTGCGCAAGTTGGTGATGACTGGTTCGAACATACTGAGAAGCATTGCCCAAGGGTTGTAGCCTATGTCGATGGGATATTAGTAGATTATGCCATTGTCGACACGTGATCATTTGTTAACGTTATGAGTTCTGAATTGATGGAAAGATTGGGTCTTGCGATCCAGAAAGATACCTCCACAGTTCTCAGAATGGCGGATGATAGTTTGAGACAGCTGGAAGGCTGCATTACTAAAGTCCATGTCACAGTTGCAAATGTAAAATGCCTGTTGGATTTTAGGGTGATTCGTTTTGCAGGGCGTCCAAGTTACCAAGTATTACTTGGACGACCTTGGATCTTGCAAGCGGACTGTCAAGTGGATATACCTGCCGGTCGGCTGATGTTCGGCAGAGGTGCTCAGCGCGTGGTGATTGATGCCTATCCTGAGTCCCCGCAGAGTGAGAGAGCTCCTCTATCTTCTACAGAATTGGAGACATTAGGGGATTTATCCACCAGTGAGACATCATCGAGTGATGAGTCCAAAGAGGGATCCACCACGGAAGACATCTATCAGATCACTTTGAACGAGCCGATAGAGGCCCAAGATCGTATAAGAGATGCAGATGTTATCGAGCTAGACCTTGGTATGCCTGATGAGTTGCAGCTAATCAAATTAGGTTATGTGCTTAGTTCAACAGAAAGGGAGGACTATGTGTCCCTAATTCAAGAATTCCGCGATATCTTTGCTTGGAGTTATGATGAGCTGAGAGGCATCCCTCCCAGCCTGGCTGTTTATACTATTCCTATAAAAGAAGGCAGTCGTCCTGTGCATCAGAAGGTAAGGCGTATGCCTTTTGAATTGAGGGACGGGCTGTTTGAAGAGTTACAGAAGCTTCGGAAAGCGGGTTTGATTTTTTTGCTGTGCAACACACAGAATGGTGTTCACCAGTTGTGATCAGAAATAAGAAAAATAATCAAATCCAATTATGTGTGGATTTTAGAAAGCTCAATAAGCAGACATTTAAGGATTACTACCCGTTGCCATTTATTGACTAGATTTTGGATCAATTAGCGGGTAGGGAGATATATTTGTTTATGGATTGCTTTGCAGGATATAACCAAATGGCAATTGCAGAAGAGGACAAGTTGAAAAAAAATTTTATTACTGTCTTTGGTACTTTTGCATACCATGTGATGGCCTTTGGTTTATGCAATGCACCTGGTTCGTGATAACGAACAGCAGATAAGACATTCGGTGACATATCCCCTGAATAGTTGAAGGTGTTTATTGATGACTTAGGGGCCGCCACCGTGAGAGAAAGGCAGTTGATCATTTTAAGAAAATGCTTTGAGCGCTGTAGGCAATTTTGCATCGCTCTAAACCCACAGAAGTGTGTTTTTGGTGTACCTTATGAGCTCATGCTTGGCCATGTGGTCAGTTCGGTAGGAATTGCGACAGATCCCGAGAAGGTCAAAGTCATAGTTGCCATGGGTCCACCACGCACTCCGAAAGAAGTTCATAGCTTCCTGTCTTCGGTTGGTTATTACCGTAGATTCATAAACGTCTTGGCAGAAAGAATGTTGCCGCTTACAAATCTATTATCCTTTAGCTGTTCATTTGTATGGAGTGACCATTGTAAGGTAGCTTTCGAGGATGTGAAGGAGGAGCTAGTAAAAGCTCCCGTTTTAAAAGCACCTAAAAGAGGTGAGGCATTTTATATATTTTTAGCAACCACCATGCATAGTATCAGCTGCTATTTAGCCCAAATTTGGGAAGAAAAGTGGTATCACCCGATTGCTTTTGCTAGCCGGAAGCTGGGGTTATCCGAGATCAATTATACCTACATGGAGAAGTTGTGTCTTGCAATGGTCTTTGGGACCAAGAAATTCAGGCATTATATTCTCTATGAGAAAGTTGTGCTTTATACGAAGGTGGAGGGGCTTCGATTATTGATGAATAAGCTGCAGCCGCCTAATCGTTTAGCGAAGTGGTTAATCACTTTGCAGGAGTTTGATTATGAAATCAGGAGTAAGCCACCAAGGTTACAGGGTATTGTGGAATGTCTTGTGGACTTTGGGCAGCCGAAAGAATCTGTGGCTGAAGGTAGTGACATGGAGTCGTTATTTAAGATAGATACGGCGTCTATTCCCTCCTGGTATGCTGCAATAACGCATTATTTATCGACAGGAGAGGCTGGATCCGAACTATCTAAAGTAGCAAGCATTAAAGTTTGCTTTGATCGCAGGTACATTATATCGGCAAGGGTTGATGACATCTACCACCAATGTGTGATGCCTGACGAGGTGCCATTCATTTTGGAAGAGTGCCATGATTCCGCTTGCGGAGGTCATTTTGCTGGACGGCTTAAAGCACAAAAGGCTTTAAGAGCAGGTTACTGGTGGCCTGCCATCTTCCAGGATGCATTCACATATGTTAAGAGATGCGATATTTGTCAACGACATGATAGTCGAGAGCATAGGAAAAGACCACTCACCCCTATTATGGCGATACTTCCATTTGAGAAGTGGGGAATAGACTTTGTGGGTCCTATAACTCTGTCATCGACGACTACGCAAAAGAGGTATATTATTGTAGCAACTGACTACTTTACAAAGTGGTCAGAAGCACGTGCAACAAGGAAAGATGATGCTAAAGAAACTACTAGTTTCCTTTTAGAACAGATAATATGCCGTTTTGGTCCCCCGAAAGAATTAGTGTCAGACCGTGGAACCCATTTCCTGAATAAGGTGATCAAAAGCTTGATTGAGGCTTGGCAAATCAAGCACAATAAAACGACTCCTTATAATCCGCAGGCAAATGGGCAGGTTGAAAGTACCAATAAGTAGCTTGTGGGTATCCTATCGAAAGTCGTATCTGAGAAGAAACAAGACTGGGACAAGAAGCTGTATGTGGTAGTATGGGCATATAATACCACGTTCAAACGAGCCACTAGCCACACGCCATTCAAACTAGTTTATGGTGAAGAGTGCGTTTTACCCTTAGAAATTGAGTTGCCGACCATAAGATTCGCAATAAACCATTCTTTGGGTCATGAGGACGCCCTATTAGAATGTTTTACGACCTTAGCACACCTCGATGAAATCAAGTTGCAAAGCCTATTACACCAGGAGGTGGCTAAACGTCGCATGAAACAGTTGCATGACCTAAAAGCGAAGAAGTATACCTTTAAGAAAGGACAACTGGTTTTGTATTATGATGCGCGTAGGGAGTTGTTTCCAGGGAAGTTTGAACCTAAATGGGATGGTCCCTACAAGATTGTCAGGTTAGGGAAAAATAGGTCTACGGCCCTATTAGCTGATCTACAGGGAGTAGAGTTTAAGAATAAGGTTCATCTTAATAAGATTAAACCTTATTACTTCTAAGTATGCTAATACAAAGAAATGCATTGCAGGTCCATGCTAGGAATGATTTGAGACTTGCGAAAGAGCTTAAAGTTGGTGGATAGGTCGGTTAATCCCTTATTTGGAGCACCCATATCAGGAGCAAAGATACCATTAGGGGAAACTCATCTGGTGGAGCAAAGGATATAAAGTGATTGAGCAAGAATACATAACCTTTGTGTGGGAGATTAAAGTCTTTTGCCATCACTGCTTACGACTGTTGACGAGTATCCCTGTTGAGTTCAATGAAGAAGGTGGGATGGAGCCATTAGTTCATCCTCTCAACATGCTAAACTTTGACTATCATAACTACGAATAGAGGAGTTCGTGATGGCTGGCTGTGTAAACCCATTGTGGACATATACATTATATTTTGACGGAGCATCCAGGGACCCTAATAAAAAAGGGAGTGTTGGAGTAGTAATCCGAGATCCCCGACGTAGGGTTACAATGAAGTTAGCTACTTATCTCGGGGTAGGATTCACTAACAATATGGCGGAGTATAAAGCCTTGATTATGGGATTGCATATTGCCAAACAAGGTGGTATTCGTCGGTTGTTAGTAAAAGGGGATTCCCAGTTGATCCTGAATCAGCTAGATGGGACATACACAGTGCGGAATCCCATTCTTTGTATGTATCATCGGACTACGATGACCCTACTTGAAGAGTTTGAGAGAGTGTCTTTTCAACTGATTCCACGTTACTGGAATCAGTTTGCGGATTCATTGGCAAATCTTGCTTATGAGGAAGACCTCTTCTTTAATTGTGGTCCTAGTCTGGATATGGTTATCAATTATGAAACAGGACCCGGTCACTTGTGGAGAATGTTATTAGAACATGCCATATATGGCAAACGATGGTTGATGTGGGTGATACAAAGAGTAGCCGAGACCAATCTACCGTTATTATATGGGACCCATAGGTTAATTAGACGACATGTTATGCGTACGCCTCTTGCTATCTATGCAGGAGGGATGGGTCATAACCTTATGCATTTAGTTTAGGGCTACGAGCCTATTTTTCCTCCTTGGGAAGGAGCCTATTATTGTATATCTGCGCTATTCTAGGGAAGGATGTGTAGGTGCTACTTTGTTTGATCTCGTTAGGCCAAGAGGGCCAGTGTTCTGAGGTTTTAAATGTTTTATTTCATTAGGCCAAGAGGGCCAGTTGTCTGTTTAGTGCAGGTGGGGTTAATGGTTTCTTGTTTGAGTCCTGTGCTTGACAGATTCCGTGGAGCTTGGAAGGAGCCTTTTGTTGTGTGGAAGCTTCTTGTAGCCCTATCCAGGCGATATCTTTCCTTTATGAGTACTGTGGTTATTATGTTATATGTGGTTGTGTACTTGTTAAGGGGGGTTTTTCATTTCTTATTGGGGACCGACGTCCAATGCATGAAGTCCCGAGGTTTAGGTTTAGTATGTCTAAGGGAGGTGTGAGTGGTCGTGGCCTCCTGTAACGACATTGTCAAGCATTGAAAGACCTGTTTTAGACGGAAGTCCTAGTGACCTTGTTCTGCTAGCCCGATAGGCAGCCGTTCTAGGAGTTCTTGTTAGTTGTGAGGCAGTTAGAGAAGCCTGCCAGAAGAAAATGATGATGGTAAGGGAAATAAAACCCTGAATATCTGAAAAGGCAATAAATCAATACAAAGGTGTGTAAAAAGGGGTTCTAACCCCTATAAAAACAAAGAAAAGAAAAGAAAGAAATTTTTTTGACCAGTTGATCATTGCCTTGCAAAGGCATGGTAGGTTCCTGGGGACGAGTCCCGGGGCCGATGCCTTGTCTTCCTAGGGGTGGCATCGTGCTGAAAAAATTTAAGGAAGGTTGGAGCAAAAATAAAAGTGAGCATCAGAAAAGGATTAAGTGTCACCTTGCAAGGGCTTGGTAGGTTCTTGGGTACCGAGACAGGTCCTGAGGCCGATGCCCTGTTCTCCTTGGGTCACTATGCTCATTTCCCTCCTTTTTACATGCCCGAGTATGTCAATAAAATAAAAGCCCTAAGAGCAGAAATGTATTAAAAGCCAATACTTCTTGATCACGCTATAGGAGTCCTCGCCTAGTAGGAGCTCCTAGTTGTGTTGTCCTTAGTTAGGTAGGTAGTTCAGACCACCACTTAGGGCAACTTCTTTGATATTTCTTTTTAGTTTGGCCGTGTTGGAGCAGTTGGTTAGTGACTAGCTTCGGACCTTTTATAAGATTATGCTAGGCCTACTCCTTGTGGATGTCATGCCTTGGTTTTGTCAGGGGGTAGGGAGAGCGTTGTGCTGTGTTTAGTATGTATCTATTTTGTATCAGCTTGATGCTTCCTTTGGTTGTTTTGTGCAGATCTATTGTGGGATTCGACGAGCTGAGTCGCCCTATCCCGCAGTCGCCAATGAGAGAGGAATTTTGGTGCCGAGAAGTGCTTAAAAATAGCTAAAAATTACGAATATCAAGGGAAAAATATTCAACGTCGAAGGCGGCGACTCCATCTAGGACGATTTTAAGTGTCAAAGTACTTTAAAGGCGCCCGAGTGACCCTTGTTGATTTTTCATAAATTTTCAGACTATTTTGCGGGTTGAAAAGAGTTACCGGTCAATGCGGGATGCCGAGCCGGATGCCCAGGATTTTTCAGAGCTCAATTCGGAGTCCGGACGGGGAAGGAGCCAAGAAACCGGTCAAGATTTGAAGAGGTGGACCAAAGTTTGGCCAAGTGGTCATGCCCTTTGGGGGGGACATGAAACTTTTAATGTAGCATGACATTTCACATGAAGAGAGAGAGCAAAAAATGTGATGCAAGCGTGGAGGAACATGGCGCCGATTTTCACGCTATGATGATGGAGAGGCCATCTCCTGCCTGTGAGCAATCATGCCAATTGACATTGGGCCTTCAATTCCCCCTGGATGCTGGTCTTATCGCCGTGCTTCGCTCCTCCAATGGCGGTCTCTATGAAGATCTCTGATTTCAGTCTTTCTCTCTCCTCCCTCTCTCCCCCCTAAGGGCAGATTCATGTGGTGAAGAAGAAGAAGAAGAATGGATGATGGATGCTTGTCCAATGAAGACCGGATTGCTCTGTAGTTCAAGAGGAATGAAGATTGTTGATTGTGGAATGTCATGAGCATTAATGGTGGCTGGAAATCAGTCCCGAGATATGACAAGTAAAAACCCGCAACCCGCAAAGAACGGTAATCTCATTTTTACAAAGGAAATTGATGTTTTATGCAATTTGCTTCATGAATATTTGTTCCCATGGGATGATTATGCATTATAATGTTATTTGCAATGTCTTCCAATTGTTTGAAATCAGAAAATCAGAAAATCATAAGTGTTGTGACTGAAATTAATAGTGTAAAACTCATAAAACACGCGAAATATGGGAAAATTGGGTGTTTTTGATATATAAATGGAAAATATAGTAAGACACACTAACTAAATTTGTGTTTTTTCTGCAAATGAACCTAAGGGCCACAACCCACAACTCATTTTGTATTTTTAGTTATTTAATATTGCAAAAAATACAAGAAAAATAGGAAAAATGAAGAGAAATAAGGGAAAAATGGATTTTGAGTGCCGAAAATTAAGGAAAAATAAGAACCATGTTTGTGGATGTATGGGGGGTCTGAAGTATGAGGTTTAGCCTCAATTCAGCCCTACCTTTATGTTTTAGTGAGTTTTTATTGCTTTTCATACAATAAAATATATGGAAAATGAACCCTAAACATATTCACCATGCACAACCTAAATGGGTGAGGGGGGTAGAGTGTATAAAAGGTGTTTAAATGCTGAATGAAATGATGAAAAGCTTGCTGGTTTTTATGCATACCATTTAGGTTGGTCGATAATTAAAAATTATGGATCTAGTAGCACGAGGGTTTCTCGGTGCTAGGTTCATGCAACGCCGCATACGAGCAATAGTCGAATTCATTGAAAGAAATGTTTTCCACATGTGCACCAATGCTGATTTTCTTAATTGTTTGAGCATATGGGCATTCACAATTTGCATAAATCATAAAGAAATGATAAAAGGTATCAGACAATATCTCCTGGATGCATGGTAATTGCTTTCTAGAGGAATGTGACCAACGTTGAGTGAGTAAGGTTGTCCAAGCTGCAGGCTAGGCGTTGGGTCTAAGGGAAAGAAAGTGAGATATGGTACATTCCTGGATACGATCAATTGGTACCTTGAGAGAACTATGTGCGAAATATTATATATGTTTAGCGACGCATCAAGGGGCCAATCCCCAAGGTGTAGGAGAGTCACATTGAGGTAGCGGTAGTCAGCCGTGGGAGGACCTCCTATGTTTGTACTTCGTGCTATTTGGCAATGTGCTAGGACTCCCTCTGAGGAGTGTTGATTGGGTTAGAGTTGGACTACGAGACGTGATACAAATGTAAGATGTTTATGAAGACGATGTATGTGTCATCCACACTCCTGGCCGCGAGGCCGTGGGGTTGTTGAGCGCATGATAGAGGTCCGGCTAGTGCATGAGTCAGTGCCGGCCCGTTTTAGGTCCCATCACTTACCATACTAGAAGTTCGTAGAGCTTGCACACTTGACAAATCACATGGTAAGTTATCTATCCTAGAGAAAAATCAATCTCAAAACTCTCGTGCATAGTTAACACAAACAATGACAATAAGGGTTAGGACTTAGGTGCCTTGAAATCTGTCTGATAATGTCTATGTTTATTAATCCTAATTGGGTTAGATGCAACAACAACTCTAGGGTAGGTGAAGAGCTCAAGGATTAGGAAACCCTAAGTCAAAGGAAAGACCGATGCTTTTGTACTCATTAGGAAGAAGGATTCGGTTATCAATCAAAGTAAGGAATTATTCGAAGTCATGTCTTGAGCAATGTCCTAGCTGAATGTAGGAAGTGTTAAGTAATTTTTGCATGGAATCACTTAAATCCCAAGGGGGAGAGCAAACACACAATGGAAGGTTATCGCAACTATTCTTGCAATGTTTGGAAAAGGATACCATTTTTTTGTGGATTGATTAGATAACGTCCTAAATGTTTTTGCATTAAACTGATTGTGAGATGTTAATTGAATGATTATTCCAAGTGTTTGTTCTTGATGGTAAATGCATGGCAGGGGTCTGTGATGACAAGTTGCTATGGGAAATAAATGAATATTTCCTTGGAAGATGATATTAGGCCAATTGCCTTGATTGTGCTTGATTCTTAATTGGATTAATTAAGGTATGATATTTTACACGAGTGGATCATCTCCAAGGTCATGCCGCGTCTCAACCCGAAAGAACACTGCTTGATTCATGGGCTGAAGGTCGAGTGGTGAAAAGGCCAATCACTGAAAGGACACTACTTGATTCATGGGCCGAAGGTCGAGTGGTGAAAAGACCAATCACGAAAAGTGTGTCTCACTCCTAGGTCACTTGGGGTCAATGGAGCTCTGGACACCCCTTGTTGTCAAGTTCAGAAGGAGTTGAAGACTGCCGTGAGCCCAACGTCTGGAGGTGTTGGAAGATCCTATTCTAGATAATGGATGAAAATTATGGTGCTATGTGATTTGGATCGGGTGCTTCTGTTGGACAGAAGGGATACATAATTCTCCTGTATGGGTAGGAGACAAAGATTAACTGGAAAATAAGTTAAGGAACTTGTTTGTCAAAAGGATTACTTGTTTTGTTTACATGTCGGTGTTGTAAATTATGCAAACAAACCTTGTTTCCTAAAAGGCTTAATTAAGGAAGTTGATTTTAAATGTCATCATAAATGTGATAGGACCTAATTAGAAAACTAAAGCTAACAAGGGAAGCGGGTGGGTAGAACCCCGACTGGTTTGTCCTATGGTAGGGTGGTCCCAGAGAACTCGAGGCTTCTCACAAGGTTTTATCATCATTTGACCTCTAGGTATGGTTAGATTAGAACACTATTCATGTCATTTTAGGGGACCGGAATGGGACTATGCCCTACAGGTAGAGATGTTGAGCGACGCATCCCTCTCGTTTTCCATTCTCTTTGAACCAACTGCGGTATGGATGTGCTTTGGATTGGGTATCTCGGTATGGATTTGCTTTGGATTGGGTATCTTTGTGTAAAGTAGGATGTCTAAAAACCCAACGCTAGGATGCTATCAGAAGACCTTGGTTACTAGGAGCCCAAATTTTAGGTTGATCCTAGTGGGTTCTCGGCCGTGAATGTTCCATTGCGAGGCGGGCTCGAGAAACCCTAGGTGACAAACCTTGTGACATTCCATGGGAGTGCCGAGTGGCATCGCTTAGACTCACCTCTTGATGGACCACTAAAAATGTGCTTGGGCAGCTGATAAGCGGGCACATTACAGTTGGTATCAGAGAAAAACTTCATAATACTACATGATTGATTAATGTATGGCTCGTAGGCATATTCTAAATAGAGTAACCTAAGTGGTATGTCTTGATTGTCAAGCACATTTTGCACCCATGAATGCTGACATGCAAGAGAATAAATTTCTTCTCAAGCAAATTAAGGCACTCGAGTTTGATAGAGACGTCACAACAGAGGTGGAGATATGGATTGAGTCGATGGATGACTATTTCTTTGCTTCAAGAACTGCTTCTACCAATCAAACAATCATAGCCAAACTCAAGTTAGTTGGCTAGAGTCGGATGTGCTGGAAGAAATGGTGCAAAGATTGAGGTATTTTGAAGCCATTATCACTTGGGCTCAGTTGAAAGATGTACGTAGACGATACCTTCCGCCAACCTACCAGGCTTTGAAGATGAATGAATTCTTCAAGTTAAAGTAGCTGGAATTACCCTTGGAAGCCTACTACTCGAAGTTTATAACCCTACTAAAATATGCACCCCCCCTTGAAATTGCGCAATAAGTATCCAAGTTTTTCCATGGCCTAAACACTCCTCTGAACCATCATCTAGAAGCAATACATCCAACGGACATGCAAGATGCATTACTTCAAGCAAAGCCAATCATCTAAGAACTTGGATCAAACAATGGTGACAAAGATGATCCCTGAAATCAGGGTAAGAGATGCCACACGTGCGGAGAATTAGGGCACATCCGTAGGAGATGTCCCTACCGTCAAGGCTTCCATTGCAATGAGCTAGGACACATCCAAGCAAACTACCTTGACTTAAGACCATAAGATATGGAGTCCCCCAAGAAAATGAAGCTACACAAGTGCATTCTATGGATATATAGAGGAATCTGATGAAGACAAAGACCTAGAAACACTGCACCTTATCATGATGGCTAGATATCCTAGAAGTCTTGTCGACATGAAATACAACTTGTATTGGAATAAATTTACTCTTGTAACTACAATTAATCTGATTAATATGAGTTGCATCTATTTGACATTTAGCGAGGAATGATAGTTGTAACTTGCAATGAATTTCTCTTAAGTTGTTTCTTCTCAACTAATATGGATTGGGTCTTACCAACTAGAATGCCAAAGCTTGGAAGTATTATTTAGTATTACAAGAAAAGCTGATTGTCCATGGAGCTCAGTCCTAAACTAAGGAAATGACAATCTGGAAACAGGGTTTCCGAGACAAAGGACCACTTCAATCTGCTAAAAGAATCCTAAGGCAATTTAGTCTAATGAAGAAAATCCTGCCACAAGGACAACTAGGAATCTTGTGACCACAAGTGATACAGCTTCGTGTTATTTTTATTGCACGGAGTTAGGCCATTTCAAAAGGGAATGTCCAAAGAGCCCTAAACACCGATGCTCCGAGTGCCACAAAATTGGACATAACTACATCAATTGTCCCAACGGAACTTGAAGAGAACTTGAGCCTACAAGAAATGAAGTTGTACAAGATTCAGTGATCTAGGATTTACTAGAAAAAATATTAGATGCTTAGGAAAAATCCTAGAAGATATCCATGAGATGTAGCTACAATAAACTCTTCACTTGTAATCTAGACTCAGATAGATCTAATACAATAAGTCGATGTTTCAAAAGACCGCATGTTTATAAGTGATCAGAGTAGCATAGGGGACGCATGATGGGTCCTAACCCATAGACCTTAAGACCCGTTAATACTTGACTTTCCCAATTCTTCCAAGATAAGGGCATCTCGAGTTCTCTAGGGGGTAGAGGATGTAATATTTTCCCCCTGCCATGCTACATAGAAACCACCTTTCCCCCCACTATTTAATCAAACAAAATCGGTTTTTTTTTTCAATTATCTCCTCCCAGCCACTGCCAAAACAAGTGGCAAGGGGAGGAAGGAGATGATGACAATGACATCAAGGAAGCTGACGATGTTGAGTGGGCAATGGCGTCAAGGATGTAGACATAGCAGTGACGATGATGATGAGAGTCCATATGCCTATTGCCTTTTCCTCCCTCTTGACTTGCCATTCTTGTGATAGGTAGTGGGAGGGGAAAGACCACCCCTCCACGTTCACTCCACGTCCCCCCCCCCCCCCCCCCCCCCAAATACCTTAAACCCCTCCCCCTTAATCGTAATGAATACAGAGAGGACACCCTAGGGGAGGCCACCTTATTCCCCCCTTGCTATCGGCCCGTAGGAGAGAGGAGAGAAGAAGAAGAAGAAGAAGAAGAAGAGAAGAGAGAGAGAGAGAGAGAGAGAGAGAGAGAGAGAGAGAGAGAGAGAGAGAGAGAGAGAGAGAGAGAGAGAGAGAGAGAGAAGAAGGAAAGACATAGAGAGAGGAAGAGAGATTCTTATCCTTCCCCTTTGAAGAGGGTGGCCACATGCATCTCCTTCCCCCGTGGCTGCGAACCTATACATGTCTTGTGAGATTTTCAACCACTCGCAAACGGCTCCACTACTCGAGCACAAGGTGCATAAGTCTTGCGCAACTTGCAAAGATTGGGTGTAATAAAGCTAAATTCCACAGCAAGCTTTTAAACTAAAAATACAAGAAACAAACATAAAATGCCAAGAAGCCATAGCCAAGGTGGCTTGGCAAGAAATGATATTACCAATATTGGTCGAGAATCAAATGATGAGAGGCTACAGCAAGGTATGCACCCTAAGCTATGGTGGCCAAGAGTATTCACCCTCTTAGTTGGTGGGAGGTTGAGATCTCAAATAAGTAATGTTTGTAAAAGGGAAAAAAGATGCTACACATGCTACACCTCCACCTTTTATACTTACCCTAGACTAAGGCATTTATGTTAGGCATTTATGCTTTACATGCAAAAGATGCAAAGTTTTGACTCTTGGGAGGAGTTCAAGCAAGCAATGGTTGATGTCTTTGTGTCTCCTTTGGAAAAAGAAAGGCTTCAAAGAAGATAGTATGCGTGCACTCAAAGGGAATGTTTGTTAGAGACTATTCCAATGCCTACTTGAATCTTTCCATGTATATTGAAGGTATTTCAGATTTTGCTAAGCTGAATAAATACATTTTTGGTCTCGACCCTGCCCTATCATCAGAGGTAGGAGCTCAACAACCAAAAACATTACATGAGGCCATACAATTGGCTGAAAGATATTCTTTGAAGTACAAAAGGGATGCAGGAACTTTTCAGCAAAGAACTATGGGTAATAATGTTTCCAATCAACCTACAAAGTATAGGCAAGTTTTCAGCCAATCAAGAGACTCTTTTAGACAAGAAAACAAAGGTCATAACAGTCCAAACAGTTATAACAGCAAAGTGCCAACATTTCCCACTATTTATGCCTTTAAATAGAGTGAAAATTTTGTACCAAAACATGGGCAAAATTTCAGAAATGTGACTGAGCCAAGAAGTACTTTTTCAAGAGCTAAAAATGCTCCTAAACTGACCCAAAACAATTCTAACAGCAACTTTCTTCCTCACGACAAACTTCGGGAAATGCATGCAAAAAGATTATGCTTCAAGTGTGGGGAGAAGTGGTCATAAGATCATAAGCTGAAGTATAAGGCTAAGAACTCAAAAATCAACATGGTGATCACTCAGGAAGTGGAAGTTGAAGAAGAAGAAGATCAAGAGGGGAATTTACTGCATGTTGATGTATACCCAATGGTTGAAGAGATTCATGAAGAAGAGCATGCCACCAACGAAGAATTCTATGATCCCATGGATGGCTTTCCTTTTGATCTAGGTGGTAATCATGATTCTCATGTTTCCTTGTATACCATCTCACATGATGCATGGACCAGTTGCAAAGGGAAAAATACACTTAGACTCAAAGGTTTCATTAATGGCAAGGTTGCACATATTCTAGTGGATATGGGCAGCACTCATAGCTTCGTCAACACCAAATCTTTGAATGGGCTAAAGTTGCTACCCATTGATATGGATTCTTCCTTCTTGCGGATACAAGTTGCCAACGGTGGATATGAGTCTAGTAAAGAAGCGTGTCCATGTACCTCAATTGAGTTATCGCCCTCTTGCATAATAAAAGTAGATTTGATCACTTTGGATATGGGGCCTATTGACATTGTCATTGGTTGTAATTGGCTGAAAACACTTGGCAAATTTACCTTGGACTTGGAGCAAATGTTAATGGAATTAAACCACAAACAAATAGAACTCATCTCCATGAAGAAATTGTGAAAAGAAATCAATGCAAAGTCATGCATCTTCACTCTTTTTCTTGCGAAAGTAGATAAAGGAAAATCAACAAATTAGCCATCTTCTTCTTCAAAGGAAAGGGATCCAAGATTAGAAGACCTATTGGAGGAGTACAAGGATTTATTTCAACTACCATCATCTTTACCTCCAAAGCGAGAGGTTGACCATCCTGCTGACTTGTTGCCTAATACAAAACCCATCAACAAACCTCCCTATCGCTTGTCTAAGTTTGAAAGGGAATAAGTAGATCGTCAAGTCAAGGAATTGCTGCAAATGGGTTTAATTCAGCAAAATCAATCACCGTTTGCCTCTCCTGTGCTCTTAGTAAAAAAAGAAGGATGGATTATTTTGCATGTGTATTGATTATCGGGATTTGAACAAGTCAATGGTCAAGAATAGGTATCATATTCCCCGAATTGATGATCTTTTGGATGAGCTTAAAGATGCAAAGGTCTTCACCAAAATAGATCTTCCATCGGGTTATCATCAAATTCGAATGAAGGAAGGAGATGAGTTCAAAACAGCCTTTAGAACTGAAAGAGGGCTATACCACTTCTTGGTTATGCCATTTGGACTATCCAATGCACCCGCTACTTTTCAAGCCCTCATGAATGAAATGTTGCAGCCCTTCTTGTTCAAAACAGTTCTTGTTTTCTTTGATGATATCCTAATCTATAGTAAATCCAAGGATGAGCATTTGAAGCATATGAGAGAGGTCTTTGACACTTTATGAAGACACACACTCTTTGCCAAGATGATAAAGTGTTCTTTCATGGAAGATGAAGTGGAATACTTAGGTCATGTTGTGGGAGAACAAGGGATTAGAGTGGACCCCAATAAGGTAAAATATGTCAAAGAATGGCCTACTCCTACGAATGCAACCTCTTTGAGAGGATTCCTTGGGTTGTCATCCTTCTATAGAAGGTTCATCAAGAATTATGCTCATGTGGTGGCTCCATTGATGAATAGGCTAAAAAATGAAGCTTTCTTTTGGGACTCCATTGCTGATCAAAGTTTCAATGAGCTGAAATCTCTTCTAATTTCAACACCCATCCTTGTTTGTCCGGATTTCTCTAAGGAGTTTATCATATGTGCGGATGCTAGTGGAAGAGGAATTGGGGGTATTTTATGTCAAGATCATGGAGTCATAGCTTATGAGAGCTGAAAGCTTGATGACAAGGAGTGTCAATTACATGTTTATGAGCAAAAGATGTTAGCAATGTTGCATGCTATCAAAAAGTGGCATCATTATATTTATGGTAGCCATTTCAAGGTCAAAAGTGATCATCGTGTGCTGAAATATTTTCTTTCACAACCAAATTTATCTCCCAAGCAACGAAGATGGTTAGCTACTCTTCAAGGATATGACTTTGAAATATCTTATATGGCTAGAAAAGACAATGTGGTGGTGGATGCTTTATCAAGAATGTGGACATGTTCCATTTCTACCATTTCAACCGTGCATAAGGATTGGATCCATGATATTCAATAAGAGTATTTGCTTGATGAGCAAGCATCAAAGATGATGAAGGAATTTCAGCAAGGCAAAGGAGAAGATTATCCAAATTTCAAATGGCACAATGGTCTTTTATGGTATCGTGGTAGAGTATTCTTGACACCATAATCTTCTTTCAAAGATCGTATCTTGCATGAGATGCACACTTCACCCTTAGTGGGACACCATTGGTTCAAAACATTTGACAATATCCATAAGAGTTTCTATTGGAAGGGCATTTGGAGGGATGTTAAGGATTATGTTATGCAATGTAGACATGTCAACAAAATAAAGATTCCTCTCTTCTACCGGGTGATTTACTTCAGCCACTTCCTATTCCTCAAGGCAAGTGGACTGATATTACAATGGATTTTATTGTAGGCTTACCTACAACAAAGCATGGGTGGAATAGCATTATGTAGTGGTGGACCGGTTGACTAAATCAGCTCATTTTATCCCTACCAAGGCTCAATTTACAGCAAAGCAAGTGGCTGAACAGTTCATGGAATGTGTTTTTAAGCTTCATGGTATGCCATTGAAGATAGTATCCGATCATGATACTAAGTTCATGGAAAACTTTTGGAGGAGTTTATTCACTTCTATGGGAACAATTTTGACTCCTAGCATGGCATATCATCCCCAAAATGATGGACAAATGGAGCATGTCAATAAATGGTTGGAAGTCTATCTTCGTCATTTTTTCCATGACACTCAAGCTTTGTAGGATCATTGGTTGCATCTTGCTAAATTCTGTTATGATAATACTCATCATATGAGCATTGGCATGTCACCATTTGAAGCACTTTGTGGATTCAAAGTGCAAATACCTTCAGCCCTTTTTCATGAAGACATGAATCCACAAGCCAAGGCTAAAGTTGAGAAAATGAAAGCTCTTTTGCATCAATGCAAGGAAAACATTCGAAAGGCACAAGATGTTATGAAGGCTTATGCTAATGAAAAGCGAAGACCTTTGGAGTTTGAAGAACGGGATTGGGTATTCCTCAAAGTGCCTAAATCTAGGTATGCTTCTCTCAAAGGCAGTCATAATAAGTTGGCTCATCATTACTATGGACCTTATCAAATCCTCAAACGAGTTGGTAAGCTTGCATACAAGCTTGATTTGCCTTCTTCAATAAGGATTCATTCTACCTTCCATGTTTTCCAACTTAAGAGATATGTGGGTCCATCCATAAAGGTTTTAGAAGAGTTACCTCCCATGGATGAAGATGGTCTTATCATTTATGAGCCTGAAAAGGTTATTGGAAAAAGAGAAAAGGTTTTAAGGAACCATTTGCTGCTGGAGTACCTTATCAAATGGAGAGGTTTGCCCATGGAGGAGTCTACTTGGAAACCATCATCATACCTTGATTCTTTTCCATGGCTTTTGCAGGAAGCAGAGTAATATCTGAATAGGAAAGCTTGTTGTATTAAATTTCTATCATAAAAATAATAACACAATATTAGTGAATTTGGGAATCTCCCAATTCCAATTTTTTGAATACTAAAAAGGTGGTGCATGGATAACATGCCCATAAGTTTCTCAAAACCATATGATGTGACCTATCATTGAAAAATGCTTGAAAATTTGAATCTATTGAGCTATAGAGCGCTTGATTTGGAGTTATAGTGTTCAAGTTATGAAAAATCCAAAGATTTGACCACGTGTCCCAAACTTATGGGAAATTCCCATATTCCCCAATATGGTGTTTAATTGCTCTATGGTCATCAAAATTGGATTTTTATGGCATGGCTAGATATTAAGGATTATCCTCTACATTTCTATAGCTCATCCATGATGATTGGACATTCCTTCTTCAAGTTATGGTCATTCTTGTGCAACATCCTATTTTGGGCAGTTTTCGGCAGTATATTCAAATTTCATACCTATACTTCATTGATATATGAGATCTTCTTCAGCTTGGAGTTTCATTTAGCATGGATTCATCACTTACAAGCTATTCTTGTAATCTTACTTTATCAATTGTCCCAATTTCAGCTTTGAGGACAAAGCTCTTTTAGGCTGGGATTGCTTGTAATAAAGCATAAATGCCTTAGTCCAGGGTAAGTATAAAAGGTGGAGGTGTAACATGTGTAGCATCTTTTTGCCGTTTTACAAACATTAATTCTTTGAGGTCTCAACCTCCCACCAACTAAGAGGGTGAATTCTCTTGGCCACCATAGCTTGGGATGCATACCTTGTTGCAGCCTCTCATCATTTGATTCTCAACCAATATTGGTAATACCATTTCTTGCCAAGCCACCTTGGCTATGGCTTCCTGGCATTTTATGTCTATTTCTTGTATTTTCAGTTTAAAAGCTTGCTGTGGAATTTAGATTTATTACATCTTGTAATAAAGCATAAATGGCTAGCATCAATACCTTAGCCTAGGGTAAGTATAAAAGGTGGAGGTGTAACATATGTAGCATCTTTTTGCCATTTTACAAACATTACTTGTTTGAGGTCTCAACCTCCCACCAACTAAGAGGGTGAATACTCTTGCCCACCATAGCTTGGGGTGCATACCTTGTTGCAGCCTCTCATCATTTGATTCTCAACCAATATTGGTAATACCATTTCTTGCCAAGCAACCTTGGCTATGGCTTCCTGGTATTTTATGTCTATTTATTATATTTTCAATTTAAAAGCTTGCTGTGGAATTTAGCTTTATTACATTGGTATCAGAGTATGGACTTTGATCCATGGAAAGTGTCATTTTCTTGGAGAATTTAATCATTGGGACAGGAACTAGTTAACTGGAGCACCAAGATTTGGTCACAGAGTTTGGTACAGTTCAAACCATGACTAGTCAGAGTTCTCTGCAACAAGTCGGGACTAATTTTGAAGGCTTTTTGAAGAAGATCTTGAGGAAGATGGAGGTTCTTGGCCAAAATAGCAAGATGTGGTCAAATGGAGGTCCATTTTGAAGGCTTTCGGCCCTAACTGAAGTCTACGTGGGGTTACATTGGTTAAACTGAGATTACTTTTTGGGGACAATTTTTGTCTCTTCTTCCTTTCAAGCTTCTCTCCAAGAATCCATGGAGTCACTTGCTAAAATCTTTTTCCAAGATCTATTTCCTCCTGAAGGGACATCATAGCTTGATTCTTTATGCCAACAACTCCAAATTATGTAGCATCTTACTCATCTTTCATCAGTATGATCAACCAGGACAGCAGGCTAAATCAGCACAGTTTGGGTTGAATTTTCTACTCTTCTTCTCCCTATTTCCAACAGTCAAAGGCATCACCTATGGCTTGAGCAATCAATAATCATCAATCTCTGAGTCTCTATTCTAGTATACTCAATTGAAGGCCATTATCTTGAGCATTCTTGAGCTCTCAAACCCTAGCTATGGCAGATTTTAGGACAGCAGTCATTTTCTTGAAATTTCTTCAAAGAACCAAAGGGCTTTTACTCTAACAAGTATCCTGAAGCTTCCTCAACACTCAAGGGACCAACATCGAAGCCTTCTTGGACGGGAAGCTTCAAAATATGGTGGCTATAGAGTCGAAACAGGGTAGCAAGCTTCAAGAATCCAATTCTTGGATTATCTTCTTCAATTTCATGGGGCTTTTGTTATCTACAACCCTAGGATGGTTCAATTGAAGGTATTCTTCAACGATTTGGTTTACATTGAAGGAATTCTTAAAGTTTGAAAGCATTTTCAGCCCTTGTACATGACAATGTCTGAAAATTCATGGAATCCATGAATTTAATGAGAAATTACATGTATCAAAGCTCAAAGGATCATCTCCAACAAGCTATTGTGGATTCCTATCAAGTCATTGACTTCTTTTGATTGTATTGGAGAAATCTTATTGATCGGGAGGAGCTGAAGATTACTTGGGAATAATCATATTGGAAAAATTCTTCTTGAAGATTGGTCTTATTGATTTAAATCTTAGTCTATTGATGGGGTCTTATGCTGAAGGTTGATTGATTGGATTCATCCACTACTTCCCATCAGCATTAAAGAGGTAGTTTTAGTACTTTCAGCTTAATCTCTCTTTTATCCATTTGTTGAACTAGTCCTATTGTTCATAAGAGAGATTAAGTGTAGTAGAACCTCTTAATTCCTATTGAAGGAATGTAGAATTCAGCCCAAGACTGATTATGATTGTTTGGTGAGTTCTTTTTTGCCCATTTAAATGTGAAGCTCAACTGATTGTATAAATGCTACTCACTACCTACTTGACTTGGATTTTTGTTGGATGGTTGAGCATTGATGCTATAGGAATGAAATAATGATGAAAATGGTAAGTGGGAACAGTGTAAAAGCAGTGAGTCACTGCAAAAGGATAATGCCCTATCCATAGTCTTTTCAATTCAATCATTTTCCAATACCCACTTGCATTTCATTAAAAGTTCAAAGGATTTTTCAGTCAATGCATAGCATCCTTGTTTGATTACCCATTAGAATGTACTTTCCATGTTGGTTCCCACGAGGAAAAGCGGATGCTAGGTGAGTTGGGAAGATAAAAGAGAGGTGACCCTCCCTTCCCGATTAAGACCCTAAAGGGGTGCACAACCCAACTTGAGGTGGAACTTTGCACACCCCTCTTGTCTTGGAGCCCATGCTATTTTCAAATTTAGGTGCAGGTACATTTTCATCATCAGAGTATGACCCAAGTACAACATTGATAAGTAGTAATCAGGGTTCCATAAGTGGTTGGTGGACCATTGGAAGAGGGGCAGAGCATCTTCTATTTTCAGGACACCTACAAGTGTTTGACAGATAAACCAACAGGTATATACCTATCTACAAGTTTTTCTTGAGCCCAAAAAGTGCCCCATAACCCTCTCCTAGTTGTTATAGTGGTTTACAAGGGTTTTCTTCACTCAGGGTATTCCTACAGGGTGAAACAGGGTTTCCACAAGGCGTTAACAGGTTGCAGGAATTTTCTAGACAGGTATACAGTTCTTATTACAGAAAATTTTGTCGTGATTTAAATTAGGATATTAATAGCTTCATTCGAAGAGAGGATCCTAATATCTAATTTGAATTAAAAAATTTGTAATTCCGACGTCGGGAGAAAAAGTTATGGCCAATTTACTGACAGGGGGTCTAGTGGACTGCACCTAAACAGGCTGTTTGGAATACACTGTTTGAGTTCATTCTACCTATATACCTTAGTACAAGTTGAGATATTATTAAATCTGGTATATCCCCATATAAAAATCTTTCCATAGAGCTATTAAGCATTGAGATTGGTGCCATATTCAGAGAGAAACAAGGGGTTAAGTGACAAATTGTCTACTACTACAGCATTGTTTCCTAATGGCCATGAATAAGAAGAAAGACCCTATTACTGAGGCATTGAATGATGGTGTCAAAGACTTCCAAGAGGATCAAAATTACACAATCGAAGCCCATAATGTTGATCAAGTAGATGAAGAAATAAGCATTGGGATTGCTCATAGCACGCATCAAGGACAACATGACATACATGAAGAGCATGCAATGAATGATTAACTCCTACTGTCAAAAGAGTTGGGACATGTCAACGAAGGCCTTTATAAGGATTTGAAGGCTTTAAATGAAGGTTTAACCCATATGAATCAAGGTTTGTTGCAAGGGATGGCACATGTAAACCAAGGAATCTCTGAATTACAGCAAAGCAATAAATTGTTATTTCTAGAGCTCATCTCAGCCATAAAGAAAATCGGAAGCAAACCACAAAGTGAACCTCAAAATATTGAAGACTCCCATGCGATTCCCTTTGTTGGTAATACTTCCCATCCAAACAAAGAAAAGTCTCAGCCACCACTAATGCACTCCTTTGAAAGGGGAGAGCCATCTAGAGTCAGGGGCAGCCATCATCCTTCACAAATTCATGGTATTCATACCCCAAGACCTCAGTTTAGCAGTCCAAAGGATAATCATAGACATGAAGGGGAATAGGACAACACTCAATGGGACAGTGATTATCATGGATGTGACCCCTTCTACTTTTTATCATCAGCCCTCAAATGCACAAAAAGCAAATGTAGTCAACAATCAGGTTTATGAAGGTGGAAGGCATAATGAGCGAAGATCAGCCCATGACATCCCAAACCAAGAGCATGTTTCAAATGGACAACCCTCATCTCATGGTTTTGGGCCACCTACTTTTAGACAAAATTCATGGAATAAAGATTCATGGAGACAACAATCTTATGGGAAGCCATCTTACAATGAAAAAGATTATAAAGAGGAGATCAATATCACTAATTTCAAAGGAGACACAAAGACACCAATCATCGCTTGCTTGAACTCCTCCCAAGAGTCAAAACTTTGCCCAATCTTTTGCATGTAACGCCACCAAGTATGGGCATAACCTTCAAGATAAAGAGTCATGAAATAAATTTTAGCCTCTTCACTTCTAGGGTAAAGGGTGAAGTACAATTCAAGCTTATTGATCCACTCCTCCCATTCTGAGGGTGATGCATTATCTCCTTTGAAATTAGTAATATTGATCTTCTTCTTCTTCAACTTCCACATCCTGAGTGATCACCATGTTGATTTTTGAGTTCTTAGCCTTACACTTTAGCTTATGAACTTGTGACCACTTCTCCCCACACTTGAAGCATAATCCTTTTGCATGCATTTCCTGAAGTTTGTCGTGAGGAATGAAGTTGCTGTTAGAAATGCTTTGGGGCAGTTTAGGAGCATTTTCAGCTCTTGAAAAAGTACTTCTTGGCTCAGCCACATTTTTGAAAGTTTGCCCTTGTTTTGATACAAAATTTTCACTCTGTTTAGAGGCATAAACAATAGGAAATATTGGCACTTTGTTGTTATAATTGTTTGGATTGTTACAACCTCTATTTTATTGTCTTTGTAGGTCGATTGGAAACACTATTACCCATACTTCTTTGCTAAAAATTTCCTGCATCCCTTTTGTACTTCAAAGAACATCTTTTAGCCAATTGTATAGCCCCATGTAATGTTTTTGGTTGTTGAACTCCTACCTCTGATGATAGGGTAGGGTCAATACCAAAAATGTATTTATTCAGCTTAGCAAAATCTGAAATACCTTCAACATACATAGAAAGATTCAAGTAGGCATTGGAATAGTCTCTAACGGACATTCCCCTTTGAGCGCACACATACCATCTTATTTGAAGCCTTTCTTTTTCCAAAGGAGACACAAGGACATCAATCATCACTTGCTTGAACTCCTCCCAAGAGTCAAAACTTTGCCCAATCTTTTGCATGTAACGCCACCAAGTATGGGCATAACCTTCAGGATGAAGAGTCATGAAATAAAATTTAGCCTCTTCACTTCTAGGGTAAAGGGTGAAGTACAATTCAAGGATCCACTCCTCCCATTCTGAGGGTGATGCATTATCTCCTTTGAAATTAGTAATATTGATCTTCTTCTTCTTCAACTTCCACTTCCTGAGTAATCACCATGTTGATTTTTGAGTTCTTAGCCTTACACTTAAGCTTATGATCTTGTGACCACTTCTCCCCACACTTGAAGCATAATCCTTTTGCATGTGTTTCCCGAAGTTTGTCGTGAGGAATGAAGTTGCTGTTAGAACTGTTTTGGGGCAGTTTAGGAGCATTTTCAACTCTTAAAAAATTACTTCTTGGCTCAGCCACATTTTTGAAAGTTTGCCCTTGTTTTCATACAAAATTTTCACTCTCTTTAGAGGCATAAACAATAGGAAATATTGGCACTTTGTTGTTATAATTGTTTCAACTGTTACAACCTCTATTTTATTGTTTTTGTAGGTCGATTGGAAACATTATTACCCATACTTCTTTGCTAAAAATTTCTTGCATTCCTTTTGTACTTCAAAGAATATCTTTCAGCCAATTGTATGGCCCCATGTAATGTTTTTGGTTGTTGAACTCCTACCTCCGATGATAGGGAAGGGTCAATATCAAAAATGTATTTATTCAACTTAGCAAAATCTAAAATACCTTCAACATGCATGGAAAGATTCAAGTAGGCATTGGAATAGTCTCTAACGGACATTCCCCTTTGAGCACGCGCATACCATCTTATTTGAAGCCTTTCTTTTTCCAAAGGAGACACAAAGACATTAATCATCGCTTGCTTGAACTCCTCCCAAGAGTCAAAAAACTTTGCCCAATCTTTTGCATGCAACGCCACCAAGTATGGGCATAACCTTCAGGATGAAGAGTCATGAAATAAATTTTAGCCTCTTCACTTCTAGGGTAAAGGGTGAAGTACAATTCAAGCTTATTGATCCACTCCTCCCATTCTGAGGGTGATGCATTATCTCCTTTAAAATTAGTAATATTGATCTTCTTCTTCTTCAACTTCCACTTCCTGAGTGATCACCATGTTGATTTTTAAGTTCTTAGCCTTACACTTTAGCTTATGATCTTGTGACCGCTTCTCCCCACACTTGAAGCATAATCCTTTTGCATGCATTTCCCGAAGTTTGTCGTGAGGAATGAAGTTGCTATTAGAACTGTTTTGGGGCAGTTTAGGAGCATTTTCAGCCTTGAAAAAGTACTTCTTGGCTCAGCCACATTTCTGAAAGTTTGCCCTTGTTTTGATACAAAATTTTCACTCTGTTTAAAGGCATAAACAATAGGAAATATTGGCACTTTGTTGTTATAATTGTTTGGACTGTTACAACCTCTATTTTATTGTCTTTGTAGGTCGATTGGAAACATTATTACCCATACTTCTTTGCTAAAAATTTCTTGCATCCCTTTTGTACTTCAAAGAATATCTTTCAGCCAATTGTATGGCCCCATGTAATGTTTTTGGTTGTTGAACTCCTACCTCCGATGATAGGGTAGGGTCAATACCAAAAATATATTTATTCAACTTAGCAAAATCTGAAATACCTTCAACATACATGGAAAGATTCAAGTAGGCATTGGAATAGTCTCTAACAGACATTCCCCTTTGGACGCACGCATACCATCTTATTTGAAGCCTTTCTTTTTCCAAAAGAGACACAAAGACATCAATCATCACTTGCTTGAACTCCTCCCAAGAGTCAAAACTTTGCCTAATATTTTGCATGTAATGCCACCAAGTATGGGCATAACCTTCAAGATGAAGAGCCACGAAATAAATTTTAGCCTCTTCACTTCTAGGGTAAAGGGTGAAGTACACTTCAAGCTTATTGATCCACTCCTCCCATTTTGAGAGTGATGCATTATCTCCTTTGAAATTAGTGATATTGATCTTCTCTTTATATTCTTTTTCATTGTAAGATGGCTGCCCATGAGATTGTTGTCTCCATGAATTTTATCTAAAAGTAGGTGGCCCAAAACCATGAGATGAGGGTTGTCCATTTGAAACACACTCTTGGTTTGGGATGTCATGGGATGATCTTCGCTCATCATGCCTTCCACCTTCATGAACTTGATTGTTGACTACATTTCCTTTTTGTGCATTTGAGGGCTAATGATAAAAATTCTTGTAGAAGGGGTCACATCCATGATAATCACTATCCCATCGAGTGTTGTCCTATTCCCCTTCATGTCTATGATTATCCTTTGGACTGCTAAATTGAGGTCTTGGGGCATGAATACCATGAAGGATGATGGTTGTCCCTGACTCGAGATGGCTCTCCCCTTTCAAAGGAGTGCATTACTGAGACTTTTCTTTGTTAGGATGGGAAGGATTACCAACAAAGGGAATCGAATGGGAGTCTTCAATATTTTGAGGTTCACTTTGTGATTTGCTTATGATTTCCTTTATGGCTGAGATGAGCTCTAGAAATAACAATTTATTACTTTGCTGCAATTCAGAGATTCCTTGGTTTACCTGTGCCATCCCTTGCAACAAACCTTGATTCATATGGGTTAAACCTTCATTCAAAGCCTTCAAATCCTTATAAAGGCCTTCATTGACATGTCCCAGCTCTTTTGACAGTAGGAGATAATCATTCCCTGCATGCTCTTCATGTATGTCTTGTTGTCCTTGATGTGTGCTATGAGCAATCCCAATGCTTATATCTTCATCTACTTGATCAACATTATGGGCTTCAATTGTGTAATTTTGACCCTCTTGGAAGTCTCTAACACCATCATTCAATGACTCAGTAATAGAGTCTTTCTTCTCATTCCTGGCCATTAGGAAACAGTGTTGTAGTAGTAGACAGTTTGTCACTTAAGCCCTTTTTTCTCTTTGAATATGGCACCAATCTCAATGCTTAATATATCTATCGAAATATTATTATATTGGGATATACCAAATTTGATAATATCTCAACTTGCAATAAGGTATATAGGTAGAATGAACTAAAACAGTGTATTCCAGACAGCCTGTTTAGGTGCAGTCCACTAGGACCCCTGTCAGTAAATTGGCCATAACTTTTGCTCCCAATGTCGAAATTAAATTTTTTTAAACTCAAATTGGAGCTTAGGATCCCCTCTTTGAAACAAGCTATTAAGATCCCAAATCAGATCATGACATAATTTTTTGTAATAGGAATTATGTACCTGTCGAGAGAGTTCCTACAACCTATTAATACCCTATGGAAACCTTGTTTAACCCTGTAGGAATTCCTTGAGTGAAGGAAACCCTTGTAAAACATTGTAGCAACTAGGAGAGGGTTATGGGGAACCTGTAGGGCTCAAGAACAACCTGTAGATGGGTATATACCTGCTGTTTTATCTGTCAAACACTTGTAGGTGTCTTGAAAATAGAAGATGCTCTGCCCCTCTTCCAATGGTTCAACAACCACTTATGGAACCCTGATTATTGTTGATCAATGCTGTACTTGGGCCACACTTTGATGATGGAAATGTACATGCACCTAAATTTGAAAATAGCATGGGCTCTGAGACAAGAGGGGTGTGCAAAGTTCCACCTCAAGCCGGGTTGTGCACCCCTTCAAGGTGTTAATCAGGAAGGGAGGGTCACCTCTCTTTTGTCTTCCTGACTCACCTGGCATCCACTTTTCCTCGTGGGAACCAATGTGAAAAGTACATTCTAATGGGTAATCAAACAAGGATGCTATGCATTGAAGACTGAAAAGCCTTTGAAATTTTAATGAAATGCAAGTGGGTATTAGTTGAATTGAAAAGACTATGGATAGGGCATTATCCTTTTTAGTGACTCCCTGCTTTTACAATGTTCCCACTTACCATTTTCATCATTATTTCAATCCCATAGCATCAATGCTCAACCATCCAACAAAAATCCAAGTCAAGTAGGCAGTGAGTAGCATTTATACAATCAATTGAGCTTCAACATTTGAATAGGCAGAAAAGAACTCATCAAACAATCATAATCAGTCTTGGGCTGAATTCTACATGCCTTCAATAGGAATTAAGAGGTTCTATTACACTTAGTCTCTCTTATGAACAATAGGACTAGTTCAACAATTTGATAAAAGAGAGATTAAGCTGAAAGTACTAGAATTACCTCTTTAATACTGATGGAAAGTAGTGGATGAATCCAATCAATCAACCTTCAACATAAGACCCCATCAATAGACCAATATTTAAATCAATAAGATGAATCTTCAAGGAGAATTTGTCCAATATGATTGCTCCCAAGTAATCTTCAACTCCCGATCTCAATAAGATTGCTCCAATGCAAACAAAAGAAGTCAATGACTTGATAGGAATCCACAATAGCTTGTTGGAGACTATCCTTTGAGCTTTGATACATGTAATTTCTCATTAAATTCATGGATTCCATGAGTTTTCAGACATTGCCATGTACAAGGACTGAAAATGCTTTCAAACTTTAATAATTCCTTCAATGTAAAACAAATCGTTGAAGAATACCTTCAATTGAACCATCCCGGGGTTGTAGATAACAAAAGCCCCATGAAACTAAAGAAGATAATCCAAGAATTGGATTCTTGAAGCTTGCTGCCCTGTTTTGACTCTATAGCCACCATATTTTGAAGTTTCACGTCCAAGAAGGCTTCAATGTCGGTCCTTGAGTATTGAGGAAGCTCCAGGATACTTGTTAGAGTATAAGCCCTTTGGTTCTTTGAAGAAATTTCAAGAAAATCACTGTTGTCTTGAAATCTGCCATAGCTAGGGTTTGAGAGCTCAAGAATGCTCAAGAGAATGACCATTAGTTGAGTATACTAAAATAGAGACTCATAGATTGATGATTACTGATTGCTCAAGTCATAGGTGATGCCTTTGACTATTGGGAACAGGGAGAAGAAGAGCAAGAAATTCAGCGCAAAATGCGCTGATTCAGCCTACTCTCCTAGCTAATCACACTAATGAATCTAGAGCTCTTGGCACAAAGAATAAGGCTATGATGTCCCTTCAAGAGGAAATAGATCTTGGAAGAAGATTTCAGTAAGTGACTCCATGGATTCTTGAAGAGAAGCTTGAAAGGAAGAAGAAAGAGAAATTGTCCCCAAAAAGTAATCTCAGTTTAACCACTGTAACCCCACTTAGAATTCAGTTAGGGCCAAAAGCCTTCAAAATGGATTGACCACGTCCTGCTACTTTGGTCAAGAACCTCCATCTTCCTAAAGATCTTCTTCAAAAAGCCTTAAAAATTAGTCTCGACTTGTTGCAGAGAACTCTGACTAGTCACGGTTTGAACTGTACCAAACTCTGTGACCAAATCTTGGTGCTCCAGTTAACTAGTTCCTATCCCAATGACTAAATTCTCCAAGAAAATGACACTTCCCATGGATCAAAGTCTATGCTCTGATACCAATGTAATAAAGCTAAATTCCACATCAAGCTTTTAAACTGAAAATACAAGAAATAGACATAAAATGCCAGGAAGCCATAGACAAGGTGGCTTGGCAAGAAATGGTATTACCAATATTGGTTGAGAATCAAATGATGAGAGGCTGCAACAAGGTATGCACCCCAAGCTATGGTGGCCCAGAGTATTCATCCTCTTAGTTGGTGTAACGTGTCCCCTTGTCCGCTTGTAGGACACGTCTTAGCAGCCCATCAGAAAGAGATTCTAGAAAGCGCCGCCCGGCACTTCTAAGGAATGTCATGGGGTTTGCAATCTAGGTCTTCCCAAGTCTGCCATGAAGTGGAAGCGTTCCGGCCATTCCCACTTAGGACTGACCCGAATCAGGGCTTCCCTAATGGTCAAGTTCCTAGGAGGTAACTAGCGAGACGAACTACTTTGCGCAAAAATGTCAGAGTCAAAGTGGATTTATACTGCACTTGGTTCAAGGAGAATGGGAAATGAGAGGGATGCAAAGCTCGACCTCTCTTCCTGTAAGGCGTAGTCCCATTCCGTTCCCATAAAACAGTATAAATCGGGACTCTAGCTCTCTAAATTTTGGGTCATTGCTACCTTGCTATCAATTCCTTCGAGAAAAGTTCCCGGCCAACTAGGACCACCCTTCCGTAGGACGAACCTAGGGTCACATCCACCGCACTTTCATCAGGTTGCTTTAGTTATCTAATTATCTACCACATTTACTTAGACAAGCAAAAATAGCTTCCTTAACTAACCAATTAATCACTAGTTCCTTCACGTAACTTAGGCACTGACATAGAAAAACAATGTCAAACAAGTTCCTTTTCAACATTTAATCTTTATTTATCAGTCTTTGGAATACATCAAATAATCCAGCCCGAAAGCTATTCTAGCAATCCTCAGGGATCGCTATTCCAAGTTTCGCCCATTGACTAGTATGCGGGCCTCGAGATCCCATCTCGTCACATCTGCCTCTTGTGCAGGATCCGGAGACAAGGGATTTACGGCCAGAGCCTCCCCTGGCACCCAAGCGTCCTCCTGCTCCAAGTAGCACCCACGGAGAGAACTCTCGCGGCAGGTTCTGTCCACGTACCCGGTGCGGCTAATAACCTCCTTGGATAGGGTCAGACAGACAGTCGGAGGTAATTGATGCTGCCTCTCCCTCTAGGATTTCAACCTAAAGCATTAATTATTTTTTCGGTATAAGTTCCTTGAGCAAATAAGTACAAACAGTGCTTCTAAGTGTACAATCACAAGCATTCCAGTGGCCGTTTGTATGACCAACTGCTAAGGTGTAATTCCTTCTCCTTGAATACTTTCAGCATTCGATCTTGGATCAATCGCGACTTGGCAAGATCCCAAGGGTTTTGTAAGCTGAGTTGCTTGTTTACCCCTTTTTCCTTGGGTTAGGATTTATACCCTGTTGACCCAAATTGTCACTACCTTAGGTATCCTTAAATTATAGACAATAAATCCTTAGCAACATCGTCGCCCTAACTTGGTTAGTCAACTACTTTCTTGGCAAATTTATAACTCCCCTAACTTGGCAAATCAGCCCCAAGGAAGGGTGATGTAGCAGGATGACTACTCATCCTCTAGAAAATCAAACTTGTACTTAGAGCTCGCCAAACTTTTCTAAGGAGTGGCAATACTATTTTGTGATTTAGACACAAAACCATGCGACATTGCAACTTGTTGCATGAGATAGGTGTCAGCACCTAACTTGTGGGATTATTTTTCTCATCACATAGTATTCCTTGGTCAAGAATACCTTTGGTCAAGATGTAGGGTTTGGGAGTCCTATTGACCCAATCCAAAACCTTGACCCTACTAGGTTGATAGTCGTTTTGGCCCTAGGGTTCCTAAATTCCTTGCGGAGGTCTAGTATTTGATCAATTGATCCTGAGGGTAGGAACCCTAGATTTTCCTTGCATGGAGATTAGATAATCCTAACATTTTGTGGATGTGGGTAGGACCCTTAAGATTGGAAGTAATAAGTCGGCAACCCAAGTGCGGTACTAGGTAGAATTTTATCATAGCTTAGCCCTACCTAGCACATTGAGGTGATTGTCATATGCTAACTAATCATACCCTTATGATTTTCATGTAAGCTATTCAATTATATGCGAATTACTTAGTTGATCTATCCAACCCATGATTTAAGATGATCTTCCCTTTTAAAGATGCAAATACTTCCTTCTAGATCTGCAAGTACTTTCCCCTAAAAGATGTAAGTAACTGCAAGATGTAACATTCCATGCAAATATGCAATTTCAAAACCATAGACCTTTTCCTTCTATGCAGCTATAAGATCCACAATGATCGTTTCTTCTTGTTGCCCTAAACGATATTAGTTGACATCCATAACTACCTCTTGTATATCCCACGTATATGCATCAAATTCAAAGCTTTAGTATTTTAATGAAAATGCATCATTTCACAATTTCAAACTTTGATAAAAGAGCTTTATGCATGAGCGAATGCCATGAGTCCATCATTGATTTTAATCTGTCCTTTATGACTTAACCCAATCTAAATTGTAACTATTCATTGCATGCGAATTGGATTATAATAGTTTTATTGACAAAGTTCATAAATCTTTTGTTTCCTTTCAATGCAACTTTTTAGACAACATTTAACATCTGTCTAGGATTGCCTTAATCACGAGACACAACCAAGAATTTATTACCTAAATACGTTATGTGTTATATGTCCTATCCTTTGCGAGATGCAACAAGGATGCCTTCACACAAATTTGTCTTTTAACTTATGCGTCATATGTTGAAAATACAGCTACTCTTGAAAACGAAAGTACAAGCAAATGCAAGTGCTCGACATGCCGCTAAACTTTGTAAATCGAATGAGTAAATGAATTTAAATTTTCCTATGTGAATTAAAAACATGCTTAAAGCATCCTTTTCATGTGGGAATGTTATCAGAACCTGGGCATTAAGAATCGGGGCATTGTCCACTCGTGTACTCGGGGTGGAAGCTCTTGCTCCTCTCGACTTTTGCTTCGGAGCCATTGATGTAGTAGCTTTCAAATCAGCAAGCTTCCCCTTACGTGTTTCAAAGTCACTCTGCCCGAGAGTCTCCTCTTCTGCACAGGAAATGGGGCCTTGCAGTCATGGTTTTGAAAAACACGGGGAAGGCACAGGTGAACAGGGCCTATGAAGCCTTAATAGAAGCTTCCAAGCTTTTGTCACAGGCAGATGACGTGGAGAGAGAGTGATGATTGGGAAGATGACGACGACGATGATGATTGATGATGATGATGATGATGATGATGATGACGGCGGGGGCGCAGCAGTAAGCGGCAATAGTAGTCCTGGCGGCGGCAGCAGGTGAGCAGCTTCCACAGGGCGGCGGGTAGCACGACAGCATGATCCTCCTTCCTCCCCTCAAGCTTGGGGAGGGGGGGTTCATATATAGTGTGAAGTGGGGGGGGGGGGGGGGGGGGGGTAGCCACACAAGTGGCAGGTAGCATGCATGTTTCCCCTCCCTATGCTCCTCCCCACTCCACACATACTCCCTCTCCCCACCATGCAACGGGTCAAGGAGAGCGAGTTTAAAAAAAAATTGCAAAAATTATCCCTTTTTTTTCCCCGTGAAGGGGGTGTTCCCGCAGTGGACTACGTTTTTGAGCCATGGCTTCCCATACACGACGCAGGGCTGGTGATTATTGATGCACGCGGAGGGAGCACTTATCCCAAGGGTTTTTTTTTGTTGCAAGAAGTTACTTTGAATCACTTCTGCACGAGATCTAGGGTCTTCAATATTTTGTTGCGGAAATATTACAATTAGTGGGAGGTTGAGACCTCAAACAAGTAATGTTTGTAAAATGGCAAAGAGATGCTACACATGTTACATCTCCACCTTTTATACTTACCCTAGACTAAGACATTTATGCTTTATTACATTGGGGATGGTCCCCCAAGCAAAAAATGACATGCGCGGATGGAAACCCCACAACGAGCAATGAAGCCTCAGGTGAGAACATCATTGCCCATCCAATTGCGGTACCAAACGTAAGTAATGTATTTCCAAGTTAATGAATGCTCACTTTGATTCACATGTGAGATGCGTTAGACCCACACTAAACCACACGGGAAGGGATTATTGAAAAGGGTAATATTATCGCAACAATCGAAAGATGGAGTTTACGAAGCGCATGTATCTAGGGAAGTTAGTTGCACCTAGATGTTAGGTGACAAATCCATATGTAGCATGAATAGCATACAAGGTTCCAAGGTATTGTCGACTCTCCCTTCTTGGAAATTAATAGATAAAGTATCTTACCATACTGGAAGTACGTAGAGCTTGCACACTTGATAAATCGCATGGTAAGTAATCTATCCTAGAGAAAAATCAATCTCGAAACTCTAGTGCATAGTTAACACAAACAACGATCATAAGGGTTAGGACTTAGGTGCCTTGAAATTCATCTGATAATGGCTATGTTTATTAATCATGTTCAGGGTTGGGTTAGATGCAACAACAACTCTAGGGCAGGCGAAGAGCTCAAGGATTAGGAAACCCTAAGTTGATGCTTTTGTACTCATTAGGAAGAAGGATTCGGTTATCAATCAAAGTAAGGGATTATTAGAACTCATGTCTTGAGCAATGTCCTAACTAAATGGAGGAAGTATTAAGTAATTTTTGCATGGAATCACTTAAATCTCAAGGGGAAGAGCAAACACACGATGGAAGGTTATCACAACTATTCTTGCAATGTTTGGAAAAGGATACAAATGTTTTGTGGATTGATTAGATAACGTCATAAATGTTTTTGCATTAAAATGATTGTGAGATGTGAATTGAATGATTATTTCAAGTGCTTGTGCTTGATGGTAAATGCATGGCAGGGGTGACAAGTTGCCATGGGAAATAAAGAAATGTTTCCTTGGAAGATGACATTAGGTTTATTGCCTTGATTATGCTTGATTCTTAATTGGATTAATTAAGGAAGGATCATCTCCAAGGTCATGCCGCATCTCAACCCGAAAGGGCACTGCTCGATTCACGGGCCGAAGGTCGGGTGGTGAAAAGGCCAATCACAGAAAGTTTGTCTCGCTCCTAGGTCGCTTGGGGTCAATGGAGCTCTGGACACCCCTTGCCAATTAGTCTAGAACGGAGTTGAAGACTGCCGTGAGCCCAACATCTGGAGGCATTGGAAGATCCTATTCTAGATAATGGATGGAAATTATGGTGCCATGTGATTTGGATCGTGTACTTCTATTGGATAGAAGGGATACATAATTCTCATATATGGGCAAGAGACAAAGATTAACTAGAAAATAAGTTAAGAAACTTGTTTGTTAAAAATGATTGCTTGCATTGTTTTTGTGTAGGTGCTATAAATTACGCGAAGGAAGCCTATTCCCTAAAAGGCCTTATTAAGGAAGCTGATTTTGAATGTCATACATAAATGTGATAGGACCTAATTAGAAAACTAAAGCTATCAAGGGAAGCGAGTGGGCAAAACGGGTTTGTCCTACAGCATGGTGGTCCCAGAGAACTAGGTGGCTTCTTGCAAGGTTTTATCATCGTTCGACCTCTAGGTAATGTTAAGTTAGAACTTGATTCATGCCGTTTTAGGGGACTGAATTGGGACTATGCCTTACGGGCAGAGAGATTGAGCAGCTCATCCCTCTCATTTTCCATTCTCTTTGAACCAAGTGCGGTATGGATCTGCTTCGGATTGGGTATCCTGCGTAAAGTAGAATGTCCAAAACCCAACGCTAGGATGCTATCACAAGACCTTGTCTACTAGGAACCCAAATTTTAGGTCTCTCCTAGTGGGTTCATCCGTGGACGTTCCGCGGGCTCAGGAAACCCTAGGTGACAAACCCCGTGACATTCCATGGGAGTGTTGGGTGGTGTCGCTTAGACTCATCTCTCCATGGACCACTAAAAATGTGCCTGGGCGGGGAACGTTACAAATTTTCGTGATTAAATCGCAAATTAATCAAAATTTTGAAGAGTTTTGTGGTTGCCTTGTTTTTCCACAAATTGGAGACCACGAATCCTCTAAATCTTGTCCACATGCTTCAATCTTGCTTCCTCATTACATGTTGAAGTTAAGTATGGTATTCATGAGTCATTTGAGTAAAAACCCCATGAAATTTACAAGAAGTAAGCAAGATTTAGCTTGCTATCCACCATAAACTCCATGGCTAGGGTTTGAAAGAAGCTTCAATAGGAGGAAATGGCTCAATGTCTGAAGAATAGGGTAAGAGAATTCTTCCAAGAGCTTAGAGAAGTGAAAGCCCCGTGAAATCTTAAAGAAATTTGTAGAGATTCAGTTATATCCTAAATACTCAGTAAGGGGAGGAGAGAGAATCCATAGCCGACCTTAAATCGTGAAGAACACTAAAAGAATGACCTCAACTTGTTGGAGAACCTTCAAAGAGTAACATGGATCATTCTTTATGCATCAAATAGGTGATATCAGCTGGAGGTGAAGGACATGAGTCAACCTAAAAAATGATATGCAAATCACACTGATCACATTGATCAATCCACATGGCTATCTGCTCCACAAACTAGTCAATTTGCTACTCCAAATTATGGGGGAAATGAAGTGGTGCACTCAGTGGAAGAATATCTTGGCATGGGAAAGAGATCTATACAAGATTTCAACCATGGAATTTTGGAACAAGCAAAGAGAGAAGAAGAAAAACCTTGATTAGCAAAAAGTAATCCAGTTTAAGCTTTCTCTAAACTCTATTAATCTCAATTTGTCTTGGAACCTTCAAAATGGCCTCTTCTTGTCCACAAGCTGCCAAAATATCCAAGATCCCTCCATTTCTTCTTTAGATCTTCTCCAAGAGCTCCAAAAATAGTAAATACTAACTGCAAGAAATTGTGACTAGTCAGAATTTAAATTGTACTAAATCTTGTAACCAAATCTTGAGCTCTAATTACCCTAGATGGTGTTGATAACCAAATCTAGGCTTGAAAACAACCTTTCCAAGAATCAAATTCACAACCATTAAAATGAATTTAATCTATATTGAATTAAAATAACAAGAAAATCAAGAAACAACAATTGAGATATCTAGTGATACCCATGCCATAGCTAAAAATGTATTAAATATATAGCACAATGAAGCCATAGCTAGATGAAATCAAAAGTATGATGAGAATCATGGATGAGAGGCTACTACAAGAAATCCACCTCTTGTTATGGCAGGCATTGATTATTCATCCTCAATGTTGGTGGGAAAGACAAGAACCCTCAATCTTTAAGAAATGTAGAAGTTTACAAATGCACTAAAAGATGTTTACAATGGCACACTCTTGCCTTTTATACTCCAACCCCAATTAAGCTAATTTTCCATAAGCTAAAGGGTACAAAATTGCTTTAATCTAGCCTAACATGGTTATATTGAATGTTTTAACTCTTTCTAACCTTGTGTTGTTGCCTTCTATTATGTTCTCTTGAGATGCAAATCCCAAGAAAATAATATGGTTACTCAAAAGTAAACTGATTTTAATCTCCATATTTCTCTAGTTTGCCATTGGAGAAGTGTACAGACGCTAATAAAGTGGATCATCTCTCTCCCCACCATAAACATTTAGGGTTATGTTAAAATCTTGCCATGCAAGGACCTATTAACATAAGTTTTTATGTCTTAGCCAAAAACAAATTTACATGAACAAAGGCCCTTCTTTGCCAATTTTGGCCTTGGCTAAAAAAACATATTTCCCAGGGCTCCATCCATACTTTTTGATCCTCCCCCTTTTAGGACCAATACTATCACAAGACCTCCTTTTAGGGCTAACACTATCACAAGACCTCCTAGCACCCCTCTTCCTTTCATGGAGGAGGACCTTTCACATTGATTTGTAGGAGGATGAGGTAGTCTATGATAGTGAGGCTCAATCATCATATTCCATAGGAGTTCCACTATACCTTATTGGTTTGATGCATTCTCAATTTCCATTTGTTAACTTACTGAGAATGCATGCTATGGAGGATCACTGATGAGCAAATAGACAATCATAATGAGACAGAAGCATTGACAAGGAAGAACAACTAATATTATCCAAGCATAATGCAAGTACAATTGATTGATAATGATCGACTAAATGAGTGTGGGGATGAGTGCCTTTTATAGGCTTACAGTAGGTGGTATTGGTAGATGGAGATAGGTGGAAAGGGACCATGGTATTCAACAACCGTGGTTTTAATAAACCGTGCATACATGACCTAGTCTAAAGCTTTATTTGCGGTTTGTTTCTTTGCCTTGTTTGTCCCATACAAAGAGGCTATGGTGGATGTGATTGCACATTTCTCAACACCATCATGGGATCTGAGAATGGGTACCTTCAACATGTGGACAACAACTATTTGCACACTGTTGTCTCAAGTTTGCTTATCTTAAACATCCAAATTTATTGTTCTTTAAATGATGTATCAATTTCAACATTATTGAATTGAGTAAATGCATCTCAAGTTGTTAAATTATTGTGAAAAAATTAATATGTTTATCAAATACATTCCTTTGCACTTGTATTTGACTATCCAAAAGATATTCTACCAAAGTCGACAAAGGAGGCAAAGAAGGTGATGACCTAGATTACACAACAATACATACATACAACAATGATTGTATTCTATTTTGAGAGGAGAATGAAAATGTTGTTACTTGTCCAAAATGTGGCCACCTCAACATAAAGATGTAGCCTGAAGATTAGCAATATTGTGAGATTATTCATTAGCTCCATGTTAAGAGCATATTTTTTGAAGCCCAAAATTAGTAAACTCATGGAATGGCTTGCAAAAAATGTAAGTAAGATGAGATATTTAGAATCTGCTCCAAGGGTTCTACCTTATAGCACATTAGTACTAAATGGCTAAAGTTAAAGAATGAGTTGCAACATATGACCCTCTATGTTGGTTTGAATGAGATAAGGATTTTTCTATTCAATGAAGAAAATGGTTAACTTGGTCTTTG